>NC_091803.1:24911184-25214214 GCF_041296235.1 Equus asinus
CCTATAAACTATTAAACCATCCCTATTTTATAGAAAAGGAAATGACGCTCAGAGTTCAAGTGACTTGCTCAAGATCATATAAGTTAAGGCAGAGCCTATACTCTAAATCCACGACAGGAAAGAAATGTAAAATACCCATGGGACATAGGAGTTCAGGGAAGAAGACTCCCAAGAATTCTCACGGGTCTTCCCAATACGTACATGCTTGGCCTGCTCTGCAATCTCAGCATGGCTCTTCTCCCATTTTGGGCCCTTGTTAGCCAGGTCAGCAGCCTGGGGTAAGCTAAGCCCCTCCAGGGGCACTGTGGCACCATCTGGGGGCCCTGGAGGTCCATCCAGAGAGGAATCTTGAGCTATATGCTGGGGGGAGATGCCACCTGCCCCACTAGAGGCTGGGGAACTGGATGAGGCAGGGGACACAGGATTGCTGCCTGTCATGCCGTCCGACACCATCTAGAAAAGGGGAAAATGATAGATAAAATGAATCCTTAGCACTGTACCACGAGTTTTAAGTACACTATTTCCTTCTATCTTCACAAAAAAAACCTCTGGAGTAAGACATCAACCTTATTTTTATAAACACAAACATTTGGAATAAAGTTTTAATAAGGGGCTCAATATGGCAGAGCCAAGTTTATGGCAGATGCTTGGCATGCAAGAGAAGTTATAGCCTGACATTTATGCAGTTCCCAAATCCAAGAATACTACTATAGCGTATGATTTCATATTTTTAATGATCCTTTCAGAACCTCAATGATTTCACTCACATAAACAACTCCCTATTTTTCCCTCCTTTTCAGAGCAAGCATGGCAGATTCACCTATGCAAATAAATGTGAGCTACCACTAAATTCAAAGGGCATCAAAAAAAACAAAATCACCTAAACCTCTACAATCATGACAAGCCTTGGTAGTTTCCTTTACTAGAGAGGTGGGAGGTGGGAAAGGGGGTTGGTCATTGTTTTCAAACACCCACCTACTACTTTACAAGGTACTGCACAAGCAATAAAAAGTAGAGAACAAAATCCTACTTAAATGTGGACAGTGAGAGGGAACTCACGAAATTCACTTTAGCACACAAGCCTCAAAGTATGCCAGTCAAATTCCTACCTCAGCTAAATAACAAAAGACTACATGTTGCAAAATTTCCCAGCTGCTCAGGAAAATTATAAATATAAAATCCATAACCGTCAAAAGTCTGACGTAATGCAAACTGAGGTCTACTCAGTTTCAAAAGCCATGATTTTTTTCCCCATCCCCTTTATTTCCCTATGAGGAAAAAAATGAACACTACGCATCATCCACAACGCTTACCTTGTTCCAGTTCTGAAACAAACTGAGCTGTTCTCAAAGCACAGTCTTAGAAGCATGTTGTCCCAACCTCCATTTCCAATGTGGCCTAATTCAACCTTTTTCAGGTAATAAGGAGTTCCCACACTCTTAGAGATCGATGTTCCACTACCATCAAGTAAAATGTGAGCATGCAACAGGCCTGACGGCCCACTTTAACAGCAAACTTTCTCCAAAGTCAGCTACCTAGGGAGCCAGGATCATGGCAATATTACTAAGACCTGCCACATTTCTTCTGCCTCAGAGCCAGTAGCCCTCTGAAACAGAAACAGAGAAGCAGAAACAGAGGAGCCCTCTCCACTTTCAAACCTGTGAATGCAGGATTGGGAGCTGAGGGTGAGCAGGGGAGGGGCTGCTCTGCATGGTCCCACTCCCAGGCTCCTCTTTGGATGCCTGTAGAATGACTGGGTCGTTGTCACCACTGCTGCTGGCCGAGGGGCTGGCGTCCGGCTGCAGGGCATGCTGGGAGCTGGCCTCATTCTGGGCCACCGGCCACCGGGACCCGCCTTCCAGGGCCCGGGGCCCACTAGGGCGTCCCAGTCTCCGCTCAGGTCCACTGGCCTCTGGAGCACCTTAAGTAAGGTAAAAACAGTAGAAATTAGATTTTAAAAGATTAAAGAATCTTTTAAAAAACTACGAATCACATAAAGAATAAAGATAAATGAACATAGTGATTATACCCTACATTTCTTGAGCATCTACTATGTGTCAAATACTAAGTGCTTACTTGATGTGTTCTATAATCCTCACATCTACCCTATGAACCAGATACTTTTCATGCTATAATAAATGTTTATTTAGTTCCTTCTACATACTGAGGATAGAACCATACAGAAAAGACCCCTGACCTAAATGGAGCTTACACTCTAATATTTCCTTTATTTTATAAGGGAGAAGATCAGAACATAAAAAGGTCAAATGGTTTGCATAAGATCACATAGTAAGGAAGTGGTAGAAAGAGACCTTAAACCTAGGTGATCTGATGCCAAAATGATGGCGAGGGTGCTACTCTCCTTGGTAGAGTCAGGATGATCAGATCTTTCTCTAACCATAGTCCCAATTGTGTTGTTGCACCACTATTTTCAAACCACAAGTCATTAACCTAAAATTTCTCTAATTACCTCAAACACTTCTCCCATTAGCACCAATACACAAAACGGTATCTGCATCCTCACCTGTGTGAGCTGAGACCACACTCCCTGTGAAAGTCTGTACTTCCACGGTGCCGCCGTACTGAGGGGAATCACGCCTGAAACAAACAGAAGGGGAGACAGCAACAGTGAGGAACCAATCCATATTTACCAACATCCATCAAAGCCTTCTTTACACCAGCTTTGAAGGCTTTTAAATATACCCAAATCAGTCTAAAGACTGACAAGAGTTATAGTAGTAGGAAAAGTTCACATTTCGGAAAAACGAAAGCAAAGTACACTTTGTGAAAACACAATTCCTTAGGGACATAAAATTCTGGCTGGGGGGGAGAAGAGGGAAGTGAAGAAAAAAAAGTTTAAAAAGCTTAAGTGTAAAAGGCTCCAACTACTCAGTGGAGGGCAAATAATGCAAAAAAAGCTGTCACATCCAGAAGCTCAAAAGGCGCTGGCTGCCTGGGAGCCTGCTCACCTTTCCAGTGAGAGCTGAACACAGTCACAGGAGAATCCACCCTTCCTCAGGGCAGGGCCCTGTGCCTGCTGTACCTGGACCGTAAGACACTTCCCCAAGCACAAGAACTACAGCAAGAGACTAGAGGAGCACTCAGATATGAGGAAGGGAGCACAGCCAAGCACCAGACCCCGGAAACAGGTAGAGTAAATCCACACAAGGCCCGGAAGTGTTTCCTCAGTTTAAGGAAATTCCTTAACCACGGTGCTGCCTTTGATTCACTCCCTCCTCCACAACAGATTCCCAGGACCCAAGCTAACCAGAATCCAAGAAGCCTGAACTCTTGACCCCAGGCTTCATTACTGTCTCCCAACTCCTCCCAACAGACTGACCCAGCGTGACCCCTGACCTCTGTCCCAAGTTGCCACCAGCCCTAAGATAGCCCCGCCCCCTCCTAGACTCCCACCCCACCCAACGTGTGCGACAGGCTGGGGGGAGGGGCCCGCGCGTGCGCGGCTGGAGGCGGAGTGAGCCGGCTGCGCGCACCGCCTGGGGGCTCCCGCCAGAACCCAAACCCACGCACACGAGGGTCGCAGGGCTGAAAAGCCTGCCCGTCAGGGAGCCCCCCCACCACCACCAGACCGAGAAAAGCTGAGATAAGGGAGGGTTTGTGCCGCCAGGTCCTGGTCCCTGACTGGATATGGTGGGCACGCGCCCCGACTACTTGACCCACGCCCCCCACTCCTCTTCCCGCGCGTCCCTGACGGGGGAGGGGGGGTGCTGGGGTTGGTGGGCGGGCAAGAGCGCACCTGGGTCTGTCCTCTCAGGGCTCGCTCGCTCGCTCAGGCACGCGTGCGCAGATGGGCGGGAGGGGAGAGGAGACGCGCCTGGGCCCAGTGCCGGCCGGCCTGGCCCCTCTCAGCCAGTCTCTATGGGCGCGCGCCGACAGCCTCGCGCACCGGCCCCGGGGCCCCGGCCGAAGGTGCGCGCGCAGCACCCCGGGAAGGTGGGAGGGGAGGCGGTGGCGGAAAGATGCGCGCGCAGTCACCCGTCAGGGGAGGGGGGAACTGTGGAGCGTCCGCCATCTTGTCTCCCTCTCCTTACCTGCGTCCTCGGGGGCGTGGGCACCACCCCCCCTCCCGCCGAGGAGCGGGGAGGGCCCCCTCTTGGCTGCCGCCTTCGCGGCCTTTAAATTCCCCTGGGGCCCGTGGCTACTGCCACCGCCTTGCTTCCACTGCCTCCTCTCACGGCACAGAGATGCGGGCGGTGGGTGGGAAAAATGAGAGACGCTACTCCCAGCGAACCGCCGCCGCCGCTTCCGAGGCCTCACCAAAATGGCCGCCGCCGTCTCGGCCGCCACCACCAGCACCACCACCACCACAGCTCACTATCGCTACCGCCGGCGCGGCCCGTCCTCTCGCGAGAGACAGTAGCTGGAGGTTGGGGGAGCGGGAAAGCTCGCGTGCTAGCGTAGGGCGCTGCCCAAACGGCAAGGCAGGCTGGGAGATGTAGTCAGCCGGAGGCTCCGCGGCTGCCCCGAGGCAGAGCATCGTTATCCTGCGACACAGAAGCTGCCGCTGAGGCTGCGTTGCGGCTGCCAACTCGGACCAGTCCCTCCTCTTTTAGTAGATCACCCAGAGAGCTGAAGAAATTTGTTAGATACTTTCAGCAAATTAGCATTGGAGCCTGGGCCTCTGGATTCCCACAGCAGTCCACTTAGAGATGCTTCGTTTTACGTGAGGGTGGTATTCTCGATAGCTCCCAAGCACCTATGCCATCTGTTGGCTAACCTTCTAGGTTAAGAACCCCTTTGAGGGGCCTGCCCTGTGGAATAGTGGTTAAGTTGAGCACGCTTTGCTTTGGAGGCCTGGGTTCCCAGTCAGGATCCCAGGCAGGGACCTACACTGCTCATCAGCCATGCTGTGGCTGTGACCAGCATATAAAGTGGAGGAAGATTGGCGCAGATGTTAGCTCAGGGCTAATCTTCCTCAGAAAAAAAAGAAAGAAAGAAAACCCTTTGAGAATCTGATACCATCACCCCAGAATAGGATAAGAGTAACAGACACCTGTACTGAGGCGACTTTGTGCACTGGTTATCTCTTTTAATCAGAACAATGCTCCATTTTACAAATGAATTGAGGCTCATAGATTAGCTACTGACAGAACCCAAAGCCAAGATTCCTAGCAAAGCCGTCTAAGTCCCAAGGATACACACTCTCACAAAATTTGCCACCTCAGCCCACCCCAGGAGCCAGGTTAAAAAGCCCTAATAGGCCAGCTCGGTGGTGCAGCAGTTAAGTGCGCACATTGCACTTTGGTGGCCCAGGGTTCGCTGGTTTGGATCCCCGGGTGTGGACCTGGCACCCCTTGGCACGCCATGCTGTGGTAGGCGTCCCACATATAAAGTAGAGGAAGACGGGCTTGATGTTAGCTCAGGGCCAGTCTTCCTCAGCAAAAAGAGAAGGATAGGCAGCAGTTGGCTCAGGGCTAATCTTCCTAAAAAAAAAGCCCTAATAAAGCTCTCATCATCCACTCAGTTTAGCTCTTCCCTGTTCTACTCCAAGAGTTGATCATTGTCTCTGTGTGTCATTGATGTAAAGTCTTGTTTTCCTTACAGCAACGACCAGGTGTTGAAAACTCAAAAACCTAAATGGGCTAGGAAGGTAATGTAAATAAAGCAAAAAGGGCAGGTGAGGAGAGTGAGGAACAGGAGGCCATATGCTCTGTCCAAAAGGAACAGCCACTGTTCAAACCCCTATTCCAGTGGTCACCTTACAGGAAGGTCTAAGGGTGAGATTCAGCCCACAAGCTCCCAATTTGCTACCTCTGGCCTCTGCTGGAGCCTCAAGGCATATAGAAGCTCCCAGGACAGATTGATTGAATAAGTGGATGGATGCCCATCCATTTAGGCCCAGTTCAGGGCTTTTTTTCAGGCCAAGCTTACATATTTCTGAAAACCCCATCGTAGAACCACGCTGAGCTCCCAAGAGATCTTTTGCCTCTTGGCCCTTCCATATACACTTTCATCCTTTCTCAACTATTTGTCCTTTGAAATCCAGCTCAAGAGCCACACACACATAAAATCAAAACAAGAAGAATATTTTGTGATATGTGAAAATTATATGTAATTCAAATTTCAGTGTCCATAACTAAAGGTTTATTGACGCCCAACCATGTCCATTCATTTACATAGCATCTATGGCTGCTTTCCTGCTACAAGAGCAGAGCTGAGTAGTTGCAACAGAGTCCATAGGCCCACAAAGCCTGAACTATTTTCTGTCTGACACTTTGCAAAAAAGTTTGCTGGGCCAGTCCCGGTGGCCTAGTGGTTAAATTTGGCACACTCTGCTTTGGCAACTGGGTTTGGGTCCCCAGCCATGGACCTACACCACTCCACTGTCAGTGGCCATGCTGTGGTGGCAGCTCACATACAAAAAGAGGAAGATGGGCAGTGGATATTAGCTCAGGGCAAATATTCCTCAGCAAAAAAAAAAAAAGTTTGCTGATCCCTGTTCTAAATCTTGATCTGGATGAGGTCACAACCATAGATATAAACATGCAAACATTCACTGAGCTGTGCACTTAAAATTTGTACACTTTACCTACCTCACAGCATGTGTTTTATACTTAAATTTTAAAAACAAAACAACCCTACAGGATACGACCCCTGTCTAGTTTTTTTTACCTCATTTATCCATTGCTTACTATACTATAGCCATCATGCCCTTCTCCAAACCATGCATCAAGTTCCTTTCTGCTTCCAGAGCCTTCATCTTTGTTGTTCCCTCAGTCTGAAATTTTTTCTCATGGCTAACGCTCCCTTTTCATGAAAGTCTTATTTCAAACATTGCCTCCTCAGAGAAGTTCCCTGACGTTAAAGAGCACTTTCACTGCCAGTCACTCTCTGGCAACGCTTACCTGAAATTATTAATTTATTTGTATGTTTGTTTATTGTCTGCCCCCCTCCCTACTAAAAGAAAAGCTCCCTGAGAGTAGGGACATTGTCACAGGGTTCACAGTGCTCTCTAGATAATTACTGAATGAATGAAAAACATTTCAAACAATGCTGTGAAGAAGAGATTGTTGGTTCCATTTTATGAATGAAATTTTGGTTGAATGAAAAGTGGATGAAAACTCAAGATCGTCAAAATGCCAGTTCTTTCCAAGTTGATCTGTAGATTCAACGCAATCCCAATCAAAACCCCAGCAAGTTATTTTGTGAATATCAACAAACTGATGCTAAAGTTTATATGGAGAGGCAAAACACCCAGGATAGCCAACACGATATTGAAGGAGAAGAATAAAATTGGAAAAGTGACGCTACCTGACTTTAAGACTTGCTGTAAAGCAGCAGTAATCAAGACAGTGTGATACCGTTGAAATAGACAAAGAGATCAATGGAACAGAATAGAGAGCCCAGAAATAGACCCACATAAATATGGTCAACTGGTCTTTGACAAAGGAGCAAAAACAATACAATGGAGCAAAGATAGTCTTTTCAACAAATGGTGCTGGAACAACGGGACAGCCACATGCAAAAAAGTGAATCTAGACCCGGACCTTACGCCCTTCACAGAACTTAATTCAACATGGATCACAGACCTAAATGCAAAGCTCAAAACTATAAAGCTCCTGGAAGATAAACATAGGAGAAAACCTAGGTGATTTTGGATATGATATGGTGACTTTCTAGATACAACACCAAGGCCACGATCCATGAAAGAGATAATTGATAAGCTGGACTTCATTAAAATTAAAAACCTGCTCTGTGAAATACAGTGTCAAGGGACTGAGAAGACAAGCCAGGCTGAGAGAAAATATTTGCAAAAGACACATCTGATAAGGACTGTTTTCTTTTTCTTTTTTACAGATTTTATTTTTCCTTTTTCTCCCCAAAGCCCCCCAGTTCATAGTTGTGTATGTTTAGTTGTGAGTCCATCTAGCTGTGGCATGTGGGACACCACCTCAGCATGGCCCAATGAGCGATGCCATGTCCGTGCCCAGGATTCAAACTGGCGAAACTCTGGGCCACCGAAGCGGAGCGCGTGAACTTAACCACTCGGCCATGGGGCCGGCCCCAGGACTGTTTTCTAAAATGTACAAAGAACTCTGAAAACTCAACAACAAGAAAACAAACAACCCGATTAAAAAATGGGCCAAAGACCTTTACAGACACCTCACCAAAGACACCAAAGAAGATATACAGGTGGCAAATAAGCATATGGAAAGATGCTTCACAGCATATGCCATCAGGGAAATGCAAATTAAAACAACAAAGAAATACAATTACTCATCTATTAGGAGGGACAAAATCCAGAATACTGATAACACCAAATGCTGACAAGGATATGGAGCAGTGGGAGCTCTCATTCATTGCTGGTGGGAATGCAAGATGGTACAGCCACTTTGGAAGACAGTTTGGTGGTTGCTTACAAAAATAAACATACGCATACTCATATGAACCAGCAATCATCGGCTTTCAACTCCCAAAGGAGTCGAAAACTTATGTCCATACAAAAACCTGCACACAGATGTTTATAGCAGTTTTATTCATAATTGCCGGAACTTGGAAGCAACCACAATGTCCTTCAGTAGGTGAATGGAGAAATAAGCTGTGGTACATCTAGACAATGGAATATTATTCAGCACTAAAAAGAAGTGAGTTATCAAGCCATGAAAAGACATGGAGGAATCTTAAATGCATATCACTAAGCGAAAGAAGCCAATTTGAAAAGGCTACATACATACAGTATGATTCCAACTCTATGACATTCCGGAAAAGGCAACACCGTGGAGCCAGTAAAAGGATCATTGGTTGCCCAGGGTTTGCTGCAGAGGGGCTGGGGGAAGAAGGAATGACTGGGAGGAGCACAGGATTTTTAGGGCATACATACTCTGTATGATACTATAATGGTGGATACATGTCATGGTACATTTGTGCAAATCTCTAAAATGTACAAGACCAAGAGTGAACCATAATGCAGACTATGGATTTTGGCTGATTATAATGTGTCAATGTAGGTTCAACAATTCTAACAAGAGTACCACTCTCATGGGGGATGTTAATAATGGGGGAGATTGCATGTACAGGGACAAGGGGCATATAGGAAATCTTTGTACCTTCCCCCCTTAATGCTGTGAACCTTAAACTGCTATAAAAAAAAATAAAGTCTTCATTAAAAAAAAGTGAATGATGCCTATGGTTTTACACCCTCCTCCCATCTCTCTTGGAAGACAGGATGCCAAGCCAGAGCCTGAATGGATTGGATCTAGCCTGTGCTATTAATCCCCTGTTATGTGACCTTGAGCAATTCGCCTCACTTCTCTGAGCCTCACTTTCCTCATCCATAAAGTAGGGATAGGGTTGCTGATGTAAAATTGCTTTGAAAGCTCTAAAAGAGCTACCTAAAGGCAGGGACATATTTTGGACCTATATTTCAGAGTCCCAAGTTTAGCTTTCAGATGTGCTTTACATAGTGTTTTAATGTTCTGAGTATTATTAATACTTTAGGCAGGAGAATGAAGTCTCCTACTTGCCAGAGGCCCCTCGATTCCTAATTGTTTTGCACTGGGAAAATTCACACATTGTCATGTATGTCTGGCTCCTGAAGGCAGTTGAATTTGCGACATCTTGTTCCTACATGAGTGGTAGTGGGTGCACTCTCCTGACCAGCATTTCCTCTGCCCTCTGAGTCTCAGGCCCTGTGCTGGGTGAAATGGGAGAGACAGGAGAGAAGATGATATGGTTCCTTCTCTCAAGAATCTAGTCTCACTTTGGAATGAGCTGTGAGTTTGCTAAAAGTCAGGGCAGAGTGTTTTGATGCCATGGGAGAAGGTGGTCAAGGGTCAGGTCAGACCCAGCGGGGTAGCAGGGAAGGCTTGAGCCTGGCTTTGGGAAATTTAGGCATGAAGGGTAGGCATTTCAGGAAGATGACACAGCCTCAACAATGCTGAGAATTGGGGGACAGTGAATAGATCATCTTATCTTCTTTATGAGGGAGAAGATTGAGACAGTTAGATATGTCTCCTGGAGTGAGGTGGCCAAAGGCCCAGCGTGCCTTTGTTCAGAGGTGACAAGGAGCTATTGAAAAGTTGTTGAGCAGGAATTGGCGTGGTCCAGGCTCCACTTTCCAAAGGATGATCTAACAGGATGTATAGAATGGCTGTAAAGACAGCTGTAAGGCTGGAGACAGGCCACAGCAATTACTCGGTTGTAATGTGGGCTACTGGCCAAGAGGTGGCAGTGGAGATAGAGGGAGAGACGCTGTAGAGGAAGAATTAGCAGAACTTGGCAGACAGTTGACTGCTAGTGATAATGATCCTCCAAACAGCCTTTGTGGCCTTCTGTGAGGCCAGCCT
Source organism: Equus asinus (assembly GCF_041296235.1). Lineage (NCBI taxonomy): Eukaryota > Metazoa > Chordata > Mammalia > Perissodactyla > Equidae > Equus > Equus asinus. Next base: position 24,921,492 of record NC_091803.1, read on the forward strand.
TTCCCAGTCTCCTCTTCCCTCCTACCTCCCTGTCCGCTCTTTCTGGGTCTCCCTTACAGGCCACTTCTCCTGGACCCCTCCATCAATTGTAGGGGTTCCTCAGGATTGCTTCCCTCAGTTGCCTTCTTTCATCCAACACCTTGTCAAGGACAGAGGCAGATTCGCTGAAGCTAATGAAGCTTAAGCTTCATGGGCCTCCCTTACAGGGACCCTTCATTGCTAGAAGTATCTGGGGATTATGGAACAGTCTAGATGAGGTGGAGAAACCAGGTTGCAACCTGAAAGTATTTACCTATAAGCACTTCTGGTAATTTGCCTAAATATATCTCAGAAGAAAAAGGCATTAACCTCTAAGCCTCTAGTAACTTGTCATGGTTTCATTGTGCATTACAATTACCATCTCTTAAGCCAAGGACTTGGGTTCCCATCTGTCTAACTCCTGGATTCCTCTTGCAGACATGCCAGGCACGTCGGACTCAGACATCCAAAACTGAGCTCATGATCTGAACCACAAAATCTGCTATGAGGCAGTGGCACCACCATCCACCCAGCTGCTCAAACTAGAAATGTAGGTATCACCTTCCCTTTCCCTCACACCCCACATCCAGCCACCAAGTCTTGTCCATTCCATCTGCAATATTTCTCCCTTCTCTCTATTTCTCTCCAGACCCACACCCAATCCTTAGCCCTTGATGACTTATAATCAGTGACGGTACCAAGAACTGACTTGTTGGGACTGCTGGGACTTTAACCCTCTCTCCCCGCCACCATTATCTCCAACTGCCTCCCCACCCCATTCTTTGATATGGAAAATTGCTGTTTTCTCAGTCTTATGTAAAGTGATATGCAAATGAAGCTTCAAGCTGAGTCAAGTCCTCTGGCCACCTGCTCTCTACCAGCTGGACAGCTGCTCCTAACCCTCCTAGCAAGTAAAAATTCCAGAACTTGGGCCATCTGCATCAACCTCCTAATCGGTCTCCCTGCTGCCAGTCTCTCCTGCTCCCTAAAGTCCCAGCTCTTGCAGGGGTTCCATTCCAATGGGGGAAAACAAAGAACAAGCATGAGAGTGCGATACGATGTCAGGGACTGATGAGGGCTCAGTCCTCTTGTCAAAGATGGAGTGGGGCAGGGGAGATGCCATTTTTAGACAAAGTGATCTCTGGTGAGGTGACAGCTGAACACAGACTTAAGAAAGTCTCTCCACACAGCAGCCAGGGAAAACTTTTCTGACTGCAAAGCTGACACTCACTCTACTTCAAGTCCTTTCATGGCTCCCATGAAACTCCTTTCTAAGGCCCCCAAAGCCCTGTATGGTGGGCCCCTGCCAAATTCTCCAGCCTCATCTCTCCCAACTCTCTACACTCCAGCCACACTGGTCTTCCCACTGGTGTCTCTTTACAGGCTCTTTCTCCACTCTGGCCTTTCTCGCACGTGGTTCTCTCTTTTCTTTCCACCCAGTCAAAACCTACAGGGTAACACTGCTACCTCCAGAATTCTTCCCTGGCCCTCAGACTATGTTATATCTCCTATAACATCCTGTGCTTTTTTGCCTTTTAGGACTTTTACACTAGGAATAACTACTTGAGTTCCTGAAGGCTCATGGTAAGTGAGGGGTCACATCTGTCTTATCCACTTCTGTGCATATGTCTAGACCCATGGTTTGGGGGACAGCCAGGAATATACTAAGTATCAGTAGACAGGGTTGGGTTGACATCTGCATGCGTGCATGATAGTAATAACTTATATGTGATAAATTCTCTCAAAAATTATAATAACGACAAACACTAAGTACAAACAGTAAGCACTAAGCATTTGTGTTTTTACACAAATTAGTTCACTTAATTCTTACCCTATTAAGTAGATTATCATCCCCTTTTTACAGATGGTAAAAACATGGTTAAAGAATTGTCCCAAGTGACACAGCTGGAAAGCAGTAGAGCAGGGACTTGAACCCAGAGAGACTGACCTATGTGTGAGCCCTTAACTGCTGTGCAGGACACCCTATCAAATCCAGGTCTATGATGTGCCAGGCATTATTCTTGGCACCAGGGGATAATATTGGGAAAATAGACAAGTAAAACTACTCACAAAGTTCCAGTTTTTATCAAGTTTACATTCCTGGTGGGGGAAGACAAAGAAAAAACATATAAAAAAGTGAAAGCATAGGGGCCGCCCTGGTGGTGTAGTGGTTAAGTTCGCACACTCCGCCAGGGTTCACAGGTTCAGATCCCAGGCACAGACCTATACACCATTCATCAAGCCATGCTGTGGCTGACATCCCACATACAAAAAATAGAGGAAGGTTGGCACAGTTGTTAGCTCAGGGCCAATCTTCCTCACGAAAAATAATAATAATAAGTGAAAGTATAAAATAATGATGGGTAATATATGTTATGAAAAAGTAAAATGGGGGGCTGGCTCAGTGGAATAGTGGTTAAGTTCGCATACTCTGCTTTGGTGGCCCGAGGTTCTCAGGTTCAGATCCCAGGTGCGGACCTAGCACCGCTCATCAAGCCGTGCTGTGGTGGCATGTCACATAAAATAGAGGAAGACTAGCACAGATGTTAGCTCAGGGCTAATCTTCCTCAAGCAAAAAGAGGAAGATAGGCAACAGATGTTAGCTCAGGGCCAATCTCCCTCACAAAAAAAAAGAAAAGTAAAGTGGATTTGGGGAGAGAGAGTAGGGGGCACGGGAGGTGCTAGTCTAGACAAGGTGGTCTGGTAAGACCTTTCTGGTGTGGTGACATTTGAGCAGAGAATGCTTTGGGGGAAGAGCATTCTAAGCAGAGGTAAATAAGTTCAAAGACTCTGAGGCTGGCCCAGCTTATCCTGACAGGAAACAACCAGGAGGTCCAGGAGGCTGCAGGGGACAGGGGAACAGTAGGAGATGAGGTCTGAGAGGAGCATCAGGCCTGAATCCAGCAAGGCTTTGAAGGCCAAGCTAAGGAGTTTAGATGGAACTCTAAGTGTGGCTGGAGAAGGACTTTGAGCAGAGGCTAGTGCTGAGAATGGACTGTAAGTGTAACATTAGAAGGCAATTGCTGTAGTCTAGGTGAGAGGCGATAGAGACTGAAATTTTTAAGTAGAACGGGAACCTGGGGGTAGGGTTGCCAGATTTAGCAAATAACTCTTATGGGGACCTCTGCGAGGGGCCTCAGGGAGGCAGCTGTAGAGTAACTGAGGTCCCAGTAGGCTAGGACAGCGTGGGGAGCTGCTACAATTCCTCTCTATTCTCTAGGAGGCCTGTGAACTTCTGAGAACACAGCCAAGACAGAGCCTTCACAGGTGGAATCCAGCACATCTTAAGCATACACACCCATCAAAAATATCCCCAAGCCTAGGGGGCGGCCCAGTGGCTCAGCAGTTAAGTTCGCACATTCCGTTTTGGCGGCCCAGGTTTGCTGGCCAGGATCCTGGGTGCAGATCTACCCACTGCTTGTCAAGCCATGCTGTGGCAGGCATCCCACATATAAAGCAGAGAAAGATGGGCACGGATGTTAGCTCAGGGCCAGTCTTCCTCAGCAAAAAGAGGAGGATCGGCTGCAGATGTTAGCTCAGGGCTAATCTTCCTCAAAACAAACAAACACAAAACCCAAAAAATATCCGCAAGCCTAAAAGAAGGAAACTAAAATCATGACACCCAGTTCTAGGAAGGGTGTGGGAAGACAGGCACTCATATGCTGCTGGGTGGAGTATAAATGTGCACAATCTTTGTGATTTGAATTTTTAAAAGACTATTTTCTTTATTTTTTTTTCTGCTTTATCTCCCCAAATCTGCACCCACCCCACCCCCCGCCGTACATAGCTGTATATCTTAGTTGCAGGTCCTTCTAGTTGTGGCATGTGGGATGCCGCCTCAATGTGGCCTGACAAGGGGTGCCATGTCCACGCCCAGGATCCGAACTGGCGAAATCCTGGGCTGCCGAAGCACATTGTAAGAACTTAACCTCTCGGCCACAGGGCCAGTCCCAAGACTATTTTCTTTAAAAAATGTTTTAAATTTAAAAAATATGTTTTGCCCCAGAAATTCCACTTTTGGAAATTTATTTTAAGGAGTGAATCAGAAAAATGAACAAATATGCATGTACAAAGATATTCATCATAGCATTTTAAAACATTTATTTATGTTTATAAAAGCAAAAAAATTTGGACATGATATAAAGGTTCAACAGAAGAAAAATAGACAATGATATGAGGAAGTAGCGGTGGGCTGGCCTGGTGGTGCAGTGGTTAAGACCATGTACTCTGGTTAAGTTTGGCAGCCTGGGGTTCTCCAGTTCAGATCTGGGGCATGCACCTACCCACCGTTTATCAAGCCATGCTGTGGCAGGCGTCCCACATATAAAGTAGAAGAAGATGGGTGCAGATGTTAGCTCAGGGCCAATCTTGCTCAGCAAAAAGAGGAGGGCTGGCAGTGGATGTTAGCTCAGGGCTAATCTTCCTCAAAAAAAAAGTGAAAAAATAAAAAAGAAGTAGTCAGTAGACAAGCAAATTCAAATGACCAATAAATATACTGAAAAGATGGACACCTTCATGAATAATTAGGGAAATATAAAAGTGATGACACAACCATTTTACAGAGCAAAGAGGACTTTGCCTATCTCTGTACAGTTGTGTTTTGTTTAACAATTCTGCACCCCTGCAGTGCATCTTAGTGCCCAGATTATGGTCTCTAAAAGGAACTAGGGCTGGTTGTGAAAAAGGACAAGTCTATGTGTAGGGATGGAAGATACAAGGCGAGCCTGGAGCATCTTATTGAGCTAGGAAGCAAGGAATTTTCAAAGGTCAATGGAGTCTTGTTGGAAACACACAAGAACCTTTGCAAAAGGGCTCCCCCGGCCAACGCTAAGACCATTGAAACCTCAGAAGGAGAATATTGGGCTGAGGTCAATATTGGAAGTGGTTCATTAAAGTATTCACAAAAGAGTGAACATAAAGTACTATATTCTAAAAAAGGTGAATAGAATAAAATACATGCTATTTTGTTGTCTTAGTAAAAAAAAGAGAAAGGGAGCAAAAAAAAAGTAACAGAATGTGTGATTGTTGATTCCAGGAGAGTGGCACACAAGTGTTTGTTATACTTATTTTTTTTCAACTTGAAAACAATTTAGAAATGTTTCTAGGGTCGAGGTAACGCAAGTGTTTGCTTTATAATTACTCTTCAAAAAGTATATATATTTTATACATTCTTCTTATGTGTTATATTTTACAATTAAAAAGGTTTTTTTTTTAATGTGCAACGGCAAGAGATTGTTTGATTAAATTACAGTACAGCTGTTATAATGGCGTAATGTGCAATCATTAGAATGACGTACTGAGGGGGCCGGCCCCGTGGCCGAGTGATTAAGTTCATGCACTCCGCTGCGGCGGCCCAGGGTTTCGCCGGTTCGGATCCTGGGTGCGGACGTGGCACCGCTCGTCAGGCCACGCTGAGGTGGCGTCCCACATGCCACAACTAGAAGGAACCACAACTAAAATATACAACTATGTACAGGGGGGCTTTGAGAGAGAAAAAGGAAATAAATAAAATCTTAAAAAAAGAGAATGATGTACTGACATGGAACATATTGGAAACAGCAGGGTACAGGGTATATTTTGTAAGATTCCAATTTATAAATTGAGAGGATGAATACGTTTGTATAGACACAGAAGGAAATATGAGAGAGTGTTCACCTTGTTGGATGGGGTTCTCTCTGGGTGGTAGGATTTGGGGATAATTTCAACTTTTCTGTATGCTTGTCTGAATTTTTAAAAATTTTCATCACATGCAGGTATCATCACTATAAAAGTAATATACTATAAAAATCCAAACCACCTCAATCCAATCTCTGTAGCTACTCTGAACAGAGTTTACTGACTCTCCTCATAGACAGTTTTTTTCAGACCTTTACACACACAAACATTTTCTTTTTTTAACAAAAATGAGATGATACTGTGCGTATTGTTCTACAACTTGCATATCTCATCTAGCGACACAGTTATAGAGAGATTTTCTTTATAAATCACACTTGTATAAAGAGAGAAAAGTTACAATTATTTCTGGGTTTGGAAAAAAATGCTGCAGTTGTATATTATTGACATGATAAAATGTGAAAAAAACTAATGTATAATAAGATTGCACTTTGTAAAAATAAATGCCTAAATAAGCAAACAAAAAAGCAGACAAAAAGTTTAAAAGAATATACCACAAACTGTTAAATGCGACTATCTTGTTGAGGATGAAAAGGCAAAAACTGTGATATTTTCTTTTTTATATTCTTCTGTGTTTTCTTTAAAAACATTTTTTTGTTTGAGGAAGATTGGTCCTGAGCTAATCCTCTGCCACCAATCCTCCTCTTTTTGCTGAGGAAGACTGGCCCTGAGCTAATATCCATGCCCATCTTCCTCTACTTTGTAATGTGGGACACTTTCCACAGCATGGCTTGACAAGTGGTGCCATGTCTTCACCCAGGACCCGAGCCTGCGAACCCCGGGCTGCCGAAGTGGAACGTATGGACCTAACCGCTGTGCCACTGGGCTGGCCCCCTAAAAACCCTTTTTTTTTTTTTTTTGCAGTGAGCATAAATCTTTTAATTTATGAATTTCCCCCAGCTTTATTGAGATACAATTGACATATAACATTGTTTTGAACGTTTAAAATAGACTTTTTTTAATTATAGAAGTAATGTGCTTGCTCTTTGTAAAAAATAAAATCCAGTATTAGAAAGTGTAAACCAAAAAGTATGTCCTTCCCTTGGGGCCAGCCCAGTGGTGCAGCAGTTAAGTTCGCGTGTTCCGCTTCGGCGGCCCGGGGTTCGCCAGTTCAGATCCCGGGTGCGGACCCAGCACCCCTTGGCAGGGCATGCTGTGGCAGGCGTCCCATGTATAAAATAGAGGAAGATGGGCACGGATGTTAGCTCAGGGCCAGTCTTCCTCAGCAAAAAGAGGAGGATTGGTGTCAAATGTTAGCTCAGGGCTAATCTTCCTCAAAAAAAAAAAAAGAAAGTATGACCTTCCCTTCACCTTCTCAATTCCACTCCCCAGAGAAGTACCTAGTGTCAACAGCTGCTTGCATTTGTTCAGAAATTTTCCACGAATACGTATGTCTTTTGTGACTACAAATGATATACTGTATATGTTGTTCTCCATCATGCATAGTATCTTTCCAGGTCAATATATATAGATTTATCTCCTACTTTTAAATAGCTATGGAATAGGCAACTGTGTGGATATACCATGATATACAGCTAACTTTGTACCACACTGTGATGAACAACCTTGTACATTTTTATCTCAAGTTGTGCAAGTAAATCTATTAGGTAAATTCTTAAAGTAGAAGAGAATTGCAGGGTCAAAGAGTATGTGCATTTAAGATTTCCGTAGACACTACTACATATTGCTCCCAAAAGGGCTGCTCCAAGTTTTAGTCCCATCAACAGGATACAAAGGATGCCTGTTTGCCCCTCATTATCAATATTTTTTTAAATATTTTATTTATTTATTTTTCCTTCTTCTGCCCAAAACCCTCCAGTACATAGTTGTATATTTTTAGTTGTGGGGCCTTCTAGTTGTGGCATGTGGGACGCCGCCTCAGCATGGCTTGATAAGCAGTGCCATGTCCGCGCCCAGGATCCGAACCAATGAAACACTGGGCTGTCAAAGCAGAGCACGCAAACTTGACCACTCGGCCACTGGGCCAGCCCATCAATATCTTAAAATATCTGCTGTAAAACATCAACTACACAGAATAAAAAGCTTTGTTTTTATTTTAATTTTTTATCTTGACACAAACTCTTGTTGAAAAGAGATTCTATGCACAAGGTCAAACAAAATAAAACAAAAATTCCAAGCAGTACGCAAAGGTATATAGTAAAAAGAAAGTCTTCCTATCCATGACCTCCCACCCCATGTAGCCCCCAGTTACACTATGAAAGGCTGTTCTCTGAATATAGAATTTTATATGTATGGATAATGGATATTTCCCCCACTAACGTTTTTTATACGAATAGTAGCATTTGGTACATGCTCTTTTTTTTTTTTTTTTAGAAAGCACCTCAGGTACAAAGAATTGATTAATTAAAATCCTTAATCTGTGACATGTTGTTTTCTGTTCATGGCCCTCTTTTATTTATTTACTTGTTGTTTTATGTTTTTATTTACTTATTCATTTATTTATATATTTACTTATTAATATTACAATCATATTGACAATAATTCACATCTTATGATGGGCTCTACCTCTATCCCAGTCAAGCTGCTTCCGCCTCCCTAAATCAGAAAAGCGCTATCTTTAACTTTGTGTTGATTGTTTTCTTGCCTTTAGTTTTGTAGTTTTGTTCTCTGTATGATGATTAAACAATATATTGTTTAGTTTTAGTTGTTTCTGAATTTTAGAAAAAGGGTATCGTGATGCAGGTAGTCCTTGGGTTCCTGCTTTCTTTTTTCACAGTCAATATTAAGTTAATAAGAATCATCCATGCTGGTATGTGTGGCTGTGGTCCATTCAGATTTCACTCTTATGTAATACTTCATTTTGTGAAGGTGCCCCAATGTATTTATCCATTCTCCTGTTGAAGGGCATTTCGGGTTCTTTCTGGTTTTTTGCCATTTGTTCACTCCTGTTATGAATATTCATGTACATGTCTCCTGGAGCAGTTGTGCAAGACTTGATCCTGGATATTTGCCCAAGAGCAGAACTGCTGGGTTTTAAGCTATGTAAATGTTCAATTTTACAAGAAAATGTAAATTGTCTTCCACAATGGCTGTATGGATATATATTCCCACCAGCAATGTACAGGAGACATATTGCTCTTCTCCATACTTGGTGTTATCTGACTTCTTAATTTGGATTAAGATATAAACTGGCATCTCATTATGATCCTGATTTGTATTTCCTTGAATAATGTTGAGCATCTCTTCAGGAGCTTTTCAGCCGTGTTTCCTCTTCTTTGAAATGCATGTTCAAGTCTTTTGCCCATTTTTCTGCTGGTTTATTGTCCTTTATTGATTTGTAGAAGGTCTTTAGATTATCTCAATATATATCCTTGAATGGCTATATGTGTTTTGCACATATCTTCTTCAAATTTGTAGCTTATAATTTTATTTTCTTTAATTTTAATATAGTTCCATTTATTAATATTTTCTTTTATAATTAACCTTTCGTGTTTCGTTTAAGAGATTCTTTGTTACCCCAAGGTCAGAAAGGAATTCCCTTATATTTTCTCCTAAAAGTTTTAAAGTTTTGCTTTTGATAATTAAGTCCTTATATCTGGAGTTGATTTTTGTGTATAGTGGGAAGCAATGATCTAATTTCATTTTTTCCCATATGGATAACCATTTCTTTTTCCAGCTCCACATATTGAATAGTCCCTCCTTTGATCTGCCATGCCACCCTTGTCATTTGTCAAAGTTTCTTATATTCGTGAGTTGATTTTTGTGAATTCCTATCACTACCAACACCACCTCGTCTTGGTTACTATAGTTTTCCTTCTTTCTTTTTTTCTCTGTGTGTGTGAGAAAGATTGGCCCTGAGCTAACATCTGTTACCAATCTTCCTCTTTTTTTCCCTCCCTAAAGCTCCGGTACATAGTTGTGTATCCTAGTTGTAGGTCCTTCTAGGTCTTCTATGTAGGACGGTGCCTCAGCATGGCTTGATGAGCAGTGTGTAGGTCTGCGCCCAGGATCCGAACCAGTGCACCCTGGGCCGCCGAAGTGGAGCATGAGAACTTAACCACTATGCCACCCAGCTGGCCCCTGCTATAGCTTTCTAACAATTCTTGTAGAGCAAGTCTCCTCTCTCTTCTTCTTCAGGAATATCTTCCTGTTCTTAGCCCTTTACTCCTCTCTCTCTCTCTCTCTCTCTATATATATATATTTTAACAGCTTGTTGAGTTTCATGAAAAACCCTGTTGTAAATTTTATTAGCATTGCATTGACTCTTACAGATCAATTTGGAGAGAATTGTATCTTTACAGTATTGTCTTCCTATCTATGAACACAAGACATTTCCACTTACTTATTAATAATAAATCTTGAAGATTATTCCAGATCTGCAGGTTGGGATCTACCTTATAATTTAAAAGGCCATACTAGGGGCCAGCCTGGTGGTGTAGTGGTTAAGTTCATGCACTCTGCTTTGGTGGCCCTGGGTTTGTGGGTTTGGAACCCCAGGTGTGGACCTACACACTGTTCATCAAGCCATGCTGAGGCCGTGTCTCACGGAGAAGAACTAGAAGAACCTGCAACTAGGATATACAACTATGTACTGGGGCTTTGGGGAGGGAAAAAAAAGAGGAAGATTGGCACAGATGTTAGCTCAGGGACAATCTTCCTCAAGCAAAAAGAGGAAGATTGGGAACAGATGTTTGGGCCAATCTTCCTCACCAAAAAAGAAAGAAAGAAATAAAGAAAACAAAGGAAAAAACAAAGGCCATTACTAGTCCATTGTGTGAATGTCAGATGATTTATTTAATCAATCCCCTATTTTGGACACTTGAGTTGCTTCCCTTCTCTAGCTCTAGAAACAATATTTTAGTGGATACCCTTGTAGTGAATGTCTTCACCTAGGTGAAAAAGTGTTGTTGTTTTTAAAAGTGTCCCCCTATTGCTTATTTAACTGGCTTGTTCTGCACCCAGCACGATGGCTCTAGGTGTCCTCAGTCCTTCTTCCTCACCATATGCCTCCTCCACGTCTTCCCCAGGAGACTGGTAGTGACTCTGTTATCCCCAGCATCGGGGTCAGGGTCTCCCAGGGAGTCTACAGTAGCTTCTCCTGAAGTAGCAGTGGGGTGAAGAGGTTTGGGGTAAAATAAATCAATTTCCGTAGAGAAGAAAAAATGCTTTTTTTCTAAGGGGTGCCAAGCTCTTCTTACACATTTCATCAAAACCACCCACCAGCCCTGAGAGGTTGGCATCGTGACCTCGTTGTTGTTCCCACATTAGCCTGACACATTGTGAGACTCCAGCTCATATAGCATTTTAGAGACTGTAACTGGCTTCCAGCCTGGGGGTGTCCCAGTCAGCCTTGGGAAATGTTTATTGACAAGTAGGGCGGGGTGTGAGTATATCAACAAACACTTGTTAATCAATTTTTCTCCTTTCAGAGTTATAAACGGGCTCACTGTTTTGCTAATGAAAAAAGTCAACATTCATTTGCATCCCTGAGGGCCTTTCTTCACTCACAGTGGGGCTGGGGAAGGCAGAAGCTGGTATTAGGGAAAGAGTTAGAGACAAGACCTGGTCTCCTCTTCCTCTGATCTCGGCACCTAACAGACGGTCTGACACCTAGTTCCATAAATGTTATCAATCAGGACATTTACAGAATAATTACCCTAACAGCTATTTCCTGGACATCTACCATGCTCCAAGCACTGTGTGAAGTCTTTTTCTTTCGCTGCAGCTTTTAATCCTCAACATCGTGTGAGGTCCAAGGCCTTGTCCCTTTTTGATAGGTGTAGTTAATTCTCAGGGTCAGAGGTAACTAGCCTAAAATCATAATGCAGATAGCTGACAACGCAGGGATTCGACCTCATATTTTGTCTGACCCTAAACTCTGCCCATCTTGAATTTCTCACTAAGTTTGGATAAGCCCTTTTCATCTTTGTGCCTCAGTGTACGGATGCATAAGATGGGGACAGTCATACCAGTCTTGCCTGCCTCACTGTATAATCGTGAGCATTATACTCTTCTTCTTCTTTTTTTTTTTTTTTAAAGATTGGCGGCTGAGCTAACAACTGTTGCCAATCTTCTTTTTTTATATATTTTTATTTTTTCCTTCTTCTTCGCCCCAAAGTCCTCCAGTACATAGTTGTATATAGTTGGATATTCTAGTTGTGAGTGCCTCTAGTTGTGCTATGTGGGACGCCACCTCAGCGTGGCCTGATGAGCCGTGCCATGTCCGCGCCCAGGATCCCAACCGGTGAAACCCTGGGCCGCCAAAATGGAGAGCGCGAGCTTAACCACTTGGCCATGGGGCTGGCCCCTATATTCTTATTATTAAATAGCCAACCCAAGCAAGTCAGTGCTGGAGCCAGACTAATATTAGTAATGATTCCAACCATTTTTAGAACACCAATAATTCTTGCAATAACTCCATTGAGATAGGCTTTATTTTTATTTATTTATTTATTTATTTTTGGAGGAAGATTAGCCCTGAGCTAACTGCTGCCAATCCTCCTCTTTTTGCTGAGGAAGACTGGCCCTGAGCTAACATCCGTGCCCATCTTCCTCTACTTTATATGTGGGACGCCTGCCACAGCATGGCGTGCCAAGTGGTGCCATGTCTGCACCCGGGATCCGAACTGGCAAACCTGGGCCACCAAGCGGAACGTGTGCACTTAACCGCTGAGCCACCGGGCTGGTCCAGGCTTTAATATTATTCTCATTTTGCAGAGGATGGAACTAAGTTTCAGAGAGGTGAGGTAATTTGCTCAAGGTCACTCAGCTCAAGGTTCATGGCCTATTCTGGATTTGATGGGTCCTGGAGAAAAGGTAGGAGAGGGGTGAAGGAAGGCAAGAGTGGAGGTAAGAGAGAACTCCCTCCAAGACCCAGGGCAGGGCCTCCCACCAACTCTGGGAGGAGTTGGGAGGAACTGGGAGCTTGGTGAAGGCATTTGTCGGTCTTATCTACCACTGCCTCCAACCCCACAATGAAATGCTGGGCATGTAAAAAGCGCTCCACAAATACTCCTCAGAGTCTATTCTTTTTTTTTTTTTTTTTGAGGAAGATTGGCCCTGAACTAACTACGGCCAATCCTCCTCTTTTTGCTGAGGAAGAACGGCCCTGAGCTAACATCCATGCCCATCTTCCTCTACTTTATACGTGGGACGCCTACCACAGCATGGCGTGCCAAGCTGTGCCATGTCTGCACCCGGGATCCGAACCGGCGAACCCTGGGTGGCCGAGAAGCAGAACGTGCAAACTTGACCGTTGCCACCAAGCCGGCCCCCAGAGTCTATTCTTCACTTAGCAGCCAGCGACAGCCACACTGGCCTCCTGGCTGGTTCTCCACCTCACCCAGCACATTTCCACCTCAGGGACTGTGTAGTGCTCCTCCTTCCGCCTAAAGCATGCCTCTCCCAAATTGTATATTTTTGTATTTTTAATTTTTGTTGTGGTAATTAAAATTTATGTTTTTATAAAAGTTATAAATTTAAATATTTGTTTTTTAAAAGTAGAGAGGGTAGAACATTATCAGTAAAGGTGAAACCCTATTTCCACTCCCTATAAATTCTCGTTAAGAAATTATTATTATTTTTTTTTTTTGAGGAAGATTAGCCCTGAGCTAACATCCACCACCAATCCTCCTCTTTTTGCTGAGGAAGATTGACCCTGAGCCCATCTTCCTCTACTTTGTATGTGGGATGCCTGCCACAGCATGGCTTGATAAGCAGTACGTAGGTCTGGCACAGGGATCCGAACCGGTGAACCCTGGGCCTCCAAAGTGGAGTGCACAAACTTAACCACTAAACCACTGGCCGGCCCCAGAAATTCTATTTATAGAATGTTACAAACCAATGTTACCTCAATAAAAAAAGAGATACAAAAAAAAGATATTCTCAAATATTTTTCTAGAAATATTCTCTGTGCATGTATATATATATACTCTTTTAGTTTATATTTTTTTAGGAAGACTAGCCCTGAGCCAACATCTGCCACCAATTCTCCTCTTTTTTGCTGAGGAAGACTGGTCCTGAGCGAACATCCGTGCCCATCTTCCTCTACTTTCTATGTGGAATGCCTACCACAGCATGGCTTGACAATCGATGCGTAGGTCTGCGTCCGGGATCTGAACTGGTGAAACCCAGGCCGCCGAAGTGGAACACATGAACTTAACTGCTGTGCCACCAGGCCGGCCCCTATATACTCTTCTAATACCAATGATAGCACACTATACACAGTTCTTCAGTTTAATTTTTTTTAACTTAACACTGCATCTCAGGGAGCTTTCCCTATCCTCCACATCTGCAAATGCAGACACACCTCATTCTTTTTAACTGCTCCATGTTTATCTATTGGTGATGATACAAGTTTATTTAACAGATCCCTGTGGATAGACATTTGGATTGTTTCCAGTCTTTGTGCTATGACAGTAGGGTTTCTGGGAACATTCTTCTTCTTCTTATTATTATTATTATCAACTTATAATTCATATACCATAAATTTACCCTTTTAAAATATACAAGTCAGGGATTTGGGGTATATTCACAAAGTTGCACAAACTATTACCACTATCTAACTCTAGGAACATTCTTGAACACACATTTTTGTTGCCTTGTATGAATGTGTCAGTAGCAGGCAATTCTAGAGATGCAGTTGATGAGCTTTGGGGAGATGATTCTTCCGATGGGAGAAACAGTGCGGCTTATTCATCACCCACAAGCAAAAGCCCTGGGCCTAGAGGCTTGGGGTCACCACATTGCCCCTGCCACATCGAGCACATGCCTATGGCAATGACTGCCCAATCCCTTAGAGAAAATTAGGTCCACTTGGATTTTCACACATTGGATTTGCTTAAAGCAGGCCAGGCCCCTAAATATTCCAGTGAGAGCAGGCTAATGATACAAAATGCCCCAGTAACATGTGCACTGTAATATCTCAGATCATGCTGTTGTGTGGTCCTTTAAAAAATTGTATCAGTAATGTCATTCCTCTGCTCCAAAACTCTCCAAAAAAAAAAAAAGTACAGCCAAAACAAACAAACTCTGCAAGGGCTAGCATCTCACTCAGAGTAGAAGCCAAAGTCCTTACGAAGACCTGCAAGGCAAGGCCCTACATGATCTGGTCCCAGCTGACTTCTTGGACCTCATGTCCACCCCTCTCCCTCTCCCTCACTCTGCTCCAGCCGCACTGGCTCCCCTCACTCAGTCTGCTCCAGCTCACCCGCACGTTTCCACCTCAGGGACTTCACACTGTGCTCCCTCTGCCTAAAGCATTCCTCTCTCAGATAATTGCATGGTTCCTGCCTCACTTCACTCCCATCTCTGCTCCCTCGGCATGCCTGAGAGAGACTGTCTTTAATTCTCTTGTATAAAATAGCACCCTAGAACTTTCTGGCCCATACCCTGTTTTTTCTCTGTAACAGTTATCACCAATCAACATATATTTATTTCTTTACTCTCTGTCTGCCTCCTCTAGAATCTTAATCTCCCAGAGAAAAATACTTTTGTCCTTTCTGTTCACTGCTATGCTGCTAAAACAGAGTCTGATACACAGTAGTTGATCAATAATTATTTGTTGATGAATAAATGAATGAGTAGCTTTCACTGAGGCACAAAACAAAGGTTATAAAAAAATCCTAAGGGCAAGGGGAGGGGGGAATGGGCTGAGGACCTGAAGAGACGATTCAAGAAAACGAAAAACCAAATGATTTGTAAACATCCAGAAAAATGTCCAGTTGGACTCATAATTTTAAAAATGCAAATTAAAACTTCTATGAGTCACCATCTTTCACCTGTTGGATTGGCAGAGACCAAAAACTTGTTACTTCTCCATGTCAGCAAGGGTGGAGGGAAACAGGTCCTCTCACACATCTTTCGTAAGAATGAAAACTGGTGAAAGGTTGTTGAGGACAATTTAGCAGCATCTAAATTTTGAAAGAATATACTCTTTGGCTCAGCAATTCCATGTCTAGAAATTTATCCTGCAGATTTATTTGGTTAAGCATACGAAGACGTGGGTATTCACTGCAGCACTCTTATTCTAGTAAAAGACTGGAAAGAACATAAATGTCCACTGATGGAGATTGGTTAAATGTATCATGGTATAGTCTTATAATGGAATACTATACAGAGGCTAAAAAGGAGGTAGATCTCTATATGCTGAAATTGAATAAACCACAAGTGATAGTCACCTGAAAAAAGCAGTGTAGAGCCAGACCTGATAGTCTAGCGGTTAAAGTTCAGCACTCTCTGCTTCCACCGCCTGGGTTCAGTTCCTGGGTGCAGAAGCACACTGCTCATCTGTCAGTAGCCATGCTGTGGGGGTGGCTCACATAGATAAACTAGAGGAAGTTACAAATATACACAACTATGTACTGGGGCTTTGGTGGGGGAGAAAAGGAAGACAAAAAGAGCAAGATTGGCAACAGACCTGGGCTGGTCCAGTGGCTGAGTGGTTAAGTTCCCACACTCCACTTGGGCAGCTCAGGGTTTCACCAGCTCAGATCCTGGGCGCAGACCTAGCACTGCTCTTCAGGCCATGCTGAGGCAGCATCCCACATGGTACAACTAGAAGGACCTACAACTAGAATATACAACTATGTAGTGGGGGGCTTTGGGGAGAAGAAAAAAAATTGGCAACAGATGTCAGCTTAGGGGAAATCTGCAAAACCCAAACCAAAAAACCCCCAGTGTACAGAACAGTGTGTACTATATGAAAATATTTGTTTATAAGAAGAGAAAAGAGAAATTGTTCTGGAGAAACAAACAAGAAATCAACATGGTGTCTCTGGGAAGGGGAAAAGGAGCAGGGGAGGAATAATCAGGGGGAGGGAAAGAAACTTTTTACTC
Organism: Equus asinus; assembly: GCF_041296235.1. Lineage (NCBI taxonomy): Eukaryota > Metazoa > Chordata > Mammalia > Perissodactyla > Equidae > Equus > Equus asinus. The sequence continues at coordinate 24,937,980 of NC_091803.1, forward strand.
TACCTTCTTTTAAAACCTACAAACTTTTTTTTTTTTTGAGGAAGATTAGCCCTGAGCTAACTGCTGCCAATCCTCCTCTTTTTGCTGAGGAAGACTGGCCCTGAGCTAACATCCATGCCCATCTTCCTCTACTTTATATGTGGGACACCTACCACAGCATAACTTGCCAAGCTGTGCCATGTCCACACCCAGGATCCGAACTGGGGAACCCTGGGCCGCTAAAGCGGAATGTGTGCACTTAACCGCTGCGCCACCGGACCGGCCCCTCTTTTTATTTTTTAAATCTCTTTTTTTTTCTGCTTTTTCTCCCCAAATCCCCCCAATACATAGTTGTATATTTTAGCTGTGGGTCCTTCTGGTTGTGGCATGTGGGAGGCCGCCTCAGCGTGGCTTGGTGAGCAGTGCCATGTTCACGCCCAGGATCCAAACCGGTGAAACTCTGAGCTGCCAAAGCAGAGCACACGAACTTAACCACTCCACCATGGGGCCGGCCCATGTTATTCTTAACTTTTAAAAACAGATAATACATGCACGAGTCAAAACCCAAAGATACAAAAGGATAAACAGTAAAAAGTAAGTCTCTGCTAAAAAAGCAAACAGAAAGGGGCTGGCCCCGTGGCCGAGTGGTTAAGTTCGCGCGCTCCGCTGCAGGCGGCCCAGTGTTTCGTTGGTTCGAATCCTGGGCGCGGACATGGCACTGCTCATCAGACCACGCTGAGGCAGCGTCCCACATGCCACAACTAGAAGAACCCACAACGAAGAATACACAACTATGTACTGGGGGGCTTTGGGGAGAAAAAGGAAAAAATAAAATCTTAAAAAAAAAAAAAAAAGCAAACAGAAAAACCCACAACGATGGGGGTATGTCAAAGGGACACAGGAGCCAACTGAAAAGTGGAGAGTAGTTAATAAAGCAGTACTAGAGTATAACCTAAAGTATAAAATAAATATCCATGGATCCATCACAATATAAATAAATGCCGAATAAATAAGTGGAGAAAAGATAAATTTCCTGTGCAGGAGAATTCCAAATAATTTATGTAGATACTCCACTCTCAAGGAGGTGGAGCATAATTTCCCAACCCCTTGGTATGGGCTAGTACATAGCAACTTCCTTCCACAGAGCAGACTATGGGAAGAAGGGAGACAAGAGTAACTTTGCAGTGTAATCTGACAAACACTGCCTCAGCCAGATGATTAAGACCAACATCAACAGTGATAAATCATCTTGAAGGCATGTGCTATTGATATGATTTGATGGAAATGGCACTTTACCTGCCTCTTTCCCAAAGCCATAACTCTAGTCTAATTCTAAGAAAAACAAAATAGGGGCTGGCCCTGTGGTTTTAAGTTCGTGCGCTTTGCTTTGGAGGCCCAGGGCTTAGCCGGTTCGGATCCTGGGCACGGACCTAGCACCACTCATCAAGCCATGCTGAGGCATCATCCCAGATAGCAGAACCATAAGGACCTACAACTAGAATATACAACCATGTGCTGGGGGGCTTTGGGGAGAAGAAGAAAAAAAAAAGAAGAAGAAGATTGGCAACAGATTTTAGTTCAGGTGCCAATCTTTAAAAAAAGAAAAGAAAAGAAAAGAAAAACAACATACAAATTCCAATTAAGGGACATTTTATAGAATACCTGACTAGTACTTCTCAAAACTGTCAAGATCATTGAAAACAAGGAAAGTCTGGAAAACTCAACAGTAAAGAGGAGCCTAAGGAGACATGATGACTAAATATAACGGGTATCCTTGAGGGATCCTGGAACAAATAAAGGACATTAGGTAAAAACTAAGGAAATCTGAATAAAGTATGGACTTAAGTAAATAATTATATCAATACTGATTCAACTAATTGTAACAAATGCGGGAAGTTAACAGCTGTTAAGAGAGGAAACTGAGTGTGGGGCATATAGGAATTCTCTGTACTATCTTCACAATTATTCTGTAAATCAAACTTCTAAACAATAAAGCTTATTATTTTCATTTATTTATTTATGTTTGCTGAGAAAGCTTGGCCCTGAGCTAGCATCTGTGCCGATCTTCTGCCACTTTATATGTGGGTTGCTGCCACAGCACAGCTGATGAGTGGTGGAGGTCCGTGCCTGGGATCCGAACCTGTGAACCTGGGCCCACAAAGCGGAGTGTGCCAAACTTAATCACTACGCCACAATACCAGCCCAAAGTTAATTTTTTTTAGCCTCCTCCCCCAATAAGTATGTCTCCTTTCTTCTCCTGACTCCATAAGTCATATAAATACTCTGAATTTCAATTTACCCATCTTAAGACAGGGAAATTATTTCTCATCTTTCCAACTGCCATCAATAACAACACTCTCATTTACTGAATGTTTATTGTGAACTAAATTCTGTGCTAGGCACCCTTTACATACATTACCCCATATAACCATCACAACAAACCTGTGGACTGAGATTGTCATTTTCCTTGTTTGTCCACCCTAGAAACAGGCTGCAACTTGAGTAAAGTCACAGAGTTGGTGAGTGGAAGCCAAACTCAGACTCTGGTTTGTCTAACGTCAAATGCTCTAAACCTGTGTTCTTCACTGGCTCAGGCTCCTCCTTCCTTCTTCTGTGCCCTTAGATAGATGTTGCCCACCCCAAAGCCTGTTTTAAAAGATATGCCTCGCCAACAAACTGCATGTAAGTAAGCATTCTCCTTAATTGAGCTCTAAAAATCTGCTTCTTCGAGTCCTCATCAGAACATCACCAGTAATGACAGCAATCATTCTTTGAGCACTTACTCTGTGTCAGGCACTGTTCTAAGAACTTTATGCTTGTTGACTTAGCGAATTCATACAGTAATGCTAGGAGAAACCATTAAAACTCCATCTTCATACATTGCTGGTGGGAATGTAAAATAGTGCAGCCACTTTGGAAACTAGTTTGGCAGTTCCTCAAAATGTTAAACATAGAGTTACTATATGACCCAGCAATTCCAATCCAAGGCATATACCTAAGAGAATTGAAAACATGTGTTCATACAAAAACTCATACACAGATATTCACAGCTGCGTTATTCATAGCAGTCAAAAGAAACAACCCAATATCCATCAACTGAAGAATGGATAAGCACAGTGTAGTATATCCATACAGTGGAATATTATCTGGCAATAAAAAAGAATTAAGTACTGATACAACATGGATGAACCTTGAAACCATAATGCTAAGTGAAAGAAGCTAGTCATAACAGACTGAATGAGTTGTATGGAATGTGAATTAACAAAGTTGCTTTAAAGATCTTCCCTTTTACAAGTAAAGAAACCATGGCACAGAAATAAGCACGTTGCTTAAGATTACATTGCTACTCTGCCAAACTCATTCAAAGCAAAGAAATGCATTTCCAAATAGCAGCCTCACCATGGTGAATGATCTTGGTTTGGTTTGGTTCGGTGTTTTCCCAATCTTGACAGTCGTTTTTGGACTACCCTTTTACCTCTGCTTGAGGAGCTGCCTGAGTTAGCATCAGAACATGCAGAAATGGATCAATGAAGCATAGTGGTCACGAGGACAGCCCAAAGAAGGCAGCCTTTGGGATTCTTTCCTTTCAGCCTTTTGTTCTTGAAGTGTGTATTTGTTGCTCCTCTCACAATAGCATGTAAAATCCAGAAAAGCTGGGATTTTCTTTACCTCTGTATCCCCAATCATTAGTTCAGCACCTGGCATGATTGATTAAGTGAACAGTGGCTGAAAGAATGAAAGGCACTTCCAACAGTGAATCAAGTGAGGTGAAAGGGAGGTTTCAGACTCGGGTGCTGGTAACACTCACAGAGATGGAAATGTGGCCAGGGGGTGGTAGCGGTGGTGCACAGCATCAGATCTAGGAGATGACTGTTTGAGATATCTGAGGTGCTCATGGCAGAGACCTAGGAGAGGTTGGATATACATATCTGAAAATACTTCACTGAGAGTTCCACGCTCAAGTTGTGGCAGTGTGACAACGGCCAACAATAGAGTGGAGGGGACAGTGACAGTCTGGAGAGATCATGCCCCATCTCAAGGGACAATCATAGGGAAAGCAGGTACAGTGTCAACATATTTTTGGATTTTTCAAGAGAAGCTGAAAACAAAGACTGCCATGTGAAATCTTGCCTGCAAGCCAAGTTTCTCCTTCTGGTCAACCTATTTCTGACTTCTGTTGGAACAATCTAGGCTTGAGTCCTCCCTAGAAGTCTTGGGTATGTGTGGTGGCAGCAGAGAATGTTGGATGTGTCTTTCCTAAGGGGTTGGGTACACTTGGAACAAGTTAATTTTGGGTGGCTTGGGTGGGAGCCAGCCTTCCTAGTGCAGTTTAGGAGTCATTTATTTTTTAATGACTACATCAAAGAATAATGTTAAGTGTAAAAACGTAGTTGCAAAATAGTACATTTCACAGGATCCCATTTTTTCACAATATTTTAAGCATATAATCAGAAAAATAACAGGAGAAATATACCCGACAATTAACAGTGGTTATCTCTGAGAGGGGAGATTATGAGGCACTTTCCCTTTGTACTATGTATTTCTCTATGTTTGAATTGGTTTATAATGACCATGTATAAAAGAAAAACCAATACAATTTTTTAAAAAATTATAGATCTTTTCTAACATAATTATGTGTGTTCACATATATGCAGACACTTAGAAAGGGGCGTGAGGAACATATACCAAATGATGGATAGTGGTTACCTCAGGAAGCGGGGGGCGGGGACTGGGTGAGTTGGCAGGTGAAAGGAAAATTCAGTTTTGCTGTCTTCTTGTATTTTTGAATTTTATATACTATCTACTCCTGGATTGTAGAAAAATATGAAAAACTTCAGTGCCCAACACTCCAATGCATCCACCCAGAAGTAGAACAACTCTCCCAGATGGGAGGGAAGGGAAAATCTTTGTCAGCATATGGACAGTACTGTCCCCATCCCTCCCTGACCCCAAAACCCAGTCCAGTTCCCCCCAGGAGACCCACACACACTGAAAGAGGAGCCAAGGGGCCTCATTGTAACACTCATTTTTATATAAATATCCGCAAGTCATGTTACAGAATAAGTCCCACTGGGGAAAAAAGTCAACGTTACGTTTTTGTTAAACAGACCCCTGCCTTCTAGGTTGGGCCCCAGCCTGGGGGCACCTGCTGCTTTGGGAAGGCTGGGGCTGCTGCCAAGAGGCTGCTGAAGAAGCTGCCTGTGTGGCCCACCCCCGGGCCGACCCCCTTCTTTGGTGTGTGGTACATGGTGACCTTCTCTGGACCCCCCTTAGCCTGGGGCAGGGTTCTGGGGAACAGGGTTCTGGAGAGCAGGGCCCAGGAGTCCTGGGGGCACTTGGAAACGACGTTGGGGGGACTGAGCCACTAAGAGTTGGAGTCTGAAGCTTAAGAGGTTGAGCCTTTTGGGCATGGGGGCACACAGAGGTAAGAGGAACAAGCAGGAGGAACCTGGGCTATCAGCCAAGCAGAGCGCATTTGCCCTTCTTTCCAGCCTAGGTACCCAGGTCCCTTCCTCTGCTGGTCTGCCTCCTGCTGGACCCCACCTTCCCAGGGATAAGCCCTGGGTTCCTACCTTCCCCCGGTAGTCCCCCCTCCCCACAGAGAGGCCAGAGGCTAGGAACACAGCACCAGTCTGAGGATTTAATTAACCAGAAAGGGGGATTATTGGGAGGGGCACCCCTGTAAAAATGTACAAAAGGTCTGGGGGGCTATGTGGAAAGGGAGATAAATATGTACATGGAACCCCCCTTCCTTTAGCCCCTCCTCCCCCAGCCCTGAGAGGGCATGAGGACTTGGGTGGTAGGTGAAGAGGAGGGGGGCACTTTGGCCTCTGGCTTAGTGAGCCCTTGGAGAGGCAGGCCAAGGGCCTCGGGACTCTCAGAGAGGGCAATGGTGCAACTCAGAAGATCATGAGCTGTGACCTCTGAAATGACCCCCACTCTCATGTACGTATACACGTACATACACACACACACACACACACACACAGCCATGTACACCCCTCTCTCTAGAGGCTTGTGACCTCTGCCCTCCCAGTGACCCTAAGGTCCATCTGATGCTTGATCTGGGGGGTTGGGGCTTCTGCTCCCAGGTTCTAGGACCTCAGAGGTGACTGGTGAGGTCATGACCTTTGCCCTCCAGCCCTGGCATGAAACCTCAGCTCTAGGACCTCATCAAAAGGAAAAGGGGATGGAGCTTTGCCCCTGCCCCTCCCCCCTTCCCTCACCTGTCAGCCCTGGCTGGGCCAGGGGCCCTAGGTGGGGAACTAGGCCTGGGGGCGGGCACAAGCGGAGGTGGTGCCCCCAAAAGGGCTCCTGGTGGGGTCTTGCTGAGAAGGTGAGGGGTTCCCGGGGCCGCAGTAGGTGGCGGAGGAGGAGCCAAGCGGCTGTAGAGCAGGGGATGGGCAGGCTCTAGACCGTAGAGGCGGGCAGCAGCCACAGCCCCTGGTCCAGTCAGCTCCTCACCGGCCTCATAGAAGCGGGGTGGCCTAGCAAGGCGAGGGGGTCCTGCCAACCAGGTGGGCTCCAGGAAGCCAGCACAGCGCTCTGGAGGACTAGGGCCCAGAAACGGTGGTGGCCGGGGCCTCTCAAACAGCAGGTGAAGGCCCTGAGGCCCGGTGGAGGCAGCGGCGGCAGCGGCAGCAGCAGCGGCGGCGGCAGCGGCAGCAGCGGCGGCAGCGGCGGCGGCCTCCTCCTTCCGCTCTTCCTTTACCCGCACCGATTCCTTGGCAGGCCTGGCCCCTTCCTCACCAGCCCGGGCCTTGGGAGTAGCAGGAGAAACTCGGAGCTGGGGCCGTGAGAAGGGGAGGTCCCTGGGGGCAGGTGTGGGAGGAGAGAATGTGGGTACTCCAGAGTCAGAGAGGCTGAGAAGCTAGGCAAAGATGCAGGGGGTCCAGGAGTTGGGGGAAACATACCTGTCTTTCTCCTCCTTGGTGATAGAGGGCTCCCTCCGCTCCACAGGCCGCTCCTTGTCTGAGCCTGGTGTCCGGGAGGCCTCAGGGGGCCGGACCCAGGTAGGAAAGGCCAGAGGACTGCGGTGCAGGCGGCCCCATGGGTCTGGGGGGGAGGCGAAGGCTGGTGGGGCCCCTGGGCTTTCTTTCTGGGCAAAGACGGCGCCGGAGTCTAGACAGAGGGCGAAGTAGACAGTGACAGGAGCCAGGAGTGGGAGGCCCCACTCAGGCATGCTCCCAGCCCCTGCCTGAGCACATTAGCCCACTGCCACAGCCCATCACCACCCCACCCCGCCCAGCACTCACTGAATGTGGGGCTGCCCAGGCCTCCAAAGGCCCCGTTGGAGAGGGCAGCCAAGGAGGCGAAGCTTGTGGGACGCCCAAAGGGATCTGTGGGACAAAAGGGGGATGGTCAGAGCATTGGGCAGCTAGCTCTGAGCAGGCACTAAGAACCGGCAGGGAAGAAGCAGATCAGCAAGCAGGCCCCAGAGCCCTCGGCCACTTGGCTTTAACAACCAGGTGCTGAGCGCTTTCTTGGGCCAGGCAAGGCACTGAGCTTTGACATGCATTGTGTTGTTTAACCTCACAACAAGCCCCATGAGGCAGACAAGATCATTCCCACTTAATGATGATGAAACAGGCTCAGAGAAGTGAAGTGACTTGCCGACGACACTCCAACCCAGGGCGTCTCTGACTGCAGAGGTCAAGCTTGTATCCCACTCGCCCTCATCAGCCACCTGGACCAGCTCGACAGCAAGCCACTTGCCTGAAGGCCTCTGCTGGCTTCCTCCCATCTGACATGCAGGGCCCTTCCCAGCCTGACCCTAACTTCATGCATCTGTCATGTAGCCGGTCAGAACAACTAACCTATTCCACCATGGGAACCTCACAATTTGCTCTTTCAGGAACGCCTTTCCCTAGGCTATTAGGTTCAATTCCTCCTTGTCCACCCAAACCCAGGATAAATCTCCCCAAGAAGCCTGCTGAGATCACTAGGAGCCAGTGATCATACTCTCCCCTGGGCCTGCGCAGCCTTCTTCCACCCTCCTCTCCCAGGTGGCACACTACCCCCAACCACTGGCTACTTCAGAGACAGTGTCTGAGCTGACAGAGATTGACAATCACTCTGCCATTCCCTATCCCATTTTATAGATGATGAGATCAAGGCTCAGATGGGGTAGAGTAACTTGTCCAAGGTCACAAAGCAAGTGGAACCAGGTCTACCCCCCCATTCCAGCTGCCTCTCAGGTCTAATTTTCATTCCCAGCTTGAGAACTCCTGGAAGTCAGGGACAAGGCCTAGGTTGCCCAACATGCCCTTGGCTCTTACCAATGTGGGTGCTGGGGCTCAGAAAGGGTCCGTGGGCCCCGGGAGCTGCCGTGAAAGGGTTGGCTGCAGCATGGACGGCACCTGGGGCAGAGAGGTGGGAGATTCTGATGAGGCTGAGTGGGCGCAAGGTGGGCCTCGGGCTCTAGACAGGGAACCTCAGGCCCCGAGAAGGCTGGCCAGACTCACCAGTCGCAGTGAAGAGGGAGGCGGCCGGGTGGGAGAGCTCCTGCCCAGGGGGCAGGGCCCCATAGGGCCCAGGAAGGCAGGGCAGGAGGTCGCTCCGAAAGTCAAGCTTGTGGGAGTCACCCTGCGTGGGACAGGGAGAAGGGCAGTGAGTGAGGAGCCAGGTGTGGTCCCGCTCTTGCTCTTCCACCCCTAGGCCCCTTCCAAGGGCTGCCTGGTGCCAATACGGGGCTTGGGTGCCTAGCCTCTGCCTCTCTCAGAGGATTCTCTGACCATCCCCCTAGTTAGTCAGAGAACCTAGTGCTAATTGTGGAATTGCTCAGGCAGTGACAAGGGACAGGAGTGGATGATTCTGGCCAAGATTCTGCCAAGCTCTGCAGAAGCCCAGAGCTTAGGCAGGCCCGCTCTCCCCAGCCCTCCAGCCCCAGTACCTTCATCTTTTCCTGGTGTCTCAGGATCATGTAAGCCACGCGCACGTGCATGGCACACCACTTCCCTGGTTTCTGCCGCCCCAGAAGGATGACCAAAGGGAAAGGGAAGGAAAGAACGTTCACTCATCACCCACTCCAGGCCTGGCCCTGGGCCCAGCCTTGCCACACAACATCCCCATTCATCATCCCTACAACTGAGGGATGACCAGGTTCACTTCACAGGCTAGGAAACTGAGGCTCAGAGAGATAAAACTGTCTTGCCCAAGGTCCCATGGCCAGTTACATCTGAACCCAGACCTGTCCTTGCAAGCCTTTCACTTTCTGCTCTTCCACATCTGGCTGCCTCCATGTCTTGGGCTTCTCACTCATTCCCAAGCAAGTCCCCCCCTCAGCCAAACACCCTGGCACCAGCCCCCAGCCTCATGCAGCCTGAGGTCCTCACCAAACTCACCCTCAAAGGTGGCCGGAAATGGTCGGGGATCTGGGGATGGCAAAGCAGAGATTGGCGGCAATTCAGACCTGTTTACTGACCTGGGACGTCATCTCCACAGTCCCCAATCCCCCCTCAAACACCTCCCTGAGACCTTGTGTCGCTTCCTCAAAGCTTTCCTGCTTGTGTCAAGACTCTTTTCCCCATCTCTCCCACTGTGGGCAACTCCCCTCCAGCACCAAGTTTCTGAACTGGTGCCCCAAGGAGGTGCCTTGCTTGGAAGGCTGGGAGTGGATTAGTGGGCAGGAGGACGCGTTTCTCAACCAGAAAAATTATTCTACTGACAGCTTTATATAACAAGGGTCTGCTAAAGATTTCCTTAGAAAAAAGCTTCTACTACTGCTAAAAGAGGTTGGGAAACCTCTGGTCTAGTCTATCCTTTAGGAAACACATCCTGTACTTTCCACGACGTTCCCAGTGCCCTGGGCTCTAACGCTGCTCCCCCATGCCACTTCACAAAGGGGCAGCTTATCTTTTCATTGTTTCAGGGATAGAACTTCCTGCTATGATGTCATTTGGCAAAAAAAAACGTTCTGTCAACTTAAAATATTTGAAAACCCCTACAAAAACCACTGTCCTAGTAATCTTGTTTCTGGGGCAACTTCATGAAATTCCTATTTCTCATGCCTGGGAAATCCTGTCATTTACAGAAATTCCCTCTCATCAGATTCTCAGGGACACCATGATCATATATAAAAGGGAGTGATCAGTGGTTCTCTCTCACATCAACCCTGCTCTCCCTCAACAGATCTTCCAGTTCCCCTAGGACCTGCCCTGGCCCCCCCTCACCTGTGTCCCCTTTTGGGGAAGCCCGCTCGGCACTGGCCCCAGTCGTGGTGGCAGCTCGGGGTTCGTGCTCTGGTAAAGGGGAGTGGAGGGATCAGTCAGGAGAGCTGGCACCAGGCATAAAAGGGGTCTAAAACCAAGCTGGGGCTGGGACAGGGAGGGAGTATGGCTTTGGAGAAACCTGGGTCCACAGGGGAGGGCAGGAAGATGCGTATTGTTTTGGGGAAAGGAAGAAGGTATGCGAATCCGAGGACATCTGGGTTTGTAAGGAGTGGGAGGCAGTACTGGTAGTGTCTGGATTGGGAGCTCACCTTGGGCTGGAAGGCCCCCTGCAGGGAGCCAAAGGAGACAGCCGGCGGGAGGCCCGGAGGTAGGCCGGGCACTGCGGGAGGGAAGGCCGTGTACGGCTGTGGAGAGAAGGGGGCTAGTCCAAGCTAGGGGTGGAGGTGCAGCCCATCTGGTCTGCCCATCAGTCCTCTGGCCTCCACCCTAACCCCCCTCCCCCAGAGAGTTCTCTCAGGCTCAAGGCTCTTGCTTTTGAAGCTGAAGACTGGACCCCAACAGTAAAGGCCACAAGCATCAATGTATCCATGCCCACAGACCAAACACACACACACACACACGTACATACATACATACATACATATATACATACACACACACACACACTCACATTATGCCGGAAAAGGCCTTCCATCTTTCCTGGGTATTTCTCAAACTAGAGAAGAGAAGGGAAGAGTAAACTGCCAGCCAGGGACAGAGGGCTTTCCCCTGGAACCCATACCCTCCCCCCAGGTCTCTGAGCCCTCATCACCAGCCCAATGAGGAGCTCACCATGTGGGGGCCGTGGGGTGGCAGCAGGCCCGGGGGATAAGGGGTGAAGTGCTGGTGGGTGTGCTGGTGGGTGTGCTGATGCTGGTGGTTGTGCTGGTGGAACTGGAAGGCCAGGGGCCGGGCTGAGCCCCCTGCCCCCACCACCTCGGGGCCACCCTGGGCATTCAGGTAGCGAGAGTTCAGGTCCTGGCCGATCAGGTCCTGCTCTGTGGGAGGGGAGGGGGAGAAGGCTTTAATATCTGTTGCCACCATGCCAGACTCCTTGGGCCCGGGTGACTGGCCTTCCCTTCTGGCCTTGAGCCACTCCCTCCTCAAGCCCTGCTGTCTGCTAAGGTCCAGATGCCCCAAAGCCAAGGGGGCCCAAGCCCAGGGCCATGGCCCCCCACCCCCCGGCCAGGACCCCAAACTCACCAGAGAGGGCGTTAGCAGCTGAGGCCCCAGGGTGCCCTGGCACCTGCAGCAGGGGTGGGGGTGGGGGCAGAGTGGGGCCAGGGGAGAACAAGGAGGGATGGTGGGGTGGTGGGGGGGGCCGCAGCCCAGGGTGGGGGAAGCTGTGGGTGGACAAAGGCAGGGGCAGTGAGGGCGTTGGGGGCCGGTGGGTGAGCTGCGCGGACGAGGAGGAGGCAGATGAAGAGGAAGAGGACGAAGAGGATGATGAGGGGGGAGGCTGAGCCACGGGAGGGGCCGGGGCCTTGGGGGGCGGCCGTGAAGAGCTGGGGAGAGAAGTGGGGAGATGAGTGAGGGGTTGGGAGGTGCCAGCTCTGACAGGAGGGGGTCAGAAGCCTGGGCGATACCTTGACCCTGGTTCTCCAACATGGAAGGTGGTAGAACCCGGCCGCCAGGACCCCCACCCCCACCCAGGGAACCCATCCTCAGACTGAGGTCCCCCCACGCCCAACAACCCCCTTTTTCCCTCTCTAGGTCTCTTCTTCCACAAAGCTGCCTCTAACACCTCTGGCCACATGACTTTCTTTTTTCTTTTCAACCACAGCACAAAACATATCATTCACTTTGACGCTGAACTACAATAGGCCACCTGGGTTCCCATCCTAAGACTGTGGAAGCAGCACCACACTGGCCTGGCCTAAAAGTCAGGAGACCAGAATTCTAGGCCCATCTTGCCATTAACACCCTGGGTGACCTTGAGCAAGTCACTGCCCCTCTCTGAGCCTTAGTTTTCTCAATAATAAGAAAAAGAATGATAATGACGAGAACAATAATGAAAGATAACATCGATCACAATAGTATCAATAACTCTTACCCTTTAGCAAGCACTTACTGTAGGCCAAGTGCTGTCACCTGCTTTATATGCTAATCCAAGTCTCCAACATTTCACACCACCTTCCCAATTGCTGCTGCATCCATGGAACCACCTGTACCATTTACTTCTTTAACTTAACTCAGTTCCTTTCTTTTTTATTTAGCCTCACCCAAGCAATAACATGTGAAATCAAGGTGTTGAGGTACTAGTCATGTTTTTCTAAAGCATGTAAAAGCTGACAAAAATTTTCTCATATAACACCTGAAATTATCTCACACGCCACTAACAATGAGCATACACACTTTGGGAAACACTGCATTAACTCACAATTATTCCTCACAACAGCTTTAGGATGAAGGTACTATTATTATTTCATTTTACAGAAAGAGGAAATTGAGGCTCAGAGAGGTTAAGTGGCTTGTCAAAAATCACACAGCCACTAAGTGGCAGAACAAGAATTTGAATCCAGGTCTGACTGACACCAAAGTCAGCACTCTTAATCATCATGTCAGCATTTCCCAAAGTATGTTCTGAAGAACACTAATCCTAGCAGATGTGCTTTACGAAAAGATCTCACCAGCAAATAAAATTGGAAAAAGGCACAAACTGGATTCCCCTGGATGTGAATGTATAAAGGGTTCTGATAAGTCCTGTAACAATCTCTTTAAATTTGTTTCACCCAGTGTCTCTCAAACTTTTCAGCCTCAGAATGCTTTTTCAAGTCACATCCCACAGGTACCATCCCATGTCCCAGCCGCAGAATGCAGGGGTTGGCGCCAAAACAACCAGGCCCTTCCAGGCCAGACCAGACCCCTGGACCACTCACCTGCCAGTGCTGAGGTCCAGGCTGCTGCCATAGGGAGAAGTGCGGAGGCCAAAGGGCGAGACCCGAAGCTGCAGCTGGGGCTGGGGTGGGGGTGGCAGACTGGGGGCGGCCGGCAGGGGTGCAGGGGGTGAGACAGAAGGCCGAGGGGCCGGTGGAGGTGGTGGTTCCTTCGGGGGGAAAGGCACTAGCAGCGGGTCGGGCCCTGGGGGCTGTTCCTGGCTCCGCTCCAGACCCGACACTTTAGGGACTACGGAGAGTTTTGCTTCACAGTTCCCATTGAAGGCGCCGTGGGGGCCCGAGGCTGTGAGGGCAGAAGGGCATACATATTCAGTTGAGGCCTATGCTCACCCAATTTCCCTCCCTTGTCTCCAGCCCCAGCTCTTGGGACCAACCTTTGCTGGTTGAGACAGTAAAGGACGGGTCGAGGTCATCATCGGAGACCTGGGGAAGAAGGGTAGGGACAGGATCAGGTTCTGGTCAGGCCAGGCTGTCACCCAGGAAGGCCAACAGCCTCTGGAGCCTGCTAGGAACTGGCAGAGGTGCTAAATCTATTCCATCAGCTTAGCTGAAATCCATCAAAGACTGTGGGCTCCAGGGGGCCTATGCTTGGGGAAAAGGGTAGAGCAGCAGAGCCTGAGAATCTGATAGGCCAGGAGGGCTGAATTGAGGCAGCACTGAAGTAGCAAATAAGCAGGCAAACCAAAGCAAAAACATCAGCGGTCACTAACTGCTAGCCCATACGCCTACCTGGCTTACAGATTTGTTTGGTCCACAAGTGTTAGCAAAAAATTTTAAACTAATCGCTGATATTTAGAAATCCAGAGATTCCTCACACAAACTGAGACTTGCAGGTTCTCTTGAGAAGGGGCCCCTATTCTTACGTGGCAAAAACTAGCTAGAACTGGATAGTGGCCGCCTCCTTTAGATGGACAAGAACTCTCTGGTTCACCACAGGCCCTGTACAGCCAACTTTTTAAACTAAAACAAGACACAAATCAGGGAGTGCAAATTTAGTTGGTTACAAAGGTAGAGCATCAACTGCCAGGTCACGTTATTTCAAAACAAGCAAATCAGCCTAACAATAAACCGAAACACACCTTTATAGGATATGTTCTTACGCTGACTACAATGGTTTACTGTCCTCGCTGCCATGACCCATGGTCTCTGTTCAGACTCTAATCTTTAGAGCAGACTAATAGCTAGCAGGAAGGACCAGCTCAGTTCCACAGCCACCCTGGATTTCTGTGGAGAACCAGTGGTATCTTCAACGGCTTTGGAAAGGATGGCACACCAAGGCAGGGCCTTCCATTCTTTGGTCAACTGGCTCTAGCCACCAAAGAACAGAAATCATTTACCTCTCAATCCCCATCTTCCTCCCAAAAATCTAATCCTGGCTCAACCTAACCCATGTCCCCGACTCAAGGGGAGGCTCTGTCTGCTGCTCACAGGGCACCTTTAAGCTGCAGTTCACTTTACAAGCTGGCAATGTTGCCCACCCAGGTCTAGCCCCACTCACCCTCTCGTCCAGATCACTTTCTGCATCACACTGGGGAGAAGGAAAGACAGAGGTGTCACAAAAGGGAAGAAGAGTGGGGCCCAAGGTCAAGAGGGGACTTTCAGAAAGGGAGTGAGAGGGGAGGAGCCAGTACAGGTGGAGAGCACTTACTATGTATCCAGCTTCCAGAGAATGACGGGAGGAGGCCTGAGAAAGACCAGAGTCCAGAGGTAAGGGAGGCTGCCTGGTGAAGCCTTTGGATAAAGTCTAAACTCCCCAGCAAGGCACTCAGGGCTCCTCATGGCCTACTCTCAATCTCTTTCTAGCTACTTCTCCTGCTACTGCCCACTCGTTCCCACTGCTCTGGTCATTTTTCAAATATACCAGATTCTCACATCTCTGTGCTTTCGCCCAAAACAACTTTGCCCAGTTTCTTAACAAACTTATGACTATCCTTCAAGGCCTGACTAAGACATCCTAGGGGGCTTTCCCTAACCACAACCCTCCTCCCATCCCCCAGGCAGAATGAGTGGCTTCCTCATGTGGGTTTCTACAGTATCTCTCCCAGACCTCTGCCTTCTGTAGCTTCTTAGGTTCTGGTCTAGGTATTTGCTCACAGACTGTTTCTTTCCTGTTGGACTGCCACTGCCTCGAGGGGGATGGCAGAGACCACGTCTAATTCGTTTATGATTCAGCTATGTCTCTTTGATATATCTCTAAATTATCAACATGTCTGAAGTATACTAAGTGTCAGCCAAAAGCAGGCAAGTCTAACTGTGGACATGTCTTTGTGAGACCTGAAATTGGGAGTGGGAGCTCAAATTTGCTTTGCCTTCCTCTTTGCCCTTAGAGACTGGGATCATTGTTTGTGAGGGACAGGGGCATTGTTGATAGAAAATGGGTCTATGTAAAGGCCATTTTGCTCAGAGTTTTAAAGGACAGAAACCTGGAACAAGCTCACCTCTTTCCTTCTCCGTTTGTTGGGCCATTTTCGGGCTCGATCCCCAGAGGGCCGGCCAGGCTCCCGATCAGAGCTATCCCCTGGCTCCCCAGTGGCCCCACTGGAGCCCCCCCTTTTCCGCTTCCCAGAATGCTTCAGCCGATGTTCCAGTCGCTCTGGGGGCTGAAGAGACGCATCCTTCTGTGGAGGAGGAGGTGGGACTAAAGTGGACGGAGAGAGAAAAGCTCCCGACCTCTCTAGGGGTGACCAGGCTACAAAAGTGGCTCTCAGGCTCGGTAACCTGGTTGGTCCCCGGAGACTAGCTCTACCTCCTCCCACCCCAGGGTGGGGCAGAGGCCTGGCCAGAGGAGCCGGTTGCTCTGGTTTGGGGTGCCAGCATTCCCCCCACAACTCCACCCACTCCAGGCACCCCGTAACCTTCTCACTGCCCCTCTGAAGCCCCCAAAGGTCTCCAGCCCCACTAGGCACCACCTGCAAGGCTTCGAGGCTGGCGAAGCTGGCGATGGCGAAGCCATCGATCAAGTCCTCCTCCTCTTCTTCCTCCTCCTCAGGCTCCTCCTCGGCCTCTCCGTCGTCTGCGCCCCCCTCCTCTTCTTCCTCCTCTTCCTCCCCGCGGCTGCCCGAGCCGGCAGGCCGCTTCCGAGCTCGGGGTCGCGGGGGCCGAGGCCTGGGACGCGGCCGCCGCCGTCTCGGGCCTCCGGGCCGCTCTCCAGACGAAGCTGACGACCAGGGCCTGGCGGGCGGCGGCGGCGAGGACGAGGACGAAGAGCCGCGCGGGGCGGCCAACAAGGCCCGGGGCGCGTCGCCGCCGGGGCCTCGGCGGCGCCGCTGCTCCCGGTCTCGGTCTCGCCGCGAGCAGCGCCGCCGCCGCCGCTCCCCCTCAGCGGCCCAGCCCGGGCCCGGAGCCGCGGCCGCTGTCGTCTCCATGGCGACCGCCCTCAGCGCCGCATCCGGAGGCGGCGGGGCCCGAAGCGGCCTGTCCACAGGCCCGGGGTCACAGGCGCGGCGCTGGCGGCTGCACAGGGACGAGAGGGCCACGACTTCCCTTTTAAAGCAGGATCTGATGGCCCCGAGCTTGCCCCAAGGCCAAGGACCAGGGAGCCGGCGCCGCCCCCGGGGCGACAAGCCCCAGGGCCCCCCTGTGGGGCCGGCGGGGCCGAGACGGCGAAAACGGGGCGGCCGTCCCTTTAAGGCGAGGCCTCAAGTTGTCCAGCCCCTAGCCCCTTTAAGACGACCCGATGGTATCCGGCTGGCCTACTGCGGTGGCCGCCCCCTGCCAGGGGTCGAGACAAGTCTCCCCGAGGAAGAGGAAGGGCCACCCCTTTAAAAGCGGCCGAAAGCTCGCCCCGAAACGCAGACCTCCCCTTTAAAAATGTCTCAAATCCTCCGGCTAAAAGAGGCCACCCCTTTAAGGAGTCCAGGGTCCTCCAAACAGCAGGCCGCCCCTTTAAGAAATCGGGCGTTAGTTTCTAGTTCTCCACAAGCGGCCACTTCCCCTTTAAGCTGAATTTAAAGGACTTCTTGCGTAGGAGAGAAGACGCGAGAATCTCCACTCGCTCCAATTCTCCCAACAGCACAGTTTCCAATTTGTCAGCGTCTAGTTCGGCGGCTTCCCCTTTAAGGCTGGCGTTGTAGTCGGCCGAGTTCAATGACCACCCCTTTAAGGAGATTTAAAGGGGACTCCTCCAGACCCAGCTCTTCCAGCCTCCGCCTCCGGTCGCCATGAAAGGCGCGAGGGGGCGGGCGGGGCCGCGGGGCCAGCCCTCCGAAGCCCCGGATGTGAGGCAACGGTGACGGGTAGCTTCTCTGTCTGCCGACATAAAAGTCGCTACCTCCTTTCCTCCGTCTCTGTCTGACTTGCACCTTAAAGGATCCGGAACGGCCGTTGGGCAGCGGGGTAGCACCAGCGCACCCTCCTGTAGTCTCCTCGAGTCTAGGGCCTCCTCTCCGCTAGGACTTCCCTGCCCCTCCTCCCTCTTCCTCCTCAGCCTACGCCTCCTTCCTCTCTCTGCCTCCTCCCACTCTCCGCCCCCGTCCCCTCACCCATCCACAGGCTTAGTCGTTGATAGGTTGAGAAGTGTACGTCAAGACGAAGGGCGGAGTCAAACTCGGGGGAGTGGGCAATATGTAACCGCCCTCAAAGCTTGGATTGGATATGTGTCAGATTAGCTCCGCCCTCCATCGAGTCTTGTAACTCGACTGGTTAGAAGTAGGTGCTTGGGGCGGTCCTCCAGGTGGCCCCGCCTCTTCCTGCTCTTCGTTCATTGGCTCACCTCCTGACGGCGTCAAGGCGAGGAGTAGGGATGCGGTGCGCGGGTCGTAGGGGACGGTTGGCCGCTGGGCGGCGCGCGGCCACGCAAGGTGCTTGTCGACAGCCTGTTACTCCTCTTTTCCGCCGCCCAGGCCGCCTCGCTCCTCGCGCACGCGCGTGGTGATATCACCGCCCGGCTCGCAGCTCAGCAGGTTCCGCCGCGGCGCGGGGTGGCCCGAGCACGCGGCGTGCTTTGCGAACGCCAGAAGCACGGAGAGGAAACCGCGTCCCGTTATCGCTCGGTTCAGTGGGAAAGTGCTGACCTGTGGTCTACGCGTGCTAACAAGAAAAAACACCTAGCACTGTGTACCCAGCACTTTCTCACATATTAATTTATTTGGCAATAAGAATTCTTTTAGCCCTATTTTACAGAGGGGGAGGGGAATTGATGCTCTAACATTTAGTTTCCTAACCGGGATTTGGACTCAAGAAGCCTAGCTCCGGAGTCTGTGCTCTTGGCAACTGCTCTATTCTGCCTCTGAGTTATAACTTCTGGCCTCTGGTTGCCTCGGTTACCCTTTTAATGTGGACACTGCACTGACACACTCAACTTGCTTTCTTACGGATAAACTTCTTTCTCATAGGGCTCTCTGCACATCAAGTACCTGTGACCGGTTGTTGTAGGTGCTCAATTACAGCTGATTACTCTTAGCTCTTGAAACCAACAAGTGGGTCCTGGCCTGCATGTTAGGAGGAATTCAGGGCCATCTGGATCAAGGCCTTAGTCCACTCTGGGACTTTCAGGCACCTCCTTGATATAAGTGAATTGAGAGAACCCTGACCAGGGTCCAGGGTTACAGTATCTTCTGGAACAGATTCAGAAGTATCCTGCCACACAGGAAAATTCTCAAATCAAGAGAGTATTTCCAGTGACCATTCCCCCACCCATTCCCTGTATCCAATCCTCATCGCCTTCCCTGGCACTTCTATTTCCCAGTCTTTAGGGGCCAAAGTAGAAACATCAGCCAGTACTGCCAATCAATCTCAAACTCAACTAGAGACATACAAAAGAATCAGAAACATATCGAAAACTTTACTAGAAATATAAAGAAAAATATAACTGCCTCAGAGCCTCCCCCGCCTCCAGGATGGATGAACAGACAAACAGATGGAGCTCCTAGGTCCAATGGGGCTGCTCTCTATCCACTTCCTCCTCCTCCAGGAGCAAGGCATCCAGCTCCTCCAGCCGCTGCTGTAGCAGGGGTCCTACATCTGGGCTGGGGACCAGATTGGGAGTAAGGGTCCTGCCAGCTGCAGCCCGGACCCCGCGAGATGGCCGCCGGGATCGAGGAAGGCTGCTGTCCCGAAATTCTACAGCCCGCCGGAGCTTCCTTGAGCTGGTGAAAATCAGAGTCCCGTTGCGCTCCCGGGGTTCCTCGAAGATGGTCTCAAAGGTCCTGGACCAGGCAGGGAGGGGTGCTGGTTACCAGCATGCCCCCTGGTTCCAGCCGTCCCTCTAGCACCCCCAAGCCTTCAAAGTTTCTCACCTCCTGGTTGTAGGTGACTGGTAATTCTTGTTGGTGTAAATTTCTTCCAAGCTGAACTCCTTCTTGTTCAACCTGCAGGCAAAGAGCAGAACCCACTGAGAAACCTGGGGCCAGTGGGGCCTGGAGAAGAGATAAGCAAGGCCTCATCTTTATTTCAGTTTCTGAGACATGCCAGGAGCCAGGAGTGCTGCCTGAGGCAGACAGATAGTTCTAAGCGCAAACCATGTCCAGTCTAAATTGACTCCTCCAAGCTGGATTTTAGTCCCTAAGATGAGACAAAGCCACACTTCAGGGATCTGAGCCTATACCTGTTTGGCCAGGGCAGCTCCGTGCACAATGAGCCTCTCACCTGATTGGTCGAGGCAGCCCCATTGGGGTAAGGTTTAGTTGAGAACGGGCTGGTGTCCTGCGTATTCTGAATCGAGAAACTTTTCCCATGGTCTGCAAAAGTGGGCCACAGAGTAAGAGTGCAGCATGGGCTCCGACTCCCACTTTGCTCCTCCCTGCCATCTGTACTCCTACCTTGGTCTCAGGGTCTGAAAGCACCTGGTCCTCTGAGGCCCTTTGCTCCTTCCCTTTGGTTGAGCCCAACCTGCAGAGAAGGCCAAGGCTCAGGGACAAACAACATTCACAGCAAAATCCCCATCTCTTGCCCACTGGACACTAGGGAAGGAGGCTAGGCCCACACTATGGCCAGGGCTTTATGGAGGGTTTATCAAGAGAACTACCTGGGTTCTGCAGGTTCAGAGAAGGAGGAAGTGGATGTGGTGGATGAGCAAGATGTGACGAGGGGAGGAGAGCCTCCCACTCCTCCAAGAGGGAAGACCTCTTTCCGGAGACAAGGCCGAGGGGGTGGCGGGGCTTGGGCCATCTCTCCGCCACCCACAGTGTGCCGCCGGGGCCGTGGCCGGCTTGGGTGGGGTGGAGCAGGGGGCCAGCTGCAGGTATCTGGGCTACGGGGCCCAAGATCAGGGCAGGAGTGGCTTCGGCCCAGAGAGGGCTTAGGGAGAGGTGCTGAGGGATTGTGGTCTTGGGCCCGCCATTGGCGGATAGGGGGCCGGGGACTGACAGACGTAGTGCACTCAGAAGCCCTGGACTGCTCCGCCTCTGAGATGGCAATCTTCAGCTCCAACTTCATGGGGGATGATGGGGGTGGGGGCTGTGGGGCTTTGTTGGGTGTGAGGAAGATGTCAGCAAAGCTCTCCAGCTTGGAGCGGACGGAATGGAAGAGGGGAGCCAAGCCCCAGGGACTGAGGCGGGGGCGTAAAAGGCTGGACGGCGGTGGGGTCGATGGGGGCTCCAGAACAGGATCTGGGGCTGAGGAAATGAGAGGGTCAGGTGGGCATTGCTTAGCTGCAGGTGTCTAAGCCCCACTTCAGTAGCCTCAGCTCCTCCCCCAGACACTAAGCTTTGCCCACAGAGAAATAAGCCCACCCCTAAAAATTAAGCCCTAAATTTAAAAGTCGAACTTTAGGCCTCCAAAGTCTAAACCCCATCTTCTGCCCTGGAAGTTGATTAATCCCTATCCCCACCTCTGCACCTGACACTTCTAAGCTCAGCTAAGATTTTCCAGAGCCCCAAGTCTCATCCCTCTATCTGAGCACTTACCTGGTGGTGGGTTCTCCGCAGGGTCTGCAGGCAGAGAAGATGGCCGGAATGGGGGTTCCAGGTCCCTGGGCAGAGGCACTGGCTGGTGAACCATCATCATGGGCTCAGCTCTGGGGTAAAGGGGCAAAGTAAAGGCTAGGGGAGCTTCCAGGTCAAGGTGCCACCTGAACCAGCAACTCCCCTGTCCCTTAAGGCTTCTGAAGCTGTTACAAGAAAGGATTAGACAAGTAAATTCTGATACCCCTAGCTCTGGTTGCCTAGATAATAGTTGTTGCCTGGACATCTTGACAATCCCTTCCCTAGCCCTCTCACCTTCTCACTGGGATGATAAAGTTGGGAGTCTCATCGGTGAAGCCCTGGATATAAAAGAGGATGTTTGTGGGGAGGCAGGGAAGCCCCTTTTGGCCTCCTTAGCTCCCCACATGGCAACTCTCTCAGTCTCCAGATGTTGGCCTGGGTTCACACCAAAGACTTTCATATAGCTCTTTGCTCAGGCAGTGTCCTCCACCTAAAATGCTGTCCTCCTTGCTCTGAGAAAAATCCACCCTCAGGCTCAGCCCTCCTACCCCTGTTTTCTATCCCTACTGGAGTGCCTGTCTCTAGCTGAACCCTGATCCTTACCCAAAGTTCCCATACCTCAGCTGGGGGTTTGGGGTTGGCAATGTCTTCTAGCACCACCACCAGAGTAGGCTGGGGGGCCCGGTCCACCTTTCGTGAAGGGCCCTCCTCTGGGCCAGGGGTTGTCCTTGATCGCCACCTCATGGTGGAAGGGGACTGGCAGATGTGGCTTAAGGGTTCTCTGCATAAGTGCAGTGGCTCGGGAGGCCTAGAGAGGGAATAGGAAGATCAGAGCAGCTCAGCTGTGACCCCAGCTTACCTCCAATCCTGCCATGCTCACCTGGCCTGTGAGGACCACACGGCCTGTTGGGGTGGAGAGGCAGGCGGCTGGGTGCGGACAGAATCCTGATGGTTGCTGTGGTGCTGTGGGGTGGAGGGCTCCTCTTGGGGAGCCAGGGGTACCTAGGAGAGGAGAAGATATCAACAGCAAGGTGATGGAATGAGGTTGGACTGGACCAGGGCTCCCTGTGCCTAACAGTGCCCTATGCCACAAAGATTGTGGCTAGAATTCACCCCAGATCCTCAAAGAAGAGGTGAGTTGAACTGGATTAGGAGCCAGATAGTACAGTGTCCTGAGCTGCAGGTATGGGACCTGAGTAATCTCACCCAGGCTGTTTGGTGCAATGAAAAGGAGAGGGGTGATCTTGGGTGAGTCACTGCCCTATGTGAGGTCTCAGTTTTTCTCATCTGTGCAAAGGAGCCAAAGACCTCAACCTGCTTCCCAAGGATTGCCTAGAAGTTGGGCTGGAAAGAAAACAGAAAGGTTTCTCATATTTAAAGAGTTGTAGGGATGTGATTCCAGCCCAACAGGATTGGCAGTGGGGAATAGGCACTGGAGACCCTGCTCAGTTCTAGGTTGAAGTAAGAAAAAGCCAAGCAGAACTGCAGCATTCAGGAGACTGTCTGAGCAATGGATGTGAGAATGAGGCGCCTGGACCTCAGTCATCCTCATTAATGATCTGGTATGACTTTGGTGAGGAGGAGACCTGGGGGAGAAAGGGGCTTCTCAGTTCAGGGGGCTCACCATGCGGGCAGTCATGACATCTTCTAGCACCACAGCCAGGACTCGCCGAGAGGCCTTTTCCAAGGGCGAAGGGGCCCCCAAGGGCTGCAGCCTCGGCCGTTTCGAGCTCCTGGCTCCCCATAATGCTCGAGTCAGGGGTTGGCGGCATAGACGCGGCCGGCCAGGCGGGCTGGAGGATGAGAGAAGCAGAGGACGGTCGCCTGAGTCTGTCGTTGGTTTTGTGGTTTCCCCGGTGCAGCCGCCAGGCTCCCCGTTTCCCCGGCTCAAAACAGGCGGGCGGGGTGCGCTCTCACCTGGAGTCCCCGGGCAAGTCCATGGGGGAAGCGGCGGCTCCGGGGAGTCCCTGGGGGATCCCAGGCTGCAGCCTGGGGTAGGGGGGGAGCGGGGGAGCGGGGAGTGAGGGCCAGCCCCTCCCCTGGGGCTCCGCCCTTCATGGTCCACCCGCGGCTCCCGGTAGCCCACGGGCCGGAGCCATGGGGCGCGGAAGGGCGCCCTCGGCTGGCCGCCTGGAGCAGGTGTCTTCCCGCTGCCGCGGCTGCGATCAGCGGATCACTCGCGCCCTGCCTGACACTTGCCGCGAGAACCTGGATTGCAGCGACCCCAGTTCTCTCACGGCCCGAGTCTTCTGGGGCCTTTGTCCCTGCAGATTCTGCCCTGAGATTTCCCGGGATCAGCTGGGATCCCGGTCCTGGAAGGCTCAGTTTCCGTTGGATTCCTCTGCGATCCTCATCCACTCCCAGCTAGTGGCGGAGAACTCCGAAACAATACTCCCACACACCGACTGTTCCCGTCCCCCGCCCCCCCCGCCTCCCCCGCCCCCCCGCCGCTCAGATCCCCTAGACTGGATCCCTGCGGAAAGAATCCTACAGCGCGGTTCCTCCAATCAGACGCCGTGCGAGGATACACATCTCCCTTTGAGTTTTAGCTCCGCAAAGCTCCACTCAGACAGGGGCGGCCCGAGCGTGAGGATCGCAAACTCAGTCCGGATCCCCGGGGACCCAGTGTCAAGCAGATACCCCCTTCACTCCAATCCCGGGAGGTCCCGCCCACAGACCCCCTCCCACTGCCCTCCCCCCCGGATCCCCGCCCAGCGCTCTCCCCAGCCCGGGACCAGATGGTTCAAATGTTTCCTTCCCTCCCTCCTCCCGCCCTCTCTCCAGCCGCTCGGTGCCCTCCCCCGCGCGCCGCTCACCGCCGCCTCCCGCGGATCCCGGGTCTTCGGCGGCTCCCACCTCCAGTTCCTTTAAAACCAGCCTTACCCAGCACTGCCCAACTGCTGAGGGCCTTCTTCTCCGAGCCTTCGGGCACCGCCCAATCGCCGGTCCCCGTCTTCCGGGGTGGTGAGAAACTAAGTGAAGCCGCCTGGCAGCCATCATCCCTAGGGGCAAGAAGCCAAATTGAAGAGCGCCGCCATTATAGTTGAGGGCGCGTCATGTTGTCTTCGATGGACTGAAGTGGACCGGATGGCGTCATCTTCTGAAGGCCTGTTAGTGGCCAAAGACTATACTAAGTTTCTTGAGATTAAGGCAACTGTGGGGAAGTTAGAGTGCCGCCACGTTTTTTAAGGGCATCTTCCGGTTCTTCGTTCTTAGGCCAATAAACGTCAACTGAGTGCTAACGATATGTGAAGTTTCCAATTTCCTAGAGAGGCCGCAATGAGGCCGGTTCCGGTACCATCCTGGGTTCCTCAACCCGGTTCCCACAACGCAGGGAAGAGTTTGGGAAAGAGGGCGGGGGGGCCAGAGTCTAGGGTTGGTGCCGCCTCTGGCTCCGTTGCTCGTGCGGTGTCCTGGAGAGAATGGACTGAGCCAATGTGGCAAGGAGGCGGGGCGGGGGGGGGGGGAGTCGGCGTTGAGCTTCTCTTCACCAGAGTGTTATGTACCTCTTCCTGAAGGAGTGGGGGTTTCTGCGGCCCGCGCAGAGGGCTCAGTATAGGGACATCATTGCAGGAGACCAGTAACCACCTTGGCGTACTTGGTAGGGTCCGGCCGCTTTCCTCTCTGTTCCAGGCTCCCACGAGCCCTCTTTCAAGAGAGGCCTGGCTGATGTGGCGTGTAAATAGTCCTTAGTAGTAAGGGAACAGAGATGGAATTCCGCTGTTTGGAGAGGCTGCATCATGGAACCTTTACAAGGAGGCTGGCTCTTGGTGGGGAGGAAGCGGGCATGTATCGGCTTCTTGCACTGTGAAGGCACGCACACCGCTTAACCAAAGCCCGTGCCTCCGCTAGTTCTCCTTCCCCCAGGAGTCCCTGGTCCAAACCAGTACTTATTTTCTTGACAGAACAGGAGAGCCTGAAGCCTAAGATCCTGGCTATGAGATGAAGGTGCAGAGTGACCTACCCAAATCAGCATAATTCTCTCCTATTGGATTGAATGATAAAAGTAATGACACAGAAGGATGACATGGAAAGAGCAGAATGGGTAGGAGCTGGTGTGGGAACCGAAGACTCCCAGCTCTGTAACCAAGGACTCATCCAGATAGCTCTCCCAGGACTACAGAGATTCTCTCTAACGCGAGGCCTCCTGGGTCCTCTGGAAATCCGTGAGACTTCTGGTGGGAGTAGACAGCAGCTCTTCCAGCCAGCGGTGTTCTCTCTCACCCTGGATCAGGGTTCGCTGTATGGTGCCTGAGGATTTTCCTTGGAGCGGGGAGTCGCATGGTAATGTTTCCAACTATGAGTGCTGGGAGATCCTTCTCAACCTTGATGAGCTGAGAGGCCCTCTATAGCCTCTCACTTTCCTGCTTAAACACACAGGTGCTTCCCAGGCCCCCAGGTAAGAAAAGCCTGCAATGGCAGAGCATGCCTGATCTGAGTTTTGATTCTCTATGTCTCCTGAAGAAGTCAACACCAAGGGCAAAGGAAGTAGCCTAAAGAAAGGACCTGGGGCCTGGCCCTGTGGCCGAGTGGTTAAGTTCACGCGCTCACTTCGGCGGCCCGGGGTTTTGTCGGTTTGGATCCTGGGCGCCAGTGTGGCTCCACTCATCAGGCCGTGCTGAGGCAGCATCCCACATAGCACAACCAGAGGCACTCACAACTAGAATATACAACTCACAACTGGAATATACAAGCTTTGGGGAGAAGAAGAAGGAAGGAAAAAAAAAAAAAAAGAAAGGACCTGGGCCTGAGAATCTGGCAGGGAGGGCCCAGCCCCATGATGCTATCTTGGGCCACTGGAGTTCATCAGATTGAAGTCTAAAGTAGACTGTGGTGTCTTGGCTCTCAGCCCAGGCCAGCAATGGCAAGACCTTATGGCCTCATGGGCTCACCTCTGCCCTCTTTGTAACTACCATTTCAATAACTCTTATACTCTGGGGTGTGGCCAGTGTGTGCTGAGCCATTGGAAAGAGGCCCCATGAAGCCTCCAGTGGTGCAGGCGATGTGGCTGGAGATTGGCACATCTGTGGCATATCAGTGTATCATTCTTCAGAAACTCTGGGCGCCTTTGGACTCTGGGTGTCCCCTCTGCTTAACTATTCCTGGCCTCAGTGGTCTCATTTGTAAAATGGGAAAAATAAACCCAGTCATGCCTATCTCACAATAGACTTGGAAGATCAAGATCAAGTGAGAAGGGGCCGGCGTGCTGGCGCAGTGGTTAAGTTTGCACACTCTGCTTCAGTGGCCCGTGGTTCACCAGTTCAGATCCCAGGTTCGGACATGGCACCGCTTGGCAAGCCATGCTGTGGTAGGTGTCCCACATATAAAGTGGAGGAAGATGGGCACAGATGTTAGCTCAGGGCCAGTCTTCCTCAGCAAAAAGAGGATTGGCAGCAGATGTTAGCTCAGGGCTAATCTTCCTGAAAAAAGAAAAAAAAAAAATCAAGCGAGAAGACACATCTAAATGTGCCTGATAAATAAGTCAAGTCTCAGGCTGCAGGTAAAAAAAACTACCTTTTTCTCTCAGAGTGCTCTGCCCCTTCTAGTCCTCAAGCCGGCTGCTCTGCTCAGTAACTTTCTCAGCAAAAGCCTCTAGCCTGAGCTTCAGATCAGCCAGGGTGGGTTGGGTTGGATTGTGGCTGCAGGGTGTTGAGATGGGTGGCGTGGTCAGTTATAGCCCTTTGCTGAGAACCACCCCTGAGAAATGACAGGAAGCCTTGGGTTTGTGTTGCTACTCTGATTCACATCAACCATTCAGCAGAATTTCCACACCTCCTATATGCTGCGCCCTGGGGATAGACAGGTGCCTGTCCCTGAGAGTTTGGAGTTTATATCCCTGTATACATGATTGCCATTGGCTCTGCTGCTTTCCTCAGCTTCAGTCCTCTCCACTCTGAAGTACTTGGTCCAGCCAAGTGTCAGCACATTCCTGCTCAATTGAATTCCCTCGGTGAGGAGCTTTCAAGACCCACCTCTGGGGGCTCTTCGACTCTGGTCAGCTACTTCAAGTTACTAGAATTTTTACTTATCTGAGAAAGCTGGTCCTGCCCATGGTCTCACTCCTCTTCCCCAGTCTAGAGAGGCATCTGCCATCAGTTCTACCTTGTCTCCTGTTTTTTGTTTTTTTGAGTAGCAGGTGATGATAGGCGGGTGCCCAAGTTTGGAGGAACTGAATAGTAAAGTGACAGGGCTTATGGTGAGGATGTCAGGAGAGAGGAGAAGGTTGGGAGGATTGGAGAGAGAGAGTCAAGAATGGTGAAGGGAGCTGCCTATTAATACCTTAAACAATGGTATGTCACTGTGCCAGTTACCAATTTATTACCAGTGAGCTCCAAATTCATTCTTTTTACCTGCTCTGCAAAAATGAATCTGGACCCTTTAAGTATTTTTTCTTTGCTGGCTGGCATTATATTAAGTTTTGTCAGTAGACAGCTGGTGAGACATTGCAGGAAGAAAGGGTTTTGCTTCCTGGTTCCACGGAGCCCTCTTGGCAGGCTCCTGCAGTGCAAGTGGATTCCCCAGCTCCCAGCTTCTGCAGTGCAGGCAGCTTCTCCAGTGCCCGGCTCTTGCAGTGCATAGTGAGTGGGCAGCGGCACCCAATGGCCAGCAGCTTCCCCTGGTACACCCCTTGGAAAGTTTTGTAGTGGAGTGCCTCTGGTGAGACACCTTCCCATGAACAGTTTTCCCTGGCACCCTAGAGGGAAGATTTCCAGCAAGTTCCACCAGAGCGGCACCCAGCAACTTCTGTTCTCTCTCAAAAAGTTCTGGATCTCGGGCTGGCCCGGTTGTGCAGCGGTTAAGTTCGCACGTTCTTCTTCTCGGCGGCCCACGGTTTGCCAGTTCAGATCCCGAGTGCAGACATGGCACCGCTTGGCAAAAGCCATGCTGTGGTAGGCGTCCCATGTATAAAGTGGAGGAAGATGGGCATGGATGTTAGCTCAGAGCCAGTCTTCCTCAGCAAAAAGAGGAGAATTGGCAGTAGTTAGCTCAGGGCTAATCTTCCAAAAAAAAAAAAAAAAGGTTCTGGATCTCATCCCCAGGGAGGCCCAAATAAAGGATCTTTCTTGGGTGCTATATCTCCAGCTGAAGGGTAGTGGCTGCTCCTTATATCTGTTATTCCTGCATTCTTTAGAATTCTCTTTACTTCTTACTATCTGTGGTGGGCAGAATCATGTCCCCCAAAAAGATATGTTTAAGTCCTAACACCCCGTTCCTGTGACTGTGACCTTATTTGGAAATACAGTCTTTGCAGATATAATCAGTGAGGTCATTCTGGATTAGGGTGGGCCCTAATCCAGTGATTGATGTCCTTGTAAGAAGAAGGAAATTTGGACACAAACACAGGGACAGAGGAATGCTATGTGAGGACACACAGGAAGAATGCTGCGTGGCAACAGAGGCAGAGATTGGAGGGTGCATCTGCAAACCAAGAATGCCAGAGACTGCCATCAACCACCAGAATCTAGGAAGAGGCAAGGGAGGACTCTCCCCATGGTCTCAGAGGGAACATAGTCCTGCTGATGCCTTGATCTCTGATTTCTGGTCTCCAGAACCATGAGAGAATAGATTTGTGGTGTCGTAAGCCCCCAGTTTGTGGCAATTTGTTATGGCAGCCCTAGGAGACTATACACAATCCAATCTCTCATTTCCCTAATTCCCTGTAACAGTTGATGATTTTTTATAATAATCTTTTCCTTTTTTTTTTTTAAAGATTTTATTTTTTCCTTTTTCTCCCCAACCCCCCCCCGCCCCCGGTACATAGTTGTATATTCTTCGTTGTGGGTTCTTCTAGTTGTGGCATGTGGGACGCTGCCTCAGTGTGGCTTGATGAGCAGTGCCATGTCCACGCCCAGGATTCGAACCAACGAAACACTGGGCCGCCTGCAGCGGAGCTCACAAACTTAACCACTCGGCCATGGGGCCAGCCCCCTAATCTTTTCCTTGTTAAAATTACTATGTGGTTTTTCTCTCCTGACTGGACCCGGACTTATACCATCACCAACAAAAATACTAGTGTTTAGCATTAAATAAAATGGAATATCTGAATTTTGAATGTCCTTGCCGCAGTTACTATGCAGATATTTCAGAAAGTAAGCTGTTTTCGAGAGAAGCTGAAGTCTACACCGCAGACATATTCCTTAAAGGCATTTTGAATGCTCTTATCACTCCTGAGAAAAAATAGAAAATGAGCACAGATGGTACCTGTGAGGACATCTGGCTCAACTGAAGTGGAGGAAGTTGAGCTGGACAGCTGCGTGTTGTCTAAAGGCAATTCCTGGCAT
The DNA here is from genome assembly GCF_041296235.1 of Equus asinus. Taxonomy (NCBI): domain Eukaryota; kingdom Metazoa; phylum Chordata; class Mammalia; order Perissodactyla; family Equidae; genus Equus; species Equus asinus. Next base: position 24,967,211 of record NC_091803.1, read on the forward strand.
CCTATGGTTTCAGGTGGAGGCCAGCTCTAGACAACACTCAGAAAACAAGTTCAGGTAGAGGTTTCTGGAAATGAGTGTGCCTGATGTTACAGGCCGGGAAGGTGGAGGGACAGTGGTACTCAGGACTAGAGTGGCAATTCTGGGGCAGGGAGGTCCATGACATACAGACACAAAACTGAGTCACACCGTTATAACCTTTCCTCCAGCGTAAGAGGCCTAGACGAGGGACGGCAAGGGCTGTGGATGGTCAAGAAGGCTCCAAATATGGGCTGAAGTGTCCATTTATTTGTTCAACACGTTTGTTGAACTCCAGCCATATGCCACACACAAAAGATACTATGGGGAAGAAGACAGTGAGAATCCTTGTCCTCAGGGAGAGAGACCGCTAAATAGACCAGGGCATAGTGACATACATGCTAAACTCAGCTTATATCCAGGTTCCCAAAAGAGCACATGAGCAGGGCTAGAAGAGCAGAAGACTTCTCGGAGAAAGTGATGAATCATCTGAGAATTCGAGGAAAGGGGGTGGGGAAGGGAGACTGTGCATGGGTCATCACACCTGTGCAGAGGTGCAGGGCAACACTCAGGAGCTGCAAATAATTGGGTTGTCAGCCTATCAGAAGTAATGCATGCCTTTTAGAATAAATATTTTGAAAGCTCCTTTTACTATGATGAAATAAATGAATAGAGAGATAACCCATCTACATTTCTACTTTAAAAAAAAATCAACATAACCCTTACTATAATTTAAAGGACAAAGTCATTTATTTAAAAATGTGTATCCACTAGTATACATAATTTAGAATAAAAATTACAAATACAAGCAACAATATGAAAGAATTTTAGAAGCAAAAGAAGTCAGACAAAAAAGAGAGATACATATGTCATAGCGTATGATTCCATTTGTATGATGTTCAAAAAGAGGCAAAGCTGATCTATAATGTCAGGATTAGACTAGTGGGTACCCTTGGGAAAGGCAGTGACTGGAAGGTGTGTGAAGGGAGTCTAGGGTGCTAGAAACTTTAGGTTCCTTGAGCTGGGTACTGATTATGGAGTGTGTTCACTTTGTGAAAATTCATTGAGCTTACTCTTAGGATTTGTGCACTTTTCTGTATTATGTTATTCTCTAATTTTTTTTTAAATAATGTATACCTCAATATGTAAATACTTGGGTAGGGCTTTGCGGGAAGATTTAGTGAAGTGGTCATATGCTTGCGCCTACACCTAGGGTTTCTATGAATACAGCAGCTACAAACTCAGATTGGCACAGATGGGTTGTCTTGGTGATTCGAATTCAAGTGTAGTCATCTGCATCATGATTTTCCACAGTGGCAAACAATTCTTGGTAAAGTTCCAAACAAAACAAAATACAACCTTCCCTCAATTTATATAGGTGTGTGCCTTTCTGGGACAGTCAGAATTAAAGCTGTACTTTTAAGTTTGTGTTTGCATATAAAATGAATTTAGGTTCTGTACCCAGATAATTACAAACCTGTTTTCACCTACACGAATGTCCACAGGGCATTCTGAAAACAGTGGAGCACAAGGGACAGTTTTTCATTGATCAGGACTGCCTAGTACTGTGTAAGACAGCTGATGTCCCTGGGTCCACACATTAAATGCCAATAGGTCCTCCGTCACTGTGACCAAAAAAACACTCCCACAAACACACAAAACGCTCCCTATGGGGTAGCACTGCCCCTGTTGAGAAGCACTGGTTTAGACCACAAATTTAGGGCACAAAGTTCAGAAACTTGGGGGGATCCTCAAAGAAACAAGGATTATTTAGGGCTCAGCAAAGGTCAGCTTAGTTGGAGGAAAAGGGTTGTGGGTAAAAAGCGAGGACTGCCAGGCATTGGTTTGCTTGACTCCATAAAGATTTGTTAAATGAATAAGTGAACAACTTATTGAGTGAATGGATACTGCATGGAATAAGGAACTATTGATGTTTTTTACATTTACTTTTTAATAGATAATTCATTCACATGGTTTTCATTTTAAAAATACTTTTCTATTCATTCCTGGCCTCCTATAGGAAATCATTCTTATTAGATTTTTATCCATCCTCCAGAGTTTCTTTGTGCCAATAAAAGCGAATGTCCATTTCTATTCTTTTTTCCCCTGCCTTATTTATATTCAGGAGGTAGCATACTACACACACTGTTCTGCTCTTAGCTTAATATATCCAGGAGTTCTTTCCTTAGCATTTCCATGTTGTTTTCAACAGCTGCTGAGTTTTCCATTGTGTGAATGTCAGCGTTTCTTTAATCACTCTCCTATTGATGAGAATTTAATTGTTTTCTATCTTTCAGTATTATAAACAATGCTTTAGTGACAACCATTACATACGTGTCACCTAGCACATGTGTTTTATAGTAAAGGTTTTTAAGGAAGGACAAGACAAAATTAAGACGATGCTTTAGGAGGTTTTAGCAACTCCTGTGCAAGATGGATTTGGGAGTGGGTTTATATGAGAAGCAAGTTATTAAACTAGGCTAGATATAACAGGGAGAGAGGTGTCATGGTTTGACAAATAAGTCCATAGATTCTTTGAATCTTCACCCCTCAGAGTTGGAGCCTAATTCCCTCCTCTTAAATATGAGCTGGACCTAGTGCCTCGAATCTAATGAATAGAAGAAAGCAGAAGTGGCAGTGTGATTTTGGGGACTAGGTCATAAAAAGAACTCTCTTTACTTTAATTTTTTTTAAAGATTTTATTTTTCCTTTTTCTCCCCAAAGCCCTCCGGTACATAGTTGTGGAATTTTTTTTCTTTTTTTTTAGTCATAGGTCCTTTCTAGTTGTGGCATGTGGGACGCCACCCCAACATGGCCTGATGAGTGGTGCCATGTCTGCGCCCAAGATTCGAACCAGTGAAACCCTGGCCTGCCGAAGCAGAGCACACAAACTTTAACCACTCGGCCACGGGGCCAGCCCCAAAAGAACTCTCTTTAGTTCTTTCTCTCTCTCAGATCACTTGCTCTGGAGGAAGCCAGCTGACATGTCATATGTAGCCGTATGGAACCCTATGGAGAGAACCACATGGTAAGAAACTGAGGCCTCCTGCCAACAGCTGTGTGAGTGAGCTCGGAAACAGATCCTCCAGGCCCCGTCAAGCCTTCAAATGACTGCAGCCCTGGCCGTCACCTTGACTGCAACCTCATGACAAACCCTGAGCTACAACTACCCAGCTAAGCCTATCCCAAATTCCTGACCCACAAAACTGTGAGATGATAAATGTTTGTGGTTTAGGCCACTAAATTCTGGGGCAATGTATTATCCACAGGTGGAATGACTGGAATGGAAAAGAAAGGAACGGTTATAGAGTTATCTGGGAGAATCACTTATCTATGCTTATTAGAAATTATCTGTTCTCCCCCTTTGGAATGTAAGCTCCTTGAGGAGAGGATCTCTGCCTGTTGTTTTCCCCAGTGATTTATCTTAAGCTGCTAGTGTATGGCAAACTCTTTGGACTGGCAGGGAAAGCCATGAAAGAAGGGACTTAGATAACAGGACATTAGCTCTAATATGCCAGTAACAGGACTGAAGTGTTGTTGAATAGTCAATTAAAATGTCTAGAAAAAAATAAGTTCATGGCTCAACAACCATTTGAAACTATTCAGCAGCCAGTTAGATGTGTAGACCTGGAGGGGGATTTCTCAGCCTCAGCACTGTTAATATTTTGTGTTCGATCATTCTTGTGAAGAGCTGTCCTGTGCACTGTACGTTGCTTAGTGGAAGAATCCCTAGCCTCTACCCACTAGATGTCAGTAGCACACACCCATCTCTTCTCTGTCCCCACTCCCCCTCCCTGCCTCTCCCCCTTGTGATAGCCAAAAAATGTCTCTAGATATTGCCAAATGTCCCCTGGGCGGGGGGGAGAGTAATCACCCACAGTTGAGAATCACTGGCCTAGAGGATACAATGACAATTGAAAGCAGGGGAAAGAAGTTGGATGCCTGAACCTTGGGGAAATGTACTTAAAAATGAGGGAGGTAGGGGCTGGCTGGTGGCACAATGGTTGGGTTCCCGCACTCCACTTTGGTGGCTCGGGGTTTGGCAGTTTAGATCCTGGGCACAGACCTGCACACTGCTCATCAAGCCATGCTGTGGCGGCATCCCACGTAGAGGAACTAGGACTTACAACTATGATGCACAGCTAGGTGCTGGGGCTTTGGAGAGAAAGAAAAAAAAAAAAAAAGGAAGATTGGCAACAGATGTTAGCCCAGGGCCAATCTTCCTCACCGAAAAAAAAAAAAAGCATACCTTAAATGAGGTTAAAAAAAAATGAGGAAGGTAACAAAGAAAACAGAAGAGCCAAACAACAAAACCAAGAAAACGAAAAGGGATTCAGAAGCCAATGGAAGAAAGTGGCAGAGTGTTTTAATGAGGAGGTTGGCAGGACTTCGAGAGAATTGTTTTAGTGGAATAGCAGGACAAAAGCTTGGTTGGAGTGTGCTTGTGTGTGCATGTGCACACATAATGCGTCCTAGGTGGGATAGGTGATGAAAATGCAGACTAGTAGCCAGTAACAGGAAAGCCATCAAGCAAACATGGAACAATAAGATCAAAGGTAGAGAGAAATAATCAAAAAAGAGGGAGAGGATGTAGGGAAAATGAGAAATGAGGGAGTGCTTGGGCAGTCCACTGCATTCTCCAGCCCTGGGGAGTCTTGGAAAGGACAAAGTATCAATTTTCCTCCTTCTAAAGAGGGAATGAGGTTGTTTGTTGAAGAAAAGAAGAAGGAGGGAGCAGAGCATTAACAAATTAAACTAGAAAAAACCATGACATGGGATCTGGGACCCACCCTTGGCCTCTCCAGCCTAGTTTCAAGAGACTGGCTTACTGGGTTGGGATCCATAAGAATTTTCTCTGAATAGAAGGTGGAGACCATGCCATTCTTTTAGAACACACTAGACCACAGAAGGTTCTGGAAAGGACCCTCCTGTGCATTTCTATTACTCTCACCTGAGTTAATACCCCCATTTATTCTCATGTGGGTGAACTAAAGCAAAAGCCTCTTCTCATCTCCAGGTTCAATAACTTCCTTGCTCAAGAACATTTAATACCTCCCAGCTGTCTACAGTGTAATGACCAAAATGCTGTTTAATTCTCAGGGAAAGAGAGGGAACTAACACTTATCAATGCCTACCATATGCTACGTGTATTAATTTCCCAGGGATGCCATAACAAAGGACCACAAACTGGGTGGCTTAAAATAGAAATTTATCCTCTCATAGTTCTGGAAGCTGGAAGTCCAAAGTCAAGGTGTCAGCAGGGCCATGTTCCCTCTGAGATCCTGAGTAAAATCCTTCCTCGCCTTTTCCTAGCTTCTGGTGGTAGCCAAAAATCCTTGACATTTCTTGGTCTGCATCTGCATGTTTCTAATCTGTGGCTGGTGTTCTCTCTTCTTACAAGGACACCAGTTGTATGACATTAGGTCCCACCCTAATCCAGTGTGATCTTATCTTAACTCCATTACATCGGCGGAGATCCTGTTTCCAAATAAGGTCACAATCCGAGGTATTGGGAGACACAATTCAACACAAAACAGTGGTATTTAAGTTTCAAACAATTTTGCAAGGTAGAGACTATGATTAAACTGAGGCTCAGAGAGGGGCCGGCCCGGTAGTGCAGCAGTTAAGTGTGCACGTTCCACTTCCTCGGCCCGGGGTTCCCAGCTTCGGATCCCGGGTGTGGACATGGCAACACTTGGCAAGCCATGCTGTGGTAGGCGTCTCACTTATAAGGTAGAGGAAGATGGGCACGATGTTAGCTCAGGGCCAGTCCTCCTCAGCAAGGAGAGGAAGATTAGCAGCAGATGTTAGCTCAGGGCTAATCTTCCTCAACAAACAAACAAACAAAAAAACTGAGGCTCATAGCTATAAGGTGATTGGCTAAATGTCACAAAACTAATAAATAACAGAGTTGGGAAGTCCCTACCCAGTCTATCGAGCTGCAAATATCATGTTCGTTTTATGTAGCACGAAATTACCCAAGCAGGCATTTGCAAAACTGTCCCTCAAATGCTCTACACTAACGCCAAACTGATCTAATTATTACTGTGGTATATATCCTATGCTTTTCCGTCTTCTCATATGGCATCATGATGTCTCCATCTGTCCAGATTCTCTCATCGTTGAAGGCCCAGCTTCAAGGCTCCTCCTTGAAGCCTTCTTCAGTCTCTTCTGATCATCTAGGGCATTTCTCACTGTCCCTTCTGATGCGGGGTCGGTGAGCCGAGGAGTCGAAAGAAAGATTTCTTAGACTCTTAAGATCTGGCAGTAGTGCTCTTTTATTTAGAGAATAGTGTAGCATGGGGACAGGAGCCATGGGCAGTCAGAGCTTCCGCTGCTGCCGCTTCTGTTGCCCCTGCTGGCATGGGGACAGGGCCCATGGGCAGGCAGAGCAGCTGCTGCTGCCCCCGCTGGCATGGGGACAGGACCCATGGGCAGGCAGAGCTTCCGCTGCTGCCGCTTCTGTTGCCCCCGCTGGCATGGGGACAGGACCCACGGGCAGTCAGAGCTTCTGCTGCTGCCCCGAGTTGAGGGTTAGGGCTAAATTTAAGGCATAGGTATATGATTCATCTCTTTACAAGACAAAGGAAAGAACATGAAAAAAAGTTAAAATGGTATCAGTGCAGGTGGGGTCTGGTCATTGAGTGATCCCATGACTTTTAGACAAGAATCAAATCGGATTAAGGTTAGAAAGGTTAGACGCCACCACCCTAAACCAGTTACATGAGATTGCCAGACAGCAACCAACTTAAGTTCTTGCCTTCCCCATTAAGAGCTTCTAGAGATAAGACCATTCCCCCTTCTTCCTGGCACAGAGAGGGAGGCATCTTCATAGATAGAGGTTTCCCTTAGAAATGTAAATATTTCCCAACAAAGGGGCAAACAAATTCCACTCCTTGGAGCCTGAATCTCATCTGTAGTTTTAAAACTAACCAGCCTAAAAATGCTCATCATAAGCCATTTTAAAATTAAGCAGCCTAAAAATCCTCATCACCTTCTGCCCTGCAATTATCTGTGTTCCTTTCTAAAATGCTACTCACCTCAGAGGATTGGATGGAGGACAAATCAGACGACAGATGGGGAAATTTTGTAATATGTAGAGTGCTCCAAATTTTTAGTGAAGTTACAAAGAACTTTCATACATTTTAAAGCAGCTTTCTTGAGATAGAGGTCATAAGCCACCTATCTGAAGAGTACAATTCAAAGATTTTTTTGTATATGTATTAACATCACTACAATCTAATTTTAGAACATTTTCACCACCCCCAAAAGAAATTCCATAGCCTTAGCAGGCACTTCCTATTCCCCGCTCTCCTTGGCCCTTCTTCTACAGATTTGTTTATTCTGGACACTTCATACAAACCTTCACACATTTTTGACTTCCACAAGGACTTTTCATTGTACGAACTTTTCACAATGATCTTTGGGGATCAACACCCCTATTTTACAGGAGAAAACTGACAGTTGTCGACGATTTGTAAGTGCCAAACTCGCCCACGGATTTCGGACTCCACCGCTACACAGTCTGGCCAAGACCTTGAGCTCTCGGGTGGGAAGTTCGACCTCCTCACTAGCGCGGGTGGAGTCCAGCCTGGGCTGGAGGGGCAACCCTGGACGCCAAGTACCGCAGGGAGAGCCTCCGGGTTCTACCCCCGCACTCTGGCAGCTGCATTGCAGCCGGCGCAGCCACACGCTCAGTCTCGGGAGCCCTGCAGGTCCCTGAATGCGTCTTCCCGCTTCGGCTTTTCCTCTCCGCACGCAGGTCACACGCCCCACGAGGATCCCTAATGGCTCTACTGCAGGTTACTCCCACGCGAGCGCCATTCAAACCTCCCCTCCCTCCGAGGCCCAATCGCCGCGCGCCTCTGTAGGCGCGGACTGGAAACGCCCTATCAACCCGCGCGATCGGCGGGACCGGCCGAGCTCCCGGGGTCCCAGTGCCGCGTACCCTTGTACCCCGGGGCAGCGAAGAGCGTGGAGGCTGCACCATGCCTTGTTTAGTATGGCTAACTTGACCTAACGAGGAAAGGTTATCACACTGCTTTGGGAGAAAAAGAGGTGAAGCTGGTGTCTCGCCAGGTTTTTTAAGGAACTTTCTCAGGATCCGGATCCAAAATGAGAGATGCTCCAGGGGCTCCAAGTGAGGAGGATCTGGGCGGGAAGGAGACGTTCCAGACGGCTGACCTAGGCGGATGTGGGTCTAATACAGAGTCGGGAGAGGTCCTAGCCATTCCTTTTTTTTTTTTTCTTTAAGCTGCCATCATATTTTTAAAATGGAAAAAAAACCCCAAAACACTGAACTATGCATTTAGCAAACTGATGCTTTTAACACAAAACTACACTGAAATATAATTGTGCTCTTCGCAAAATAATTATAAGAGAAAAATAATACATAAGGCCAAGGTAAGTTAAGGTCTAGTAATGGTCTTTGGGTCCAGACTACTTGTTTGAGAATAAAATCAAAAGTTTAAATTTGAGTTTCTTGAAAGTGAGGCATGGGACCAAAGACACTCTACCAGACCCCGGTCCCCGCCGCCCCCCCCCCCCCCATGCTTCTGTGGCCCTAAACTTGTGTGTGGATCACAGAGGCAGCATATTCAGTACCCAGCAGTGGTTAAGTGCTTGGGGTCTGATGTCAGATTTGGATTCTGATCCTGACTCCATCCCTTACATGTGGTGTGGACGTGGGCAAATCACTTAATTTCTCTGAGCCTCAGTTTCCTTAACATTAAACAATTCTACTAACACCTGATAGAGGACACACAGGAGTTGTACCACCCCACCCCATTCCTTCCTCTGGAACTCCTGCACCACCTCTCACTCATTTCTTCTTCCCCAGGATCTGAGAGCACCTTTGTTTCTTGGATGGGACAAAAAGTTGAGGTCTGTGGTCTTCAGAAGCTGGGGATCCCAAAGAGAAGGCAGGTCAAGATGAGGGGACCAGTGTATGCCTGAAGTCAGACTTCTTGGAAGGGCCCAAGGGCCCATCACTCACAAAGACCTCCCTTTAAAGAACTATCTGGTGCAATTTCAGTACCTTTTTTAGGTCAGTTCCATTTTCTCAGATTCCAAGTGGCACTAGGCTGCTTCTTGGTTTGGGGAATATAACAATAGGTTTCTAATAACAGCCCTTGACTATGCCTTCTTCACATATCCTTTCTCCAGTGAATAATATGGAGATAGAGGGTCATAATGTGGGAGTAAGGAAGAGAAATAAATTTTGTTCAGCACCTACTGAACCCAGGTCTTGAACCTCATTGTTTCTAAAGAAGACCTGTAATTACATTATCTCATCTAATCTTCACAACCTTCCTAAGAGGAAAAAATGATTACCCCTGCTTAACAGGGAAGGAAGTTAAGGCGGAGAAGGTGAGTTCCACACTAATGAGGGGCAGAGGATCAGAGTCCTTTGTAAATGGGAATCCACAGGAAGCATGAACTCTTTGGAAAAGGGCCCGAAGATGACTTAAGCGTTGGAGCTCAGGGTACGTTTCCCTTGGTTGGAGTGGGAGGTTATGCGGGGTGAGTCGAGGTTCAAGGTTAAGGTCAGGATTAGTGTGCCACTTAGTAGAAAGGGGTTAGAATCTAGTGGGTTTTTTAGGTTTCCAGCTACACTTTTCTGAATACTCATGTGTTACTAACCTTGGGCCTTTAGAAATCTGAAATGTAAAGGATGTTGAAGTCGTTTCTCTACAGGCTGAGGATCTCAGGATCCTGGTTTTTCTTGAGCTGGTCCTAGGGAGTCCCTAGCGGGTTCCTGTTGTTGGAAAGGAGTATGGGGGGAAGGTCTGCCTTCACAGGAGAGGAACATACCCTGACTGAGGCATTCTGTCAATGCCCATGGACAAGATGGGCTCTTGGTGAGGGGTTAATGGTCCCAGGATTCTATAGGACTGTGAGCCAGTTATGGGGACTTGGGCACCTCTCTTAACCAACTATGCAGGGGAGCTCGGACGCAAGTCTTTGAATTTTCCCACTACCTTCATCCTCACCCCTCCAAGAACAGTGGAAAGCCTCATGAACCAAAACTGGTTACAGGCCAAATTTTGAGATTCTCTCTCTTTTCCAGCAGGATACAAGAAGGAGATGCAGAAGGAAGGGACTGAAAGCCGGAAAACCTCAGGAGATAGAGATACCAGTGCCAGAGCAGGTGCCTCACACTGAGGTTCAGGACCATGGCCTGCTACTCACAATGCCCTGACGCCTTTGAACCTGAGATGTCCATCCAAGTCTGTTTTAATCCCCCATTGCAAACCCTGGAATTAGATATTTTGTCTTTTTTGCCGCCTGCTTTTTCTCCCCTAATCCCCCCAGTTCATAGTTGTATATTTTAGTTGTGAGTCCTTCTAGTTGTGGCATTTGGGATGCTCCATCAGCGTGGCCTGATGAGCAATCCCATGTCCACGCCCAGGATCCGAACCAGCGAAACCCTGGACCGTCCAAGCGGAGCACACGAACTTAACTACTCGGCCACGGGGCCCGCCCCCAGATATTTTGTCTTGACTGTAGCTGGACCTTCTGCAAACTCTCTACCTTGACTTGCACCCAAGGTGCATGGCCTTGCCTCTTCCCTGAGTGTGGCTGTTCTTCTGTAGGGCCTAGGGGCTGATTAGCCACAGAAGCAGTACCCAGAAATGTCTCACTACTCGTGCAGGAAGTGCAGGGCCCTTTTCAGCTTTCACAAGGACATCACCTGAATGAGTGAGTGAGAAGTGGCCTCATACTTTTCCCAAAGGCCTGAAGTATTTTTCTGGCTACTAGCTTTGATTAAGCATCAGCAGAACCATGCTCTGGTTGTAGAAAAAAATCCAGATACATCTTAAGAAGTAGCCAAAAGATTTGGGGTCTCAGTTCTTAGATCCAGATGCACTGAGAATGTTAAGCATTACCCAGAAATCTTTCAGAAGTCTAGGGTAGTCAGCCTGGGAGAGTGAGCGGGGCACCAGGGACATGGGAGTGGGAGATACCTGAATAGCCAAGGAATGGGACCCTGAAGAAGAAGGGGCAAAGACCATAACCCCAACCTTCAAGGCTTCTTCAAGAATAAAAATTATATACTTATGGCATTTCTCACAGCTTCACAACAGTAGAAGGTGCTAATGAACATCTCTCTTGTTGACCAAATTCCATCTCCCTCAGAAGATAACTCCCTTACATTAACTGCCTACCAGATGCCCCACAGTATACACAGTTAATGCATTTAAACCTCAGTGACATGTTTGTCAGGTAGACATTATGACCCCAACCTTAGAGATGAAGAAACCTACACTGGCAAGGTGAACTTGCTTACATTACACAGTTGCCAAGAGGTGGAGCCAAGGCTCAAGAGAGGTTCCCCTGACTCCAAGGCTGGAGCTCTTTTATCTGAATTATGGGCCTCTCACAGGCCCTGTGTCTCCTATCTGTAAGGAAAGCGAATTATAGACTGAGGGTCCAATGCGAACCTCTGAAATTAGAAAGACCATCTCTTTCTTGGATGGGGGTGGGGCACAGGGGAAAGGGGAAAAGCAAGAAACAGTTTTTTCATAACTTTGATATTTTTGAACGATTGCTGTGCTGAGGAGTAGCTGTGTAGCACGGTAGTTAGGGTACGTGGGCTTCAAAGTTGGCTACATTGGATTCTATTGCTGGCTTCTTCATTTAGCAATGTTACAGTGGAGAGTTTCTTACTGGACTGAGCTTGAGCACCCCCATTCAGAAAGTGAGATGATCAGCCTGATGAGGTTGTTTCAAAGATTAAATGAGATAATATATTTGAATATTTTGCACAGTTCCTGCCACATTGTGTGGGTTGTTGTTTTTATTACACTATAGTTATTAGATGCTTAGGAGCAACAAAGAATAAAATTCTGACTTTGCCCACTCAGCCTTCCAAACGCTGGAGAAAAGGAAAGAGTACTTTTGTAAGTCACTGAAGTCCAGCTTGTGGCCAGGGACTTATGCTCCAGGAGTGTGTGTGAACTGTTCAAGGGCTGAGCTGGCTCAGAAGGGAAAGCCCTGGTGATTAGGTCAATGGAAGAGCACTGGACTTGGAGCCAGATAGGCCTGGGTACCAGTCACCTGGTATCAATGTTCTTATTCTTTTTTTTTTTAAAGATTGACACCTGAGCTAACAACTTTGCCAATCTTCTTTTTTTTTCCTTTTTCTTTTTTTCTGCCCCCAAATCCCCCAAGTACATAGTTGTATATTTTAGTTGTGGGTCCTTCTAGTTGTGGCATGTGGGACACCGCCTCAACGTGGCCTAATGAGCAGCGCCCTGTGTACGCCCAGGATCCGAACCAGGGAAACCCTGGACCACAAGCAGAGTGTGTGAACTTAACCACTCGGCCACAGGGCCGGTCCCTCAATGTTCTTATTCTTAAATAGGGACTACACTTCCTACCCTCACATGGAGCGTTCATCTAGGGCTAGATGATTCAGGAGAAGGCTGTTGTGCACCTGGGGCAATGTAGAAATTCCATAAACGTCCTCAGCTCCCTAGAATTGGCTACTCTCAGGACAGGAACCCAGTTCATGTTGTGGCCAGGATGCCCTCTCTGACGCCTTATGGGTCAGGGGAACAGAAGGCGCCGAGATAGAATCGCGCAGAGGTCGCTGACCAATGCCAGTCACCACACTGTAACTTCCTCGGGATGCCCGATCTGTGAGTGCGCGCGATCCCGGCCTTCTTCAGGCGTTACCCAACAACAGCGTCTTAGAGTCTGGCCCAAGAGGCCAATCAAGGCGGACCTAGTTATTTCAGTGATGGGAGCAGTCCAATCACTGGGTGCTGTCAGAAGCCACATCCTCAAGACAATCTCCGCAAGCACCAAGGAGGGGTTAGGAACTCTAAGAGCTAGAGCTGAGTATTCGGAGCTAACTCTTCTTTGTTAAGAGCAACTGGAGGGAACAAATGACAAGCTTCCGACTGCATCTGAATAACAGTTGCGAAGGCAAGTCGCCGCCATATTCCCTTAGGGCATTTTCTTGTACCATTGCCCAACTCTAAGTACCAGAGTGACCCACGACGCCGTGATTCCTCTGTTCCGGCCGCAGCTTGGCCCCACACGAAGCCACATCTGGGTAGGCTCTTCTCAGCCAGAAAAGACAGCGGCCCTGGGTTGGAGCACCCAACCAGTGTGGACACTGGAAGAGTCCACAGTGCCGCCCCCAGCCCAGAGCCTGGACCCGAACTACGGAGGCTGAGGGTTGGGAAGCGTCAGGGCTGTGGCTGGGTGTTTCTTCCTGGGGGTGTGGTGAAGCCTGAGGCGCAGAGGGCCCAGTATGGTCGGGATGCCAGAGACCTACGGCCACCTGGGGGCACTCGGAGTCTCCTCTGTCTGCCTGCACCTTTTTTTTTTCCCTTGAAGATTCGCCCTGAGCTAACATCTGTCTGTTGCCAATCCTCCTGTGTTTGCTTGAGGAAGACTGTCGCTGAGCTAACACCTGTGCCAATCTATTTTTTTGTGTATTGGACACTGCCACAGCATAGCTTGATGAGTGGTGTGTAGGTCTGCCCCTAGGATCTACCAGGAACCTGGGCAGCCCAAGGGGAGCACCCGAACTTAACCACTATGCCACCAGGCAGGCCCTACCCCCACGTTTTTTCTTTTTCTTCTCCTGAAAGCCCCCAGTGCATAGTTGTATATTCTAGTTGTAGGTCCTTCTAGTACTTTTTTTTTTTTAATTTATTTTTTCCCTTTTTCTCCCCAAAGCCCCCCGGTACATAGTTGTATATTCTTCGTTGTGGGTCTTTCTAGTTGTGGTATGTGTGACGCTGCCTCAGTGTGGTCTGATGAGCAGTGCCATGTCCATGCCCAGGATTCGAACCAGCTAAACACTGGGCCGCCTGCAGCAGAGCACGTGAACTTAACCACTTGGCCACGGGGCCAGCCCCCCTTCTAGTACTTCTATGTGGGACACCGCCTCAGCATGGTCTGATGAACAGTGCCATGTCTGCGCCCAGGACCTGAACCAGCGAAGCCCTGGGCTGCTAAAGCGGAGGGCTCAGACTTAACCACTCGGCCTCGGGGTAGCCCCCCACCCTTTTTTTAATATGAGCCACTGCCACAGCGTGGCAGGTAACAGACGAGCGGTGTAGGTCTGCACCCAGGAACTGAAGCCAGGCTGATGAAGTGGAAAGCTCCAAATTTAATCATTAGGCCACTGGGGCTGGCCCAGCTCTGCCCATTTTTGCCCACTCGTTTATTCTCTTGTTCACAACGTACCTAAATCAGTTCTTGGGTGAGAGCTATAGACGTGGACACTACCCAGAGAACACAAAATACCTGGAGGGGATGGGGAATGGAGGAGGTAAAGTGGCAGGTGTCGGGCTGAGGCTTGAGGCTTGAGGAGGGACAGTCTTAGAATGCCCCCTGGAAGCCTTGTTTTTTGTTTGTTTGGTGGTTTTTAAGTTATTACCCTGACCATCTTTCCATGTCTATAACTACATCGTTTTTTAAAAATAGCTTTATTGATATATTATTTACATACTATATAATTCACCCATTTAAAGTGTACATTTCAATGGTTTTTAGTATATTCAGAGTTATGAAACCATCACCACAATCAATTTAGCACATTTTCATCATCCCAGAAAGAAATCCCTTAGCCATCACTCCCCCATTCTCCCCTCCTCCAGCCCCTGGCAGCCACTAATTTACTTTCTGTCTCCATAGATTTGCCTATTCTGGACATTTCATATAAATGGAATCATAAGATATGTGGTCTTTTTTATCCACCTCCTTTCAATTGGCATAATGTTTTAAGGTTCAACCATGTCATAGCACAAATCATTATTTAAACTTATTTTTTAAAGTAGTATAGGGTTCATAGAAAACTTGTGCTGAAAGTACAGAGAGCTTGAGTGTCCCTCTGCCCCCACACATAACAGCCTCCCCCATTAACAACATCCCCCTACAGAGTTGTACATTCTGTGAGTTTTCACAAATATATAATGACATGTATCCACCATTATAATATCATACACAATAGTTTCACTACCCTAAAAATCCCCTGTACTCTGTCTATTTATCCCTCCTCCAAACCCCTGACAACCACAAATCTTTTTACTGTCTCTATGGTTTTGCCTTTGCCAGAATGGCATATGGTTGGAATCATACAGTATATAGCCCTTTCAGATTGGCTTCTTTCACTTAGTAAAATGCATTTAAGGTTTCTATATGTCTTTGCATGACTTGATAAGCCATTTCTTTTCTTTGCTGAGGAAGATTTGCCCCGAGGTGACATCTGTTGCCAATCTTCCTCTTTGTCTTTTTTCCCTAATTGAGGTCATAATAGTTTATAACAATCTTCTTCTTTTTTGCTTGAGGAAAATTTTCCCTGAGGTAACATCTGCTAATCTTCCTCTATTTTGTAGTATGTGGGTCGCTGCCTCAACATGGCCACTGATGAGTGGTGTAGGCCCGCACTGTGAATTGAACCTGGGCTGCCTGAAGTGGAGCCCACCAAACTTAACCACTAAGCCAGGGCTGGCCCACAGTGCTCATATATTACTGTATAGATGTACTACAGGTTATTTATCCATTCACCTACTGAAGAACAAATGGTTGTTTCCAAACTTTGCCAATTATGAATAAAGCTGCTATAAACACCTGTGTGCAGATTTTGTGTGGACATAAGTTATCAACTCATTTGGGTTAAACATCAAGGAGTGAGTTGTTGGATCGTATGGTAAGCGTATGTTTAGTTTGGTAAGAAACTGACAAACTATCTTCCAAAGTGGCTGTACTAATGTTTTTGTTTTTCCTTTCCTTTTTTTTTGAGGAAGATTAGCCCTGAGCTAACATCTGCTGCCAATCCTCCTCTTTTTGCTGAGGAAGACTGGCCCTGAGCTAACAGCCGCGTCCATCTTCTTCTACTTTTACATGTGGGACACCTGCCACAGCACGGCTTGCCAAGCGGTGCCAGGTCCACACCCAGGATCCAAACCAGTGAACCTCAAGCCACTGAAGCGGAACATGCAAGCTTAACCATTGCGCCACCAGGCCGGCCTTTGTACTAATGTTTTTTTAAAGAGATTCCTCAGGAGTTTACATATCATGTCGTCTACAAATAGCAATAATTTTACATCTTCCTTTCCAATCTGGATGCCTTTTATGTCATTTTCTTGCCTAACTGTCCTTGCTAAAATAGTACAATGCAATAGAATAGAATAGAGATTATGAGAATATTAGTGGTGAGTGGGATAGAATAGAATAGACGTGGCAAGAGTGGACCCCCTTGTCCTGTTCCTGATCTTATGGGGAAAGCATTCAGCCTTTCAGCCTGTTGAGGACGTCCCCTTTTTTTTTTTTTAAAGATTTTATTTTTTTCCTTTTTCTCCCCCAAGCCCCCCGGTACGTAGTTGTATATTCTTAGTTGTGGGTCCTCCTAGTTGTGGCATGTGGGATGCTGCCTCAGCGTGGCTCGATGAGCGGTGCCATGTCCGCACCCAGGATTCGAACTGACGAAACACTGGGCTGCCTGCAGCAGAGCGCACAAACTTAACTACTCGGCCACGGGGCCGGCCCCGAGGACATCCCCTTCTATTCCTAATTGTTGAGTATTTTTATCATGAAGGGGTGTTGGACTTTGTCAAGTGCTTTTCCCATGTCTGTTTAAGATTATCATATGGGTTTTGTCTTTATTCTGTTGATATATGCTGTATTACATTAATTGATTTTCAGATGTTAAACTAACCCTGCATTCCTGAGATAAATCCTGTCTGATCACGGTGTACAAAATCCTTTTTATAGGTTGCTGGACTTGGTCTGCTAGTGTATTTTTTAAGTATTTATTTATTTATTTATTTATTTATTTTAAAGATTGGTACCTGGGCTAACAACTGTTGCCAATCTTTTTTTTTTTTCTGCTTTTATCTCCCCAAACCCGCCCTGTACACAGTTGTATATCTCAGTTGCACGTCCTTCTAGTTGTGGGATGTGGGACGCCGCCTCAACGTGGCCTAACAAGCAGTGCCATGTCCGCGCCCAGGATCCGAACCCTGGGCCGCCGCAGCGGAGCGCGGGAACTTAACCACTTGGCCATGGAGCCAGCCCCTAAGTATTTATTTTTATAAGTGGTAAAATACACACAACATAAAATTCACCATCTTAACCACTTTTTAATGTACAGTTCAGTAGGCTTAAGTATACTCATTTTGTTTTGCAACCAATCTCCAGAATTTTTGTATCTTGCAAAACTGAAACTCTATACTCATCAAACAACTCCCCATTTTACTCTCTCCTCAGCCCATGGAAATCACCCAACCACCATTCTACTTTCTGTTTCTATGAATTTGGCTTCTTTACATACCTCATATGAATAGAATCATACAGTATTTGTCTTTTTGATGGCTTATTTCACTTAGTATGATGTCCTCAAGTTTCATTCAAGCTGTAGCAGGTGTCAGAATTTCCTTCCTTTTTAAGGCTGGATATTACTTCATTGTATGTCTATACTACATTTTGTTTATCCATTCATCCCTTGATGGACACTTGAGTTGCTTCCACCTCTTGACTATTGTGAATAGTGCTGCTATAAACCAGTGTGTACAAATATCTCTTCAAGACCCTGCTTTGAATTCTTTTGGCTATATACCCAAAATAGAATTGCTGGATCATAAAGTAATGCTATTTTTAATTTTTTTTTTGAGAAAAAAAAAAGCACTGAGATCTCGGTTTTTTGAGAAGTGTTTCCACCGAAATGCCCACATTTAAGGTCTTACCAGGGAGAGGAGTCAGCTTACCCCTGAAAAGAATTCAGCCCTTCCTTATGAGAACACTATATTGTTTCGGAGGCCTGGAGCGAGGAAGAAGGGATGGTACTTTTACTCAAATTGGGAAACTTGTGCCTGAGGCAGGTGGGGCATCTCCGTATGAGGGATTCACACTTGGACCTTTATACCTTGGATGATCAGGCACTCAGACTGAGGTGCTGCTCTGTCTCCATAAACAACTGCCTGATTCCCAGAGAAAGATAACTACAGTGATTCAAAGCACCCTACAATCTTTGGTTCCAATTCTCTTGTCTCTGCAGAAAGCAAGAGTAAAGAAAAGAACAGAAGGAAGAAATGGAGGTCAGGGAACTTAATGCAGCCTGTGTAAGAGAGAGGCCACCACAGAAGGTGTGGCAAGACCCCCTTGAAGTAACTGAGGTCCCTAACTACAGAGGGTGTGGCCAGATATTGCCTCAGGGTTCCTCAGCCCCAGAAGAACAGTACTTTCGGGCTCCAAAGCGTATGTCTGGGTTGTCCTCTTCTGGCCAGCCACCAGCAGGTCTACTCTGCTGAGCAGCCCTTCCCTGTGACAGTATGCGCGCTGTTCTCTCAGTGTAAGGACCTGCACCAGCATCAGCTCATCCACACAGGCGAGACACCCTTCCCCTGCCCCCAGTGTGGCTGCTGCTTTTGAAGAAGTAGGGCACTGGCCACCCACGTAAGGGAGAAGCCCTCTGCATGTCTGCAGCTCTTTGCCTTCCACTCACTGTTGGTGAGACACAGGCAGAGCCACTCTGATGACTGTTTCCATGTTTGTGGGACATGTGGTGCCCACTTTTCCCAGAGGGCTCACCTGGCCTAGCAGCAGCTGCTCCATACAAGGCACACCTGTGTCCTGACTGTGGCTGCTACTTCCTGTATATTCACAAATGCAGACATATGTGCACAGACTGTGGGTGCCACTTAGCATACCCCTCCCTCCTGGCCAACCACTGGCTCATACACTTGCATAAGCACTGCTCCCATTGCCTACAATGTGGCACTCACTTGGCTCTCTGGGAGAACTTCCTCCAGCATCAGCTCATCCACTCAGGAAAGAATCCCTACTGGTGCTGTGACTGTGGGCGGTGCTTCTGCCAGAGGCTCCCTTGGCCATTCATAGACGCACACACACACGCAAGAAATCTTGGGGCCGGCCAGGTGGCATAGCGGTTAAGTGCACATGTTCTGCTTCGGTGGCCCAGGGTTCACTGGTTTCGATCCCGGGTGCGGACATGGCACCGCTTGGCAAGCCATGCTGTGGTAGATGTCCCACATATAAAGTAGAGGAAGATGGGCACGGCTGTTAGCTCAGGGCCAGTCTTCCTCAGCAAAAAGAGGAGGATTGGCAGATGTTAGCTCAGGGCTAATCTTCCTCAAGGAAAAAAAAGAAAGAAATCTTACTCCTGCCTAGAGTGTTTCATCTGCTTCTCCTACTCCTCTCTCCTGCTCAGCTACTGGTGCATCCACTCTGATGAGAGGTCATTTCCCTGCACTGAGTGGGAAAAGCTTCAAGAGAAAGTATGTCCTGAAAGCCCACCACTGGATCCATCAGGCAAACAAGGAGAAGCAGAGGTGTGGGAGACCTGGGCAGTTCCTGTTCCAGGGTCCCGTCCTTGGGGATCAGGACCTCACAGTTCACATCCACTATTTCTCAGATAAGTTCCAGGAGTGTTGGTGACCTGGGTCAGATGTTATGAAGGAGCTTACGCTGGAAGATATCTCTTCTCATCAAGTGTTGGCCATGCAGAGCGACCAAAGGCAGGAAAGACAGGAAGAAAGAGGGATGTACAAAGTGACAAGGTCTGTAGGTGCTTTGTAGTTCCCCTTCAGGGAGCAGGATATAGAGGTAATCAGAAATGTACCAGTGAGGGGCCGGCCCAGTGGCATAGTGGTTAAGTTCGCACCCTCCACTTCAGGACCCCAGGGTTCACAGGCCCGGATCCCGGACACGGACCTAGCACCACTGGTCAAGCCATGCTGTGGTGGCATCCCACACAACATAGAGGGAGATTGACACAGATGTTAGCTCAGCAACAGTCTTCCTCAAGAGAAAAAAAAAAAAAGAGGAAGGGGACCAGCCCAGTGGCGCAGCAGTTAAGTTCACACATTCTGCTTTGGTGGCCTGGGGTTCACCGGTTTGGATCCTGGGTGCGGACCTATGCATTGCTTATCAAGCCATGCTATGGCAGGGGTCCCACATATAAAGTAGAGGAAGATGGGCACAGATGTTACCTCAGGGCCAATCTTCCTCAGTAAAAAGAGGAGGATTGGCAGCAGATGGTAGCTCAGGGCTAATCTTCCTTTAAAAAAAAAGAGGAAGATTGGCACCAGATGTTTAGCTCAGGGCCAATCTTCCTCACAGACAAAAAAAGAGAAATGTACTAGTGAGTTACCTCACTCAGAAAGGGACAGGTTGGAAGTGGACTAGATGAATCTGTTAAGAAAAGGTAAGGGGGGCCAGCCCAGTGGTGCAGCGGTTAAATTTGCATGTTCCGCTTTGGTGGCCTGGGGTTTGCTGGTTCAGATCCTGGGTGCAGAGCTACACACTGCTTGTTGAACCATGCTGTGGCAGACATCCCACATATAAAAAGTAGAGGAAGGTGGGCACAGATGTTAGCTCAGTGCTACTCTTGCTCAGGAAAAAAGAGAAGCATTGGTGGCAGATGTTGGCTCAGGGCTAATCTTCCTCAAAAAAGAAGAAAAAAGAAAAAGAAAAGGTAAGACTCCTTCATTACTCATGACCCTCTCCCAGGACCAACACTGCAAGTCTGGGTTTATGGTGCAATGACATATTAGGCAAAGGTCAGGTTCCAGCCAGTCTATAAGGTGAAGTCTGTGTGTGCTATAATCGAAGGCTGCACTTTCAGGCACTTCCTCGCACTGACCATGAAACAAGGAGAAATTAATCTCAAGGCCTTTCACACAGTTTAGAGGTGCCAGAGCAATGCAGAAGACATTCCAGGTTCAAATATCCTCCCTGCCTTTACTAAAAGGTTTTGGACAAGCTGCTCAACCTTCTGATAACTGATATAAGGATAATCATCCTCATAAGGACTCTAGAAGGTGAATTTCAACTGATTATCTATATCAGTGTGCCCACAAGGTGGCACGTGGTACTTAGTTAGTTGGCCCACAACATCATTTCCCTAGACCCAGAACAGGGTGCTTTTGGTCTTTATGTGGCCTCTTGGTGTTTAGACTCCCTGAATCTTCTCCATCCTTCTCTGCAGTGGGCAGTCTTCCTTCAGGAGGAGTCCCACTTCTCCCTGTGCCCAATATGGATCCAGGAATTTATACAGCAAGGAGCAAGGGGCTCTGCTTTCACATTGTCTTGGGTGCTTCTTTCTCTAAAGTGTTTCTCTATAGTTAAGACCATCTGACTCTGCCTGATTCCTAGGTCCTGCCTTAGTGGCTCCCACCAAGATGATGGCAAGCCTGGCCAAATGGGGCCTTCACAGGCTATGGCCAAAAGGGCTAGGCTGAGGCTGCATCTCAGTCCAGCCTGCCTTCCCACTTCCTGGATGTGGGAAGAGGGCCCAGCACCTTCTCACCTCAATATTCAATCATCTTCTTTCCTGTTCAATGTCACCATCTTCTCCTTGATCAGTTGTCAGTACATCACTACTATTTAGGCAAAATGTCCACAGAGGAAGTCTGATTCCTTTCCAGACTCCTCTGTTTAGTCACTTTCTTCCCTCCTAATGAAATGCTTTGCTATCCCTTTACCTTATTATTCCCTTAGCAGCCTAAGTTTACATTCTTGTTTCTCCAAACTGAACTATGTGTAGGAAGAAAGAGTAGGCACAAAGCTTTAAGTACATCCTGCAAACTACTAGAGTAATCTTCCTAAAACATTATTGGAAGGTCATTCACTTCTCTAGACTTCCTTAGAGCTCCCCAATGTACAGGATAAAGCCCTCCAACATCTGGTGCCAACCTAGCATTTCAGTCCTTCAGTTTTACCATAAGTCATCTTGTACTGCATCAGAAAATATCATTATTCCCTTCACGCTCCGAATGTCCGGAATTCTTCGCTTTGTGCCGGAAAGCTTTACTGCCGTAGAATTCAGCTCTTTATTCAACAAATGTATATTAAGCACCACTGCCCTGCCTAAATCTTACCCCTTTCACAGACCAAACTCATTTCCCACCTGATGCATCAATCCACAAGGTCTATAGGAGGAGGGACTCTGTCTTATTCATTTTGGCAATCTTGACATTTCTACCCATTCCCCCAGGAGTTTGTTCAACAAACACAGTCACTATTCTTAAGACCGAGCAGAACTCAATGAATATTTACTGCAGTTTTTTTCTACCTTCTCTGTTCAAAAGCCACCTTCCTTGGAATGTCTTATTGCCTACGTGATCTTGTGGCTGCCTGTCATATTGTTTTTCTTTATCCCCTGCAGGCTTTGGGGTAGTGTTTTGCCCATAGCAGCTGCTTTAAAATATTGATTAATGGCTTGGAGAGATAGATGTGTATGTCACCAGCTGAACTAAGAGATGTAGCGAATGGTAGTCTCCTGCCCCCAGATCCCCTGGGAGATGACGCTGAACTGGTGAAATGCTGCACCACAACACTTCCACATAAGTGGGGTCAGATGGAGTCGGTGCTGACTGGTTACATCAGCAATTTTCCTGTGCCTTTCACATACATGCTTGTATCATTGTTATTATTAGTTCTTATGCCTCACAAGACTATAAACTCCATCCAGAGCATGGCCCATGATTTATTCCTGTAACCCTGCTTCTCCTAACTGCCCGGCACGAGGCTTTGTATACTGAACAAATGTCATGTAAAAATAAAGTACGGAGAGAGATGCAGAAGATTGAATCTGAGAAGAGACCAGGAGCTCAGGTGAATTCTTGAGTTAGCAAGCAAATCAGGATAGTACAAAGGAAGGGTGCAGAATTCAGTTGTATGAATAAAGGCCCTGTCAGCTCCAGGTTTAAATGTTTGTTTCTTCTCCTTACCAGCATTATCCCTCTGAGATTTTCTTCATCGATAGAACCGGGATGGTAACCATCACCCCCACACAATGGCAGCAAAGAATAAATAAGATGAAATGTGTTATATAGTGGGCATGGTGCCTGTGCACAGGGAACGCCAACGTTAATTCCCTTCCCAAAAGGGCAACAAGGGAGTTATCCATTATCCAAAGCGCAGGCTGCTCTGAGAAAGCCACGGAAGGGAACCAGGGGAATCTCAGACCCGGATTGGCCAGAGTGGCTCCGTCACTCAAATCCTTCCCTCCCTCAGCCAGGCAGCGCCTGCCAGAGAACAAGGGCCCGTCACTGATCCCAGGCCAGGTCGCCGCTTCCCGCCTCAGAACTCACTGCGGTCACCCGACACCGCGGGTCCAGCTTCCTGCCCTGACGCTTCCGTTGGCTTCGTTCAAACAGGCCGCTTTCGCCAGCACCCAATCAGAACGCTCGATCTTCGGCCGCCGCCCAATGAGCGCGTGTAATGGGGGAAACGGGGCGTGAAGCCCAACGGCAGCGCCATCACACTTGAGGGCAAAGAGGTTAGGAAGCCGGCATGGCGCTCCGGTCAATAAAATCGATAGCTGGAAACTGCCTGTGTTCCAGGCAAAGGCGGTGCAGTAGCAGCGCCGCCATTTTCCCTGAAGGCATCTTCCGGTGCCTTTCACCCAAGTTCGGACAGGAGTTTCCTGAATAACAGGGAGAGGTTCCCGTTAGCCCCGCAGGCGGCCAACGCTGATTCCCTCCGGACCTTCACAGGCACGCTCAGCCCCGGTCCGGCGGGGCTTCCAAATCCCGGGGTCCGCCAGCGCGCAGGGACCGAGGCCAGGACGGGGAAGGCCGTGGCGCTGGCTTCTCGGGCCCAATGGCGCCGCCTTCGGCTTCGCTCTCCGCGCGGGAACCAGAAGCTGGATCCGGCCGGAGAAGAGGAAAGAAGCCGAGGGCAGTGAAGTTCGCGGACGTGGCCGTGTACTTCTCCCCGGAGGAGTGGGAGTGTCTGCGGCCCGCGCAGAGGGCCCTGTACCGGGACGTGATGCGGGAGACCTACGGCCACCTGGGCGCGCTCGGTGAGGTCCGGCCCAATCCGCTTCTGCGGGCCCCGAAGGGAAGAAGCTTGTGGCTGGGGGGAGGACAGAGAGCCTAGAGTGTCCAGAGTCCAGGCCTGTGACCAGGTTGTGTCAGGGGAGGAGGACGGGGTTTTGGCAAGAGATGCCATGGGGTAGATATTACCCAGCGTTATCTATGAGCAGGGCCTCTGACTGTTTCTCTTTCCCCAGGGTGCGCAGGTCCCAAACCAGTTCTCATCTCCTGGTTGGAACGAAATACTGATGTTTGGGAACCAGCTGCTCTGGATCCGCAGGAGTACCCAAGAGGGGTAACAGGCCAAAGAAGTGAGTGAAAAATGCCCATGGAGGGCCTGCAGCCTCTAATGACTCAGTCCAGAGTTTTGGGGGCTAAGGGTACCCATGACCCACGCTGCAGTGCTCCATTTACTGTGTTCGTTTTCCCAGTTTAAGGGTCTTGTCTCTGATGGGGTCAGTTGGTTGGGCCAACACACAACAAATCACATGTCAGTTTGCAAACTAACCACCTGCAGTTCTCTGTTGTGTGAATGAATCTGAGCTTTTGAAAGAAGCTACCTTCTTGCCTCCTTTCCAGGATTTCTGCCCCTAGCCTGCTCCGAGTTGCATTCTGACTGAGAGATCCTATATCTCTCTGAGTTTTCTGTGTTTTGTTAAAGGGATCTAAGGGGGAACAGCTGCCTAGCGTGCAGGGGCCTCTTTCTGGCAGGATGACCCTGATAATTGCAGGAATCTGTACACCCTCCTTAGGATCAAGCAAGGCTGTAATGCCATCCAGGTGAGAAGGGGCTCAGATCCAACCAGCGAGGCAGATGGAACTGGCTGGGCTGGAGTTTCTGTGCCAGATTCTCTAATACCAGGGCTATCTAAGATTCAGATCTGACCATGATATTTCGTTGCTTAAAACCTTTCCGTTTTTGCCAAGGCAGATCGTCAGATGGCTGTCAGTTATATCTAAGTCACTTGGGGAACTTGATAAAAATACGGATTCCAGGACCCTATCCCAGAATTACTGATTTACTCTTACAGATGCCTAGGAACTTGTATTTTTTTCAAATAGCCCCAGGTGATTTGGATGTCTGTTTAAGTCTGAGAACCACTGGATAAAATACAGTTCAAAGTCCTTACAGCAGTAGTTCTGCATGTGGTCCTCAGACCAACAGCAGCATCACTTGGAATGTGTTAGAAATGCAAATTCTGGGGCCGGCCTGGTTAAGTTTGCATGTTCCGCTTTGGTGGCCCAGGGTTCACAGATTGGGAATGGCTCATCAAGCCATGCTGTGGCAGTGTCCCACATACAAAATAGAGGAAGACTGACACAGATGTTAGCTCAGGGGCAATCATCTTCACAAAAAAGAAATGCAAGTTCTTGGGCCCCCCCCAGACCTGCTGAATCCACAGTGGGGAGTAGGGCCCAGCAATCTATTTGAGTAAGCCCTCCAAATGATTCTGATCACAATAAAATTTGAGAACCATTGGCTTAGAGGGCCTTATGATCTAGTCACTGCTAGCTCATACCTCATTTGTTTCTACTTCCTGCCTTACATTTACCTCTTCAAAAACTTTTAATTTTTAAAGTCAGCGTAATCTCCTCTGACTTCCCCCTTCTCCGACTTCTCTAACCTGGGTTAGGGGCTCCTGGAATACCCTCCCTATTTCCCTAGCAGTATGTCACACTAGGCTGGCTGTGGCACTAACACTCCTTGAAAACAGGGGCTGAGTCTATTTGTCTAGTAATCTGTAATACTGTAATAGGTAAAGTAGGAGCCCAGTATTTGTTTAATTTCTCCCTGTGTCCCTCTAGAAACCAGAACCAGAAAGAAGAATGGAGAGAAGGAAGTATTTCTACCTAAGGAGCCACCCCGAAAGGGGAAGCGAGGGCGGCGGCCCAGCAAACCCCGGCTGATCCCCAGGCAGACATCTGGGGGCCCCATCTGCCCTGACTGTGGTTGTACCTTCCCTGATCACTCAGCTCTGGAGAGCCACAAGTGTGCCCAGAATCTGAAAAAGCCTTACCCTTGCCCAGATTGTGGGCGCCGCTTTTCCTACCCATCCCTGCTGGTCAGTCACCGTCGGGCCCACTCTGGTGAGTGTCCCTATGTTTGTGACCAGTGTGGCAAACGTTTTTCCCAGCGCAAGAACCTCTCCCAGCACCAGGTTATTCATACAGGCGAGAAGCCCTACCACTGCCCTGACTGTGGCCGCTGCTTCCGTAGGAGTCGGTCTTTGGCCAATCATCGGACGACACATACAGGCGAAAAACCCCACCAGTGCCCTAGCTGTGGGCGTCGCTTTGCCTATCCCTCCCTGCTAGCCATCCACCAGCGCACACACACAGGAGAGAAGCCCTACACCTGCCTAGAATGCAACCGCCGCTTCCGCCAGCGCACCGCCCTAGTCATCCACCAGCGCATCCACACTGGCGAGAAGCCCTACCCATGTCCAGACTGTGAGCGGCGTTTCTCCTCCTCCTCTCGCCTGGTGAGTCACCGGCGAGTACACTCTGGGGAGCGTCCCTATGCCTGTGAGCACTGTGAGGCCCGTTTCTCCCAGCGCAGTACACTGCTCCAGCACCAGCTCTTGCACACAGGAGAGAAGCCCTACCCCTGCCCAGACTGTGGACGTGCCTTCCGGCGGAGCGGCTCCCTAGCCATACATCGCAGCACGCACACCGAGGAGAAGCTGCACGCTTGTGATGACTGTGGCCGCCGCTTTGCCTACCCCTCGCTACTGGCCAGTCACCGGCGTGTTCATTCAGGCGAGCGGCCCTATGCCTGCGACCTGTGCTCCAAGCGCTTTGCCCAGTGGAGCCACCTGGCCCAGCACCAGCTCCTGCACACTGGGGAGAAGCCTTTCCCCTGCCTTGAATGTGGCCGTTGCTTCCGCCAGAGGTGGTCTCTGGCTGTCCACAAGTGTAGCCCCAGGGTCCAAAACTGTAGCCCTAGATCTGCTATAGGGGAGCCCAGCCAGAAGGGTGGTGTCCTGTAGAATGGGACTGAAATGTATAAGTTCATTTCATTTCATGGAGAGGTCCAGAGAAGGCAAGGAGAAGCCCCAGATCATACAGGGCAGAGTCAGAACTATAACCCAGGTCTTGTGCTACATGGACCTGAACTTTAGTATATTCCACCACACTGCCTGCCTTACCTACTGTGTGTCTAGAACAGACAGTTCCACTAAGAGAGGTGACATTTGGTTAAAGTTTTCCAAGCTGCCCTATCCTAAAAGAATTTGTATGTGTGAATATCAAGGCTAAAAGTTCTCCCCATCTATTTTAGGGGCTGCTTTTCTAGTTTGTGCATACAGGGATTACCCATCACCTTGCATGAAGTCAGGAAAATCCCATTTATAGGGAGGCAGGATCTTCTACTCTGCCTTCCTCAATGCTAGGTTTAAACAAACCTGGTTTAGCCCCATTTTTACAACACTCCTGCCAAGTGGTCTTCTCCTCTTGCTTTAAAACCTCTTGACAGGGAGCTCACTACCTCACAAGGCAGGTCATTTCAGTCTGGGATAGCTCTGATCTTCGGAAGGCTATTAGGTACCACATTCTCCTTCCCTGTATGCCTTGCCCAGAATATGTTTAATACTTCATCTACATGGCAGCCCATCAGGTAATGTAATCACAGCTACTTTACCCCAACATTTTCAGGTTAAACAGCATTAATTTGGTCAATTGTTCCTTAAGGACAGGGTTTCCATTCCCACACATGATCTCTCTCCAAACAGGTACTGGTTTTTCAACGTCCCTTGTAAGGGTCACACAAAAATAAGCCAGCACCGCAGTGTTACTAGACACCTTCTTGGTCTGTACTTGTTTTAACAGCTCTAGATTGCACTGGATTCGGGGGTGGCAGCACTGTACCAGGGGTTTATCGGGTTGCAGACACCTAAATACCTAAGCTTTTTTTAAAAAACCATATGCTGTGAAGCTGTCTTTTGCACCGTTTTTGGAACATTGGTTCAGGTTGGGTCCGGGACACAAGCACAGTGAGCTTTGGGAGAAGACTGATCTTAAGGAAAAGCAGGGGAGCGATGGCTTAGCAGCAGGAAGTAAAAATGGGAGCAGCTTGCCGTGCTTCACCTGGTGGATTTGGATTTGTTCCAGGCAGCCAGTGCCTGGCAAATCCTTGAGCTGGGTCTCCTCCCTGATTCTCATCAGAATAAGAAGACGTCAGCACAGAGCCTTCCGTAAGGACTTCCTGAGTCCTCAGTCAACATTTTTTCATAAAATGAGGTGAGGCCATTCAATGAGGGTAGGAAGTTGGGTAATTGAACACAAAGCAGGAAGAGTGTACAGTCATCAAGTTGGGTTCAAGCCTGCCTCCCTCACATAAGCTCCAGAGGGCAGTGGCAGCAATGTGTCTTAATCTTTGATATGCTGCTACAGCACCCACCCGAGTAGTTACGAGTAAAGCTTTACCAAATTAAATGAACAAGGCCTGCCACTTTACCTTGGATAGCTGTGCCAAACTGAAATTTCCAAACATGACTTCTCATATGTTCCAGAGCTGGAGTGGATCCTCCTCCTACCCCTGTCGCTTCTTCCTTCAGCTCTCCTGATTTCAGCCCCAGCATTGAGGAGTGACTGGAGAACACAGTGTTTGTAATGACCTCTGTTCTGGTATTTAATGTTGCATTGTAACTGTTTCTCCTTGGATGATGCGCTACCCCAAGGCAGAGGTCATACCAGATTGAGTCTCATTAAAATGTGTGATGAATGATTATGTTCCTTGTGAAATTACTGTTTATAAAATGTAAATTTAGTTCCTCAACTGAGTAGAAATTTTTATAGTTCTGATGGAGACCTGCCCTACTCTAGCAGAGACCTGTTAGATGCCTGCCTAACCCCATTTTAGAACTGGCTCTTTTCCCTACTTTTGTCACCAGGCTGACCCAACTATTTCCTTACCTAGGAATTTTATAACTTTCTTAGGGCCTGGATTGTAACTCAAAACTTGGGAGCTGTTGGTGGCCAACTTCCAGTATGTAGTCTATGAAGGGCAGAGATGAAAGACAACTTCCCCTTAAGGCACTTCAGTCTGTTGGATGATTAGCTGTGATCCTGGCTGTATGTTCACTGGGTGATCCCAGTATCCTTCCAGTAAATTTCCCCTTCTGCTTTAGGTAGTTTAAGTTGAGTTTCTGCAACCAAAAGAACTAATACACAGCCCCAATATGGGTTAATCTCCATCTGCCATCATGCCTATATACAAGCTACGAGGGAAGAAAATGGCAATGCTGCTGAGAGGGGCCAGCCATGTACATTTCCTGATCTCCAACCTCAGCTGAACTTTCAGCATTACTTACATTTTCCATATATCCCAAACCAGTGACTATTTTCTTCTGCACTAAGAAAACACAAGGTGGGGCTGGCCCTGTGGCCGAGTGGTTAAGTTTGCGCACTCTGCTTCCGTGGTCCAGGGTTTTGCCGTTGGAATCCCGGGCGCAGACATGGCACTGCTCATCAGGCCATGTTGAGGCGGCATCCCACATGCTACAACTAGAAGGACCCAAAACTGAAAAAAAAAATCAACTATGTACTGGGGGGATTTGGGGAGAAAACACACACAAAAACCCCCCAAAAGGTGTCAAATAGGAACTCCAACATTCCACTCCCCACTCTGATTCCAAATTTACCTGTGTGACCTCGTATTTACTTGCTTCCATCCCACCTTGGGAAATCCCTCATACTGCAATGCTCATCAACATAACTGCCTGGATTTCATTCCTTCTGCCCCCTCAGGGACCTTGCTTCATCTATTATTCTTTCTGCTCTTAGTTTTATGGCTTCAGTCTCTTGTCCCTAACACAACACACTTCAGTTTATAAACATGCTAAGATCTGTCTTTAAAAACAGTAAAGAACTTTTTCTCTGGCCTCTGTCCCCATCTCCTATTTTCAGTTAAATTTCTTGAAGCAGTAGCCTACATTCACTGTACCCATTGTTTATTCTTTGGCCCACTGCAACAGTACTACAGCCACTTTGTTGAGCATTTATGATGTGCCACATACTGTATTAAGCACTTTATATATATTCCAATCTAATTTTTGCAAGAACTCCATAAAGTAGGTGTTAGGAGATGCTTCTCCATTAGTCTCTCACATTGCTATATATCTTGCTGAGTATGCCAAAGATGCAAGGCCCTGCCTTCGACAAATCCTCAGATTTGAGCCAATTCCAGACTTAGAGCCCCATGAAATGAGGGGAGGCTGGGTTCCCTTGATGAAGGACCTTGTTACATTGGCAAGACCATATGAGGTAGATCTTCCTAGCCTTTTCCAAGTGTTTACAGCCATTTGCTGGGCACTGGAGAACTGGACATTGGATCTAAACTGATTCTAATTCTTGGAAATCAAAAACATCACTGTAGGCCCAGTGGACTCATGGAGATCAGTGTGTGCAGAAAAGGGTTAACTTAGCAGGCCTAGGTTGCTCAAACCCTACACATTCCAAAGAAGGCTCATCTTCAGGACCAGCACTTGGCTCACTCCTGGGAAATAAATTCTGAACTCTTAGAATATTTTGTCTGATTAGAGTATTTTTGTATGCTGGAGGTCTTAAGCCACACTGTATCAATCTTCCCAGATAAGTTTATGATTTATAGTGAGTGCCTGTTTCTGCTCTCAGGGCCTGAGGGCTGAGCAGCTGAGGTCAGTCATGTGGGCACTCCATGTCTATGTCACTGACCCCCAATAAAAACCCTGGACACCAAGGCTCAAGTGAGCTTCTTTGGTTGGGAACAATCTGCACATATTGTTACAAAGCACTGCTGGGAGAATTAAATGCATCCCTGAGCAACTCCACTGAAAGAATACCTGGAAGTTTGCACCTGCTTTCTCCTGGACTTTGCCCCACACACCCTTTCTTTTGCTGATTGCAACCTGTATCCTTTTGTTTTAATACACCATAACCTTGAGTATAACAAAAAAAAAAAAAAAAAAAAAAAAGCAAGGCCTTGGCCACTCTCTCAGGGTTGTGTTTGCAGCAAGCAACCTTGAGGGAGAGGTAATCTCTCTATCTCAGACAAAGAGCAGCTTGCTTACCACTTTCTATAAAACAGTAGGTTCCCCAAGCTCATTGTTCCTCCCCTATAATGCAACTCACTGTGCCTAGCATCCATCTGGGCCCCTCCATGTTGCCTCTGTGGGTCTTAGGAGGCAAAAGGAACCAATGCACACATGATGCTCAGGCTGCTTCTTGTACCATGAATAAGGTCTGTTGTCTCCGATATAGGAGTCTCTTGTCTTCTGCCCGCGTCCATGAAACAGTAACAGACTAACTTGTTAATTTGTAAGTAGGGTAACCTCAAATTGCACACGTGACAGTAGGTATTATTTCCCTTTAATAGAGGAGGAAACTGAGGCTCAGTGGGATTAAATAACTTGCCCAGGATCACACATCTGTTATAATCTAAGGGCCAGGATTCCAAGCCAGGTCTGACTCCAAAGCCAGCTGCTATATCATGTATTACTCCACTGAAACTGTCCTTTAAGATGACTGATGACATAGTTAACAAATCAATATTTTAGTTTTTAATCATATTTAACTTAGTTTTCCTAAACTCTCTTATAACTTAGCTTTCATTCTCCGTATTCTTCTAGACTTCCTGGTGCCACTTGGAGTTCCTTCTAGTGTATACATGTGGGAATTCCTTCCTAGCATTTCTTGGGAAATGTGTATGTTTTCTCAAATCCCAAGAACCATCAGTCAAGAAACTGGGAAAATGCAAAAAAGGATTATAATCTCCTGTGAATTAAAGCTTAACAATCAACAGAGAAGTTACTGGTTTGGAGGATATCACTGAAAGCAAGAGTAGGAAATGCTGACATGAAAGACTGAAAGTTAATGTCAATATATCTGGCAAAGGGACCGGAGCAGCTAGAAAAAAGATGTCACAACATAATCAACTAGTCTTGCTTGTAGCTGTTGCCATCTTATAGGTCTGTGTTCCTGGTCCTGTCTGCTGCTAACCATTAGTTATTTTGCAAATAAAAAAACTATTATACTCACAGGATACTTCGTACAAATCCTATGAGTGGTGTTCAAGAAATAAGCTTGGGAAGACAAATAGGTTGGTTTTAAAAATTAAAGGTTGCAAATTGTGATTTTTTTGGTATAAAATACACATAAAATTTACTATTTTAACCATTTTTAAGTATATAATTCAGTGGCATTAAGTACATTCACAATGCTATGTAGCCATCACCACCAGTTCCAGAACTTTTTCATCATCCTAGACAGAAACTCTGTACCCATTAAACAATAAACAAATACATTAACATGGTATTTACAATTTTGATAGTTATTACCAAATTGCTTTCCAAGGAGGTTGTATGATTTACACTCCCTTGGGGGCTAGCCCAGTGGCACAGTGGTTAAGTTTGCACACTCTGCTTCAGTGGCCAGGGTTCGCCGGTTCAGATCCCGGGTGTGGACATGGCACTGCTTGGCAAGACATGCTGTGGTAGGCGTCCCACATATAAAGTAGAGGAAGATGGGCACGGATGTTAGCTCAGGGCTAGCCTTCCTCAGCAAAAAGAGGAGGATTGGCAGCAGATGTTAGCTCAGGGCTAATCTTCCTCGGGGAAAAAAAAAAAAAAAGGTAGGGGGGCCGGCCCCATGGCCGAGTGGTTAAGTTCGCCAGCTCCACTTCCGTGGCCCAGGGTTTTGCCGGTTCGGATGCTGGGTGCAGACGTGACACCACTCATCAGACCACGCTGAGGCGGCGACCCACATGCCACAACTAGAAGGACCCACAACTAAAAATATATACAACTATGTACCGGGGGGCTTTGGGGAAATAAAGGAAAAATAAAATCTTTAAAAAAAAATTGAATTTACACTCCCAACAGCAATGTGGGAGTGCTTGTATCTACAACTTTAATAACACAGTGTATCATTCATTCCTTCATTCAACAAATATCTTGGTAACTACCACATGCCATGTAATCTTCTAGAAAATGGAGATGCAGCCCTGAACAATACAAAGTCCTTGCTCTCATGGAGTTTAGAGGCTAAAGGAAAAGGCAGACGATATCAGGAAGAGGTCAGCATAGGATGAGGGGGTGAAAGTGATGAGGGGCATTATTTTGGACAGGTGTGTCACCAAACGTTGATCCTTGCTCATCTGACAGGTGAAAAATACTATCATGTAATTTTATTTTATTTTATTTAAAAAGCTTTTTTAGTAGGGCCCATGCACACACTTGCGTGTGAAACAGGAGAGCCAGGAAGAAATTGGGGGTACAGACCCAATTTCCCAAGCAGTGGAGCTCTGGGCCTGCATCTCTGCAGGTCGGGGTGCAGTTAGGTACCACGGAAGAGATGTCTGTAGAGAACCAAGGGCTATCAGGTGAGAGTGTGAACGCAGTCCCCCACTAGCAGAAATTCTGTAGTTGATTTTCCCCACGTAGGGAAATCATGGGGGTCAGCACGTCCCGAGTGAAGTGGACGAGCCTCACCATGGGAAAACCACCTTTGTGATCATGGTATCTCCCCTGCCAGGTAAGTAATTTTAATTTGCGTTCCTCTATTATGAGTGATTGTTTTTCAAATGTTTTAAGAGATCCCTGTATTTGAAATTTATACATTCTTTTAGAAGTTACCCTTAAATTTTCAGCACATATATTTGATTTGTCTAGTTTTTCCCATTATCTGTACGCCTCTCTATTTTTAATCTGAAATGAAAAATACTTTGAATTTTGTGCCTTGATCCCAACTGTTATAATTTATAAGGCATTTAATTTTAATATTATAAAAAAAATCCTGTTAGTTATGCTATAATTGATTTTGGGGTACTATGACTCAAAATATAATTTTCCATTTCACTGTTCAGGTTACACTTTGCTTACTCTGTCATGTTTTGTACTTTGCAATATTCCTTTGGTCCTTAAAAAAAAAAAAAGCATATTATGTAGGAAAACGACATGAATAGCAAAATCTATATTAACTTCTTTTTCTTTTTTCTAGCCGACACTGGCTCCCTTACCACTCCCACCCCACCCCCACACACATACATCCTTTCACTGATTCCATACTGCATAGCAAAAAGATTAGTGGATGATACAGTGATACAGACAAGACAAGTAGTGCTTTGAAGGAACTTGCCATATTTCTTACAACAGACATCGTTGGACTCTCTATTTGCCACAGCACATCTGCTTGAGTGGGGAGCTTATGTATTTGTGCTTACAGGAAACACAGCCATGTTTGGAACAATGCTTTTCTTGGTCTTTGGAAGCAATGATGGCTTTAGTTGGCAGCAGTGGAGCAAAGGAATCACTGAACTATCAGAAAATGGAAATTTTGTCATTTGGTGGCTAAACCAACGGGAGATTGGGCAACAATGCTGAGTGGTATATCAAGCCTCTTGGGAGTGACACTAAGTACTCCCTTTTCACTTTTATTGTAAGCATAGTATTTTCACTTGCTAGAGGCTTGCTAAAGGATTAAAAATGTCTTTATCTTTTTGGGGAAAAAAATCTAATGTTGACCAAAATCTCCATACTCCAGAACAATATAAGAGCCTTACAACATTTTCACTTAAGTCAGTATACTCTGATTTACATCGCAGCAGAGATATTTCCCTAGAACTGAAGAGTAAGACTACTTAAATAAGAGAAATTTATTAAATAAGAGAAAATAAAATGTCCTTCCAAAAATAAACCCTTACATTTATGATTAATTGATTTTTAACAAAGGTGCCAAAACAATTCAAAAAGAGAAATAGTCTTTGCAACAAATGGTGCTGGGACAACTGGATATCCACATACAAAAGAACAAAGTTGGACCCTACCTTCAAACATATACAAAAGTTCATTTAAAATGAACCATAAACCTAAATTTAAGAGCTAAAACTATAAAACTCTTAGAAGAAAATATAGATGTCAATCTTTGTGATCTTGGATTAGGCAATGGTTTCTTAGCTATGATACCAAAAGCACAGTGACAAAAGATAAAAACAGATAAATTAAAATTTTTGTGCTTCAAAGGACATCTTGAAGAGAGTGAAAAACAATCTACAGAATGGGAGAAAATACTTATAAATCATATATCTAAAAACGGATTTGTATCCAGAATATAGTTAAAAACTCTTACACTGATACCAAAGCCAGACAAAGACCCTACAAGAAACTTACAGACCAATATTCCTTAGGACTATTGATACAAAAATCCTCAACAAAATACTAGCAAATCAAAGCAACATCTTAAAAGGGTTACATACTATGACCAAGTGGAATTTATTCCTGGAATACAAGGATGCTTCAACAGATGAAAATCACTCAATGTAATTACGCCACATTCATACAATGAAGAAAAAAACATGATCATCTTAACTGATGCAGAAAAAGAATATGACAAAATTCAACATTCTTTCATGATAAAAAACACTCAATACACTAGAAATAGAAAGAAACTTCCTCAATATGATAAAGCCTATATATCAAAAACCCACAGCTAATATCACCTCAGTGAAAGACTGAAAGCTTACCCTTCAGAATCAGGAACAAGACAAGGATGCCCACTTTTGCCACTTCTATTCTATTTTTCTTTCCCCTGAGGAAGATTAGCCCTGAGCAATGCATCACTCCCACCAATCTTCCTCGATTTTATATGTGGGTCACTGCCACAGCGTGGCTGAGGAGTGGTATAGGTCCATGCCCTGGATCCAAACCTGTGAACCTGGGCTGCTGAAGCAGAGCGTGTGAACTTCACCACTAAACCACGGGGCTGGCCCCGCTTCAATATTCTATTGAAGTTCTAGCCAGAACAATTAGGCAAGAAAAAGAAATAAAAGGCATCCAAATTGGAAAGGAAGAAGTAAAATTATCTCTATTCACAGATGATGTAATCTTATATCTAAAAACCCTAAAGATTCCATAAAAAGATTGTTAGAGCTAATAAATGAATTCAGCAAAGTTGCAAGATACAAAATCAATACACAAAAATCAGGTGCATTTCTATATACTGGTAATGAACAATTCAGAAAGGTAATTAAGAAAACAATTCCATATATAATGGCATTAAAAACAAAATACTTGGGAATTTAACTAAGGAGGTGAAAGATTTATACACTGAAAACTACAGAATACTGCTCAAAGAAATTTAAAAATACCTAAATAAATGGAAAGACATCTTATGTCCATGAATTGGAAAACTTAGTGGGTTTTTTTTTTTTTTTGAGGAAGATTAGCCCTGAGATAACTGCTGCCAATCCTCCTCTTTTCGCTGAGGAAGACTGGTCCTGAGCTAACATCCGTGCCCATCTTCCTCAACTTTATATGTGGGACGCCTACCACAGCATGGCTTGACAAGGAGTGCCGTGTCCGCACCTGGGATCCGAACCAGTGAACCCCGGGCCACCAAAGCAGAATGTGTGCACTTAACCGCTGTGCCACCAGGCCGGCCCCATAAACTTAGTATTGTTAAGATGACAGTACTAACCAAAGAAATCTACAGATTCAGTGTCATCAAATCAAAATCCCAACAGTGATGAAGTTCTGAAACTAGAGTGAGGTGGTAGTTGCACAACATGGTGAATGCTCTAAATGCCACTTCATAGTATACTTTAAAATGGTTAATCAGGCTTTGTCTAAGCATTATCCACCTTGCTTCTCTTTCCCTTTTCCCCTGAATATTTTATTTTGAAAGTTTTCAAACATACAGTTTGAAAGAATTTTACAGTGAACACTCATATACTTACCACCTAATTCTACCATTAACATTCTACTATACTTGCTTTATTACAGAACTATCCATCTCTCTACCAGTGCATTTTATTTTTTGATGCATTTCAAAGAAATCGTTGATATCAGTACACTTCACCTCTAAACATTTCAGCATGCACATCATTTAGTAGAGATCAATATTTGTTTTACATAGTTTTTATTTTGAGTTAAACTTACATCAAAGAAAATGAGCACATTTTAAGTGTATATTTGCTGAGTGTTGACAAATGCATACATCTGTGTAACCCAAACCCCTATCAAGATATAGAATATTACCATCATCCGAGAAAGTTCCCTCATGACCTTTCCTAGTTACTCCCATCCCCACCCCACCAGAGACAACTACTGTTCTAATTTTGTCCCCGCCATATATTTGTTTTCCTTGATATAAAACTTCATATAATTGGAATCAGTGTGTATTCTTTTATCTAAGGCTTCTTTCATTCAGCACAATGTGTTTGAGAACTGCTTCTCTTTTAGACCTTTAGTTCTTGAATTCAGAGCTGGGAGAGTGTTCCCACACCCAGTATAGTACTCGACAAAGCTCAGAAATAGTTACTCAACAAAGTTACCTGCATTAGTTTCCTATTGCTACTGTAAGAAATTACCGCAAACTAGGCGGTTTAAAACAACACAAATTTGTTATCTTATGGTTCTCTGGTCAGAATTCCGAAAATAGTTCTTACAGGACTAAAATCAAGATGTTGGCAAGGTTACATTCTCCAGTCTGTAGGGGAAAATCCATTTCTTGCCTTTTCTCGCCTCCAAGCAGGAAAAAGAGGCTGCCTGCATTCCTTGGTTTGTGGCCCCTTTCCAGCAAGGCATCACTCCCACCTGTTATTGTTATCAATCTTCTCTGACTTTGCTCTTCCTGCCTCCTTTTTATAAGGACCATTGGGATTACATTAGACCCACTGGGATAATCTAGGATAGTCTTTCCATCTCAAAATCCTTAGCTTAATCACAGCTGCAAAGTCCTGTTTGCCACTGTCACCTACTCACAGGCTTCAGGGATTAGGACATGGACATATTTGGGGTCCATTATTCTGTCTACCATGTCATCTGAATAAATAAAAGACCTTAATACCATGCTTCTCAAAACTGGGTAGCTTGAAGATACAAAATAAATGTAGTATATCTTCTGGATATATCAATTCTTGTGGGTTTTGGAGAAAAGTTTAATAATTTAAACTGATAAATGGCTTAAAACACTAGCCTTCCCTTTGAACCAGCAATTCTGGTTCTAGGGTTTTATTCAACAGAGATGCTCATCTTCTGTCTCCAAAGAAGGATTTCTAAGGATATGATTACAGCAGTTTATCAGAGTAAGAATGGAAACAAACTAATTGCCCATCAACACAGAATAAGCTAAA
Organism: Equus asinus; assembly: GCF_041296235.1. Taxonomy (NCBI): domain Eukaryota; kingdom Metazoa; phylum Chordata; class Mammalia; order Perissodactyla; family Equidae; genus Equus; species Equus asinus. The sequence goes on from NC_091803.1 coordinate 25,005,137, forward strand.
TAAATTTTCATCCAGATAATAGAACATTATGTTGCCATTAAAAAAAGAAGATTTATATGTGCTGAAATCAAACAATCTAGAAGACACATTGAGGAAAAAAAGCAAAGTGAAGTGTGTTTAGTGTGTTACTTGGGAAAAGAAAAAAACAAAAGAAATATGCTTTTCTATACCTAAATATTTCAGGAAGGACACAGGAAACTGGGCAGCGAAGGGGACTAGAGGGAGCAGACTTGTTAAGGTGAAGCATAATACACACTAAGTTCACATATCATAAGTGTACAGCTCCATTAATTTTCACAAACTGAACACATCTGAGTAATCAACACCTAGATCAAGAATCAGAATATTATCAGGCCCCTAGAAGCAAAAAGGGTAACCCACTATCCTGATTCTTAATAGCTGGGATTAGTTTTGCCTGTTTTTATACTTCATATAAATGGAATCATATATACTATTTTGTCTGGCTTCTTTTGCTCAACATTTGTCTGCAAGATTTATCCATATGACGCATGTGGTTGTAGAGTATTCATTCTCATTTCTGAATGAGCATCCCACAGTTATTTATTCATTCTACTGCTGTGGATAGTTTCCAGTTTTGGGCTATTGCAACTAGTCTGGCTGTGAACATTTGAGTACATATCTTTCAGTAAACATACGTATGCATTTCTGTTGGGTATACACCTAAGAGTGGAATTGCTGGGTTACAGGGTATGCACAGATTCAGCTTTAGCAGATTCTGCTAGTTTTCCAAAGTGGTTGTACCACCTTACACTCCACCAGTAGTCTAAGAGAGTCCAACACTTTCGAAATAGATGGACACCGTTGTTTTTTTTTTACATCTCTAGAACTTTCCTTCTCCACTCTTATGAATACTTAGAAAAGTTTGAAAATTTTCATCTTAAGAGATGATCTGATTTTTTTGTTACCCATTTACGAGCTATAATTTTGTTGACTGAAATAAAGAATCTCGATAAAGTTAGATGAAGGAGTTTATTCAATAATCAAGAAGAGGAACTTGAGCCTGGGAAACAGTCCAAAAGAGTGTTCTGAAGGAAGTTTCAAGGTCTACAGATCTGAGCGCAGCTTCTATAGTTTTTCAAAGCACTGTATGTGCAGAAAGGGCCTTCCACATCAAACAATCATGTACGTCAAAGGGGTATCTGTTCCTCCATGACAGGGTACATCTGGTTTTTCTCTAGGTAATACATGAAAGATAAAATAAATAAGAACTTCTTGGTTACAAATCCTGGAATTTTGATGTTATTTATGTGTGGAGAGAGGCAAGGACCAGAGTCGCTAATCATTTCCCAAACCTCAAAAATGCAGCTAGGTTATGTGAGAGCCAGGTACTCTTTATCTCTTCCTGTTGCAGAGGTTTTCCAGCTGGCGTCTTCAGTCATGAGGTGAAGGGTTGTAAAGTCATTCTGACACAGGCTTAAGATGCCCTGCAAGGCCGCTTCACAGTAAGGCATAGATTTTGCACCGACTCTATGCCTATGCAGCCTGCTTGCTAGTTTTGCCTGACAGACCAGAGAGAGGGGTGCCCATTACTGTTCACAATTTGAATACAAGATTTCTGCTTGAGACAGGGTACTGATCGTAATGTAATTACAATAACAACTACAAATTCATATCTATTAAGTACTTACTTTGTGCAGGGCGCTACACTGAGCACTTAGCTGAACCTGGGAGTCAAAAGATGACTTTGAATCCCAGCTCTGTCCCCCGTGAGCAGTTACCTGGCCTTTCTGTTCCTCAGATTCTACGTCTAGAAAAGGGAAGGCATCTGTGATCTCGGGGCATGGGCCAAATCAAATACAGGTAGGAACCGGTTCCCGCAGCAGGCCCGGGCTAGCCCTGAGTACCCAGAGCACAGCGGAGGGACAGGCCGCCCCCAACTCCCTCACCTCCAAAATCCGCCCGTCTTTGCCCTAAGCTTTTACTCACCTCCAAGCCCCGGACATCCGGACCTGCCTGTAAGAGTTCTCATGTGAGTAGCAGTCCGTAAGGGAGTAGCTTCAACCCATCAGAGCCTCTCTCTTAGGTTGCTGTTCCGGAGAAGCCAAATCAAGAGCGATCCAGCCGCCCCTCGGCCCAGGCCACCTGCAGACCACTCGCTGCTTCCCTTCAGCCTTTCAAACAGGCCGCTCCGGAAAGACCAATCACAGCCTTCCTGCCCCTGTCCGCCGGTGCGACCCAATCAACGTCATCTGTCGGTGTGTCACGCTACGGAGTCCAGCTGCCCTGCCGCTTTCCCTTTGGTACGTCTGCGCAGAGAGGAAAAGCAAGGGCTGTTGAGGCTAAAGAGGTGCCATCTTGGTTAAGGGCAGGGCTGTGGGCTTTTAAGGACTTTTTCTGAGGAAAGGCAGGAATGCTGCACCGTTTCCACATATCCCGGAAGCCTCTCTTTGTGAAGCACGAGGGGCTTGCCCGTGGCGCCCCCTGACCCTGGTCCCGGCGGAAGTACCCGGGGAGGCCGGGCCGGGGTGGACTAGGGAAAGAAGCCCAGGGCCCCTGAGCTTCGCAGACGTGGCCGCGTACTGCTCCCCGGGGCAGCGGGGGTGTCTGCGGCCCGCGCTCAGGGCCCTGTGCCGGGACGTGATGCGGAAGACCTACGGCCACCTGGGCGCGCTCGGTGAGGTCCGGCGATCCGGCCAGGACCCCCAGTAATCTGTGGGAAGGGGGATTGATGTCCGGAGACGAGTGGACTGGAAGTGTGGGGCACTGAGGAAGCAGCCTCACCCTCCGCTCTCCAGTTCTCAGCTGAACCCAGTGTTTCGCCTTCGCTGCATTTTCAGGCCCCAAACTCGCTTTTATCTCTTGGGTGGAAGGAGAGGTGGAGGCGTGGGGCCCGGAGGCCCAGGATCCAAAGGCTGATAGCCCAGCAAAGGTCGCAGGTACTTCACTTCAAACCCCCCGCCCTCCCACGCGGATCTCAGCGCACACTGCCTCCTCCAAAGCCCCATCATGTCTCACTGCACCTCATCTGCAGTAAGGTTCCTCTCTCACTGCAAAATGGCTCAATACAACAGCTAAATTGGGATTTATAGCACCACTTAATCACGCTGGAAAACCCCAGTTTAATGCAAAATAGAGCTTGGGCCTCCAAGGCAGCTAAGGGAAAGAGGAAACACTTGTAATTTGTTTTTTGCTGTGTGATAAAATGAAGACAAATATTCCTTTTGGATATTAATTATGTGGATCATAGTATAATGGATAATGCCTCGTCAGAGATTTCAAAATAAAGAAAACACGTTTTTCCTCCAGCCATGATGTCGTAGTGTTTGTTCCCAGCAGGTTTCCGGTGGAACCTAGAGTGCAGTGCGAGTGTAGACTCTTTGATAATGGCCTTGAATGGCACCATGGGAGGTCATTTACTGGCTGTTTTGCAAAGGGATCATGAAGAGGTTTAGGACTGTAAGCTCCATGAAGGCTGGGACCATCTCTGCTCTCAATGCCTGGCACAGAGAAGGAGTTCAATAATGTTGACTCCTCCCTTTATCTCCAGTTTTCAGGGCTTTCCTGTCATAACCCTGAGCAACAATAAAATTTGCTTTTACTCCAGGCTAGCTTTCAGAGCTTGGTGAGGCGGCAATCTTTGAGCCTCATTCCCAGGGGGCCATATACTCAGCCATTCATGCTCCTCCCAGGGCAGGCTGTGGTCTAAGTTTCAAGTTTTATCTTTTCCCCTGTCTCAGGATCCAGCGATGGGAGTGAGGAGAAAGAAGTGCTAAAGAAGAGTCCAAAGCAAAAACAGATGGAACATGAGGGAGTGTCTCTCAAGGAGTGGTTGCTATCCAGCGCGCCACTTGACCTCAATCACAAAGCTGCTTGCCCAGAGCTCTACTAGAACTCAAGGCAAAGCCCCATCAACCCTTGGCTCAAGGACACTCCCACCCGCAGACCACCCTACTCTTGCCCAGATTGTGGCTGCAACTTCAGCTATCCCTCCTTGTTGGCGAGACATAAGCGGGTCCACTCTGGGCAGCGGCCCCTTCCCTGCAACCACTGTCAGGCCCATTTCTCCCAGCGCAAGTACCTGCTCCAGCATCAGTTCATCCACACAGGTGAAAAGCCCTACCCCTGCCCTGATTGTGGGCGACGCTTCTGCCAGAGGGCTTCCCTGGCCATCCAGAGGCGGGCTCATGCCGGGGAGAAGCCCTACCCACGCCCAGACTGCAAGAGTGGCTTCACTTACCCCTACTTGCTGGCAGTGTGCCAGCGCAAGCACACAGGCAAGAAGCCCTACAGCTCTCCCACCTGCAGCCTCCGTTTTGCCTGCACCTCTCTGCTGGCTATCCACAGGCACAGGCGAGAAGCTCTATCCCTGCCCTGACTGTGGCCTTCACTTTACCTACTCTTCTCTCCTCCTCGGTCACCAGCACATCCATTCTGACAGCTGGCCCCACCCCTGCCCCAAGTATGGGAAATGCGTCAAGTGCAAGTATGCCTTCGAAGCCCATCAGTGGATCCATCGCTCTGGCGAGAGGCTGAGGTGGCAGCAGCCTACAGTAGGGCTTTCAGAGCCAATTCCTGTTTTGGGAGGCCAGGATCCTCCAGTTCATTTCTGGTACTTTCCAGATATATTCCAAGAGTGTAGGTGATAGAGCTCACATGAGATGATTAGAGTTTTCTCTGGAAAAGAAGAGGCAAAGTTTATGCATTTTATCAGGATAAGGAAAGGAAGTGGGCATTTAAGGAAAAACAAAGCTCTGTGTTAGGAAATAAGCAGAGGTGACAGAGCACAGAGAAGGTACATTGGAAGAAGGAGGCAGGAATCTGAAAGGTCACCTGAGGGCTGAACCCATTTTCTCAGGCTCCACTTCCAAGTCTCACTTGGGGTTACTTTACTGCAAACCATTCACCCAACTGGCATTTCTTTCTGGATTGTTCCCTCCCTTAAAGCAATCTGCTTTCTGGTCTCTATCTCTCCTATACAAGGGTACAGGGGTTTCCTAGACACAAGAGCCTATTAAAGGAGCCCATACCTACTCTGGGGATCCTGGAAAAGAGGGCACACCTTGGGCCTCTCCCCACTGGGGGAAGCTCATCCAAGGATTCTGTCTTTTAGCCAGGGCAAGTGAAACATCTGGCAAAGAGACACGTGCGGTGTCAAGCCATTGTTGGCACTGTTTGGTCTTGAAGACCTAGAGGTGGCCATAGAGAAGACAGTGACTTCAGGTGGGGAACTGTCCTGCCCTACAGTCACTCTGCGTGTACTGCACAAAAGTATCACACTTAATGAGCTTAAAGGTTTTTTTTCAAACTTTTATGAATTAGTGATTGCAATGTTTTTTCTTCAGTTATTTGCATGTTCCCTGGATTTTACATCTTTTGAATGAAGATATATTCTTGGGCCACAGCAGCTGGAAGTACAATTCTGGGAACTTTTTTTAAAAGAGAGAGTAAATTACTGTGATTAGAGTTGAAATCAAGGCATAGTATCCCCAGTCTAATTTTTACTCTAATGCTTTATGTTGTCAATAGTTAAGAAAGATCTTTCTGACCCATTTGGATCTGCTAGCCCTACTTTTGAACAGGAAACCGTTGAAGGAATAAGCAAGGAATTGGGTGGGACTAAGAAGGTCTGCATGCCAGGAATGGTGCTGGTAAGTCAAATATCTCTCTGGACAAAGGACTGCTTCTCCAGAGCCCTGGGTTCCAAAGATGATTAATAATGGGAACTGGGTGTTATCATTACTTTACCACATAGCCTCTCCTAAATTGGTAGACCTAGATTCCAGGTTCAGCTCAGTCCCCACCAGCTGTGTGGCCTTAAGTCTATTATTTAGCATTTCTGAGCCTTAGTTGTCTAACTTATAAAAAAAACATGAAGGCACTCAGCATGTCTTTATAGTTTAAAGAACAAATAGCAGAGCTTCCCTCCAACATATTATTATAAAATTTTTCAGTCATTCAAGAGTTGAAAGAATTTTATGGTAAACACTCATAAGCCTATCACTTAGACTCTACAATTAACCTAGATTCTGCAGTTTTGCTATATTTGCTATATCACACATCAATCCATCTATCCATCCCTCCAGCCATCATTTATCCACCTTATTTTCTTTAACCTATTTCATAGTAAGTTGCAGACATCGCTACATTTCACTCCTAGACACTTCAACATAGGGCTGAGCTTTATGCAAGAAACTTTAGCTCTCCTTAAAGTTCAGATGCTCTCCCTTAAACTTTATCTCTCCCTTAAAGACCCTGTTGTTGACAGGTAAAATTTATGAACCATAATTATCTCCTGTATGTTTTATAACTTCTCATAATTATCTAGATTCTTGAACAAACATATACAATTTGGTGGGCATTAAAAAAATTTGAGGGGCCGGCCCAGTGGCGCAGCGGTTAAGTGCGCACGTTCCGCTTTGGCGGCCTGGGGTTCGCCAGTTCGGATCCCGGGTGTGGACATGGCACCGCTTGGCAAGCCATGCTGTGGCAGGCGTCCCATATAGAAAGTAGAGGAAGATCGGCATGGATGTTAGCTAAGGGCCAGTCTTCCTCAGCAAAAAGAGGAGGATTGGCAGCAGTTAGCTCAGGGCTAATCTTCCTCAAAATAAATAAATAAAAATTTAAAAAATAAATCGAAAAAAATTTGAAAGCAAGAGCATCTTTGTATTTTTATAATGATGGGCAGGAAAAACAACTTGACATCAGCCACTTATGATGGAATAGTTTTAGTCTTGAAAGTTTGTTGCAATCTGATTAGTTAAGTCTTCTCCATCCCTAGTGCAAAGAGAAGCAACTTAGAACAGAGTACCTGAGGAGCTGGCCTGGTGGCACAGTGTTAAGTTCGCATGTTCCACTTCCCGGTGGCCCGGAGTTCGCTGGTTCAGATCCCGGGTGCGGACATGGCACTGCTTGGCAAAAGCCATGCTGTGGTAGGTGTCCGATGTATAAAGTAGAGGAAGATGGGCACGGATGTTAGCTAAGGGCCAGTCTTCCTCAGCAAAAAGAGGAGGATTGGCTGTAGTTAGCTCAGGGCTAATCTTCCTCAAAAAAAAAAAAAAACAAAACAAAAACCACAGCACCTGAACAGACAAAAGTATTTTTTGGTCTCGGTGAAATGCTTTGTAGTTTCTCTTTAGGTAAAGTTGATTCTCTGTTTAAAAAGAGACTTATTTATGAGGATATATTTTTCCTGACTCCATTTCCACATTATTCACCACAATGAGTGCAGTGAGGCACATCTAGAACTCAGTTATAAAGTAAGCATAGAATTGTTACAGGTTACATTAAAAGCCAGAAAGTATTCCGGGTGAAAAATAGCAAGGATAGGGCCAGAAAATGTAACGACTAAAAAGGCACTAGCTTATCAGCAACAAAGAACGTTCCTGAGCAAAAAGAGGAGACAGTGTGTGCAAGGGCAGGCAGGAGAGCCGAGCAAGGAATGGTTCCAAGACCACACTGTGGGCTGCTGCCAGCAGAGACCTAGTAGGTCCTGTCCGTTATTGCCAGTGAGCAGCCCCAAGCTTGTTTAGCAAACAGTGTCTGCCATCCTGCCCGACTGCAGCAATACTGCAAACATGGGGATGAAGACATCTAATACTCACAGTCTAACGCCACAAGCCTTTGACAGAACCCATCTCGACTGAAAGATAGGAAAACACTGAATCTAGGACACAACCCAGGAGAGGAGGAAGGGAAAACCCTGGGTGAGAGCCGAGGCCCAGTCCAACTTAGAGAGAGAGGACTGAGGGCTCAAGGAGGGAGGTTTTCCGGGAAAAAAATGGGGATTTCAGATTTGATGCTATTCTAGGTAATTTGGAACAACTTAAAGAAGCAGAAAGGGCAGATAATGCAAGGAGAAAAGAAAGACAATTAGAAAATTCAAGAAAAGCAAACAGTGACGATAGCATTCAATATATAAGTGTATCAAATCAACACGTACATCTTAAATTTACACAATGTCTATGTCAAATATATTTCAATTAAAAAAAGCAAACAGGGTCAGCCCAGTGGTGTAGTGGTTAAGTTTCTGTGCTCCACTTTGGCAGCCCTGGGTTTGCAGGGCCGGATCCTGGCCGTGGACCTATACTGCTCACCAACCCATGCTGTGGTGGTGTCACACGTACGAAAAATAGAGGAAAGTGGACACAGATGTTAGCTCAGCAGCAATCTTCCTCAAGCAAAAAGAGGAAGATTGGCAACAGATGTTAGCTCAGGGCCACTCTTGCTCAACAAAAAAGAGGATTGGTGGCAGATGTTAGCTCAGGGCTAATCTTCCTCAAAAAAAAAGAAGTTACCAGGGGCTGGAGGAGAGGAGAGTGACTGCTTAATGGGTTCCATGTTTCCTTTCACAGTGATGGAAAATGTTTTGGAAATAGATAGTGGTGATAGTTGCACAACATTGTGAATGTAATTAGTGCCACTGAACTGTACACTTAAAAATGGTTAAAATGGCAAATTTTGTCTCATATATTTTACCACAATTTAAAAAATTTAGTAATATACCAAAACCATTGAACTGTACACTTTAAATGGGTGAATTGTACAGTAAGTGAATATCTCAAAGCTCTTAAACTGAAAAACTTGTACACTAATGTTCATAGCAGCACTAGACAAAAGGTGCAAAACCCAAGTGTCCATCAACTGCTGAATGGATAAACAAAATGAGGTATATCCATACAATGGAATATTATTCAGCCATAAAAAGGAAGGAAGTACTGAGAAAGGCTACAACATGGAGGAACTTTGAAATCACATTCTGCTAAGGACAAGCCAGACACAAAAGGCCACATATCGTATGATTCCATTTAAGTGAAATATCCAGAAAAAGCAAATTCATAGGGACAGAAAGCAGATTAGTGATGGCCATGAGCTGGGGGGCGGGGAGAATGGGGAGCAGCTGCTCAGTGGGTAGGGGGTTTTCTTCCGGAGGGATGAAAGTAGTGATGTTGGTTGCACATTGTAAATGTACTAAATGCCACTGAATTATACGGTTTAAAATGGTTATTTGTGTGTATTTTACCACAATATTTTGTATTGACCGGAAAGGTTACACAAGGAAACATTCAGGGGCGACATCAATGTCCTATGTCTTGTTTCGGGTGATGGTTAACACCGTTGTATGCATTTGTCGAATTTTACACTGAAAGTGTGCATTGCACACTATGTACAATATAACTCAACTGAATAAAGAGTTTAAAGTAGTCTCTAGGGAACAGGGGGAAAGGGTACAGGGGATTGTCTTTTTCATTATAAACCTCTTGTATTACTTTTAAAAAACCATGTACATTTAATGAATTTGGAAAAAAATTTAAACGTACTTTAAAATTTCCCCAACTAGTTCCAGCCCCACCAAGCACATTCTTCCGCATGCAGCTCCGATCTAGAGACTCTGTGAACCGAGCGGCAGGCGCTAGGAGTCGGGTGGGCTCTGCAGCGGTGGTCCCCAGTGTAAACGTGTACCTGGTTTCTACCTCGGCTGTCCCCACGATTTGGCCAGGGGGTGTGCATCTTCTCGCAGGGGCTAGGGACCGGATTCCAGATCCTGCTGTCAGGAGGCATGAAAGGAGATCGCTGGGGACACAATCCCGGGCTCCACAGATGCCAAGGTCCTCGAGCGGTTCCAGAGCCCGCCGACCGAGGCTTCAGGGCTCGGGCGCCTTCCAACGCCCCGCCAGCCCCGGCCTCGCAGCGCAGCCGCTTCCTGCCCTCACGGCCAACCATCGGCCGCCCTGCAGTGCTGGCTGCGAGGTGCTAGAACCTGCGGGCCGGTCGGTCTTTCTTGAAGGCAAGAAAGCTCCTCTCGACACCCTCTCGGTTCCCTCTCCTTGCCCTCTCCCCACGGCCCCCCAAAAAAACCCACCCGCAGCGGCCATTGTATTTAAGGGCAAGTGGCCCGTGAGGCCGGAGATACCAGAGAGGCGCCATGTTTGATATGATCAAGGGATGGCGCCCTTAAGAGCAGCCAGTGACAACTGAAGCCAGGATGTCGCCATATTTTCTGAAGGCACCTTCCGGGTCTCTTAACCCCGGGTGTCTATGTCCAAGCTGCCATAAAGCGAATAAACACCGAAGGGGTTTATTTGGCCCCATCAGAATCCCCGCATCCCTAACAGCCAGTCTCTGCTACTTCGGTTCCCACGGCCGCGTTCGGACGCCAAGCCTGGGCGGGGCCCCGGCCTCGGGAGCCCTTCCTGTGGACGACTAAAGCCGAGGCCAGGAGCGGGGAGGCGGTGGCCCCGGGCACAAGGCGGCCGCTGCTCGGGGCTGGCAGGCCCCATGGCGCCGCCCCCAGCCCCGCTTCTGGCCCTGAGACCGGGGGAGACCCTGCCTGGTTGCAACAAGCCGGTGGCCGTGAGGTTCGCGGACGTGGCCGTGTACTTCTCCCCGGAGGAGTGGGGGTGTCTGCGGCCCGCGCAGAGGGCCCTGTACCGGGACGTGATGCGGGAGACCTACGGCCACCTGGGCGCGCTCGGTGAGGCTCCGGGTCAGCGCCCCTCTCCTCCTTCACTGGGGTTCACAGGGGTTGTGATATAGAAGGACCGAGAGGATTGTCAGCCCTAATCCCGCACTATTCTACCAACAGCACCAGCCCCCATTCCCAGGGCTTCAGGTACCCCCTCAGGAGAACGTCCATCCTGCATCCACTTCCATCATGCAGGAGCATTGCAGACCCTGTCCAGATTGAGCATAAATTCTGAGGAGGTGCCCTCACCCTGGCAGGGGGATACCATCTTCCCAGGACGACCTCTCAGGCCAGCTCTGTGATCCCTGTTCTCTCCCAGGATTCCCAGGCCCCAAGCCAGCCCTCATCTCTTGGATGGAACAGGAGAGTGAGGCTTGGAGCCCCGCCGCCCAGGATCCTGAGGAGGGGGAAAGCCTGGGAGGAGCTCTGAGAGGTGAGGGATTGTCCCAAGTCTTCCCCAACCTGGGAGGGGTTCCTGTCTAGCAATGATTTCTTTCAGATCCCCATGTCCAGCATCCCTAGAGGAATTAAAGGGCCAAATGATGTTGGATACTAGAGGAGAAAAGAAGGCAGACCTGCTACAAAGTTTTCAGAACTTGGGACAGTAGTTATGTTGAGACCAAAGTAGGAGAATCAGGAGCCCAAGTCCATGACTCAGGTTTCCAGGTCCCTCTCGTAGATAACACCACTCAGGCTTCTTTTTTCCATTCCTGTAAGAATGGAAGTGGCTTCAGGTCTTCCTTTCACATTCCTCAAGCAGTGCAAAGAGAAAATGCCCAGTAATTGACAATTTGGCTCTTCTCCCCTCACCATCCCCTACCAGAGTGATTTTGAACAATTATGTTTTCTCATCTCTAAAAGTCTTACCCTACAAAAAAAATCAAGAAACCACAATAATACCTACTGCTTATTGAGCATTTACTAAGTGCTTAACATGCTTCTACTTATTTAATCCTCCCAGCAACCCTGTGAAGTAAAGAAACCATTGATTCCCATTTGACACATGAGGAACCAAGGCCCAGATAAGTCATTCTTAAGAGATTTGAACCTTGTTTATCTTCCTTTGAAGCCTGTGCAGTAATCACTAGGCAGTACTTTTCTGGCTCTTTCCTAAGTAAAAGCACCCTATAACCTAAGACAGTCTAAGCAAATGGTTTAAAATGTAACTTAATTCCTGTTTCCCAGGAGAGGCCCCAAACAAGAAGGACGAGGAACCCGAGGAAGGGCGAGGAGCAAAGGGACCCAGAAAGACTTCTGGGAAGGAGCGGCCTAAAGAACCGATTAAACACAACCTTGACTCAACCATCAGCAAAGCCTCGGCAAGAGCACAACCACCCACGAAAGGTGCCTGGGACCAGAGCGCAGGTGTGCAGCCCCCTATCCCCATGCCCAGCATGGACGCTCCCAGCAGCCAGCGGCGCCACGTGTGTGCAGACTGCGGCCGCCGCTTCACCTACCCCTCCCTGCTGGTCAGCCACCGGCGCATGCACTCGGGTGAGCGGCCCTTCCCCTGCCCCGAGTGTGGCATGCGTTTCAAGAGGAAATTCGCCGTGGAAGCGCACCAGTGGATCCACCGCTCCTGTTCTGGGGGGCGGCGTGGCCGGAGGCCTGGGATCCGGGCTGTGCCTCGGGCCCCGGTCCGGGGTGACCGAGACCCGCCGGTGTTGTTCCGGCACTACCCGGACATCTTTGAGGAGTGCGGGTGAGCGGCTCCCGCAGGCTGGGTTGGAGGCTGACCTTGGCCCTGAGGACTGACTGGGTCAGGGATTTGGGAAGCAAAATTCACCCTTTGGGCTTCCCTCAAGGACCCCTCAAGTATTCAAACTTGTAAAAAGAAAAGTGCCTGTAAAGATTCAAATAGATTAAACTTGACACCCCTGTCCCCAGTCTTTCTAAAAAAATGAAGAGAGTAAGATGCTGGACTTTTCTCAAGTGTTATCTCAGTAACAGGTGCAACCAACATCTTTCTGTTGTGTCAGACAAAAAAAAATCCCACTGTTGCTTATCTACATCAGAGGTAACTGCTGAGGGTAACTAAGGCTTGGGGAGGGGGCTCCAGATGGAGGGCATGGACAAGCCCCGGATAACTGATGCCAGCAGGAGGCCCCGGAAGTGAAGTGGGTGGAAAGAGTGGAAAGCACTGGGCACAGATCTAGTCTCTGCAACTTGCCCCAAGGCACCACTGGTAAGTCACGTGCCCTCCCTAAGCCTCAGCTCCCTCATCTCTAAAATGAGGAGCAATAATATCTACCTCAAAGGGTTATAGTGAAGACTGTCATTTTAACAAAACAATATGTATGACATAGTAAATGTGCAATAAACATTTGTTGAGTGAATTACTGTCAACGTTTTATGCTTCAGAAAGTGTAAAGAAGCCTGCTAAGGAGGCAGGGCATGAATATCAATAGCGATGTTTTGCAGATGAGTAAACTGAGGCTCAGAGAGCTTAAGTGATTTTCTCAAAGTTTCACTGCTATAAGGCAGCAATGCTGGAAACTGACACAGAACCCAGATATTTCTCTCACTTCCTCTGAACAGTTAGATCTGGGCAGAACACAGGTCAGAGGCTCACAGGTGACAGTGAGGTGAGAACTGACGTCTGGGCAGGGAGCCAGCCAGAAACAAGAACCACTGCAGAAAAAGGTTTTTTGGTCCTTAGTTCCCAGCCAGAGAGTGGCCTCCCCCTTGGAGCTAGGGGTGGCTCTTCAGGATGCAGGACCCAGCCCTGCCTGTCTGGGGGAGTCTCAGCAGGAAACTGGAGCTCTACCACGGCCAGTGACCTTTCACTTAGAAAGTGCAATCAGGGGCTGGCCCCGTGGCAGAGTGGTTGAGTTCGTGTGCTCCACTGCAGGCAGCCCAGTGTTTCGTTGGTTCGAATCCTGGGCGCAGACATGGCGCTGCTCATCAAGCCACACTGAGGCAGCATCCCACATGCCACAACTAGAAGGACCCACAACGAAGAATATACAACTATGTACTGGGGGGCTTTGGGGAGAAAAAGGAAAAAATAAAATCTTAAAAAAAAAAAAGTGCAGTCAATATGCAATGACCATTTATTGAGTGCCTTCTTTGGAGAGACTGCAGGTGATAAGGGAATTCCAGGATGAGGAAGGCTGACTCCATTCATTCATTAAGCAAACACCAACTAAGGCCTCTGTGGGTTTTTGTGCTGCGCTCCAGAGACATGCTGATTCAGTTCCCACATTTTATGTGGGAAGAGAGTGATTGAGGCTGTAATGGAGGAAGTCCAGAGGCACCACCTAACCTGTCCTGGTTTGTGATATGCCAGGAAATGCAGCTTGGAGAAGGAGATGGTTGTGTTTCCCAAAGCATTAAGCAGGAATTGGCGTGTGGTAAGATTTTCAGGCAGAAGGAGCAGCGAGGGAGCCTTGTTTCATAGAAAGGATAAAAGGTGGACACAGTGTGGAGTAGAGCTTAAGAGCATGGGCTTTGGAGTCAGACTGTCTGGGTTCAGATCCTGACTCACTTGCTTTATAGCACTGCAATCTTGGGCAAGTCACTTCTTGCCCCAAGTTACCTCTCTGTACCTTAGTTTCTTCATCTATAAAACCCAGGTAACGATAGCATCTACCTCGTAAGATTGGTGTAAGGATTAAATGAAATAATATAGAATGGTGCCTTGCACATTAGTGTTTAACCAACATTGGTTATTGCTATTATTCTAATACAGTACAAAATAGTATTTGAAGAGGACCAAGAGGAGACCCGGGCAAGTCTTCTGAATCAAGGAAGGTTTCCTGGAGGAGGTGGTTCAAACTGGCCTTGAAAGATGAGAAAGATTTCAGGCAGGATGGGCATGTATAGGGAATGGTCAGCAGTTCTGTTTGACTGAAACATAAAGAACTAAGTAAAAAATAAGGGAACACAGATGCAGCAGAGAGGTGAGGGCCAGTCTGAGAGGGCCACAGATCTCAGTAGAGGAGCTTGTAGGCACTGAGGAAGCGTTGAAAGTTCTTGAGGAGGAGCAGGACTGTTTGACAAGTGCTGTCAGAAAATGTCTTTGTAAAGTAGTGTGGAGCATGACCTGTGCGAGGAGAGTGGACTCCAGAGATCTGGTGGGCATCTGCTCCCAGGTGGGGTTGATCAGGTGTTGGACCAAGCTAAAAAGCAAGACTTTTTCTCGAAGTTACTCTTGTTTGCTGACCTTAGAATTGGGAAGAAAGATACTCATGACAGGCTTCTGCCATAGAATCTGCATGGTTCAGTGACTGACAATATGAGCTGTGAACAAGTAAGTCCGAGAGATTTCAAGTATGGAGAGCTGGAGCAAGGGGGCCCGAGTGCTCGGCAGGGGGCATTCAGTAGTGGGAGGGTGTGAAGGCCAAGGGGTGACCAGTACTGGAGAGGGGTGTGTCAATGAGAGGGTGGAGCTGGAGAGAGAAGGCCCCACCAGGGAGAGGGGAGCAGAACTAGGCCCAGTGTGTCAAGCACAGAGCTCCCCAGGTCAGAACAGGACGAGTGCTGTCTTCTTTCTCCTTCATCCATTCAACAAATATCTACTAAGCATTTACTGTGTACTAGGTACTATTGTATGTGCCAGGATATGGCAGGGAGAACAGGCATAGGAACTTGTTGAAGCTTACATTCAAGTAGGGGGGTGGGGACAAGCCATAGCCAGTACATAAATAAGATGAGGTACTGTAATTGCAAATAATAAGCACTACAGGGGAATTAACACTGATGATGTGCTGTAAGTGCCTGTTGCAGATGGATACTTGGGCCAGGGCTTGGTGAGGAGGAGACATTTGACCTGAGATCCAAGTGATGAGAAGGAGCCAAGGGGAAACAGGAGTCAGGTCACAGGATGTGGGAGGGGGAGAGCGCAGGGTTTCAGAGGCAAGGGGGTTGGGGATAGGGGTGGGGCTGGGGAGGGAGAAGTGGTTTCCAAGCAGAAGGAACAGCAAATGCCGTGCTCTGAGGTAGACATGAATTTGGGTGAGGTGCAGGAAGGACACTGGTGGCTGGATTGAGGAACTGAGTGCAGAAGATTTACAGATGAGCTTGCGGGGGGAGGGAGCAGGTCCTAGAGCTCTTGCTTGCCCCCTTGTGATGCTGTGAAACTTGGATTTGATTCTAAATATACTGGGAAGCCACTTGGTTGTTTTTGTTTTTGTGAAAATTTATCATTAAAAAACTTTTTTTAAAGATTGGCACCCAAGCTAACGTCTGTTGCCCGATCTTTTTTTTTGTTTCTTCTTCTTCTTCTTCTCCCCAAAGCCCCCCAGTGCATAGTTGTATATTCTAGTTGTAGGTCCTTCTAGTTCTGTTACGTGGGACGGTGTCTCAGCACGGCTTGATCAGCAGTGCTAGGTCCACGCCCAGGATCTGAACCAGTGAAACCCTGGACTGCTGAAGCAGAGAGTGTGAACTTAACCACTTGGCTACGGGGCCGGTCCCCATTTTCTTTCTTTTCTTTCTTTTTTTTTTTTTTTTGAGGAAGATTAGCCCTGAGCTCACATGTGCTGCCAATCCTCCTCGGTTTTTTGCTGAGGAAGACTGGCCCTGAGCTAACATCCATCCGTGCCCATCTTTCTCCACATTATATGTGGGATGCCTGCCACAGCATGGCTTGCCAAGCAGTGCCATGTCCGCACCCGGGATCCAAACCGGTGAACCCTGGGCCGCCAAAGTGGAACGTGCGAACTTAACCACTGCCCCACGGGGCCGTCCCCTTAAATATTTTTAAGTGTACAGTTTACTGGTGCTAAGTACATTCACATTGTTGTGCTACCATCACCACCATCCCTCTCCAGAACTTTTTCATTTTCCCCAACTGAAACTCTGTACCCATTAAACAATAATGTCCTATTCCCCCTTCTCCCAGCCCCTGGCAACAACCATTCTACTTTCTCTATCTATGAATTTGACTACTCATATAAACCACTGGGGGGTTTTAAGTAGAGTGTCAAGGTGATCTGATTTGCATTTTAAAAACCCTGGCTGCTCTGAGAATGGACTGCAGTGGGGCAAGTAGAGTGGAAATGGAGAGTAGAGGGTCTGGAGGTGAACCCTGGAGGATGAATGGATAGAGCCTGTCCATGGGCTGGATGTGGGTGCTGAGAGTATCAGAGGAACTCAGAACAATGATAAGGTTTTTGGATGAGCGAGGAGGAGGATGGAGGAGCCAGTTCCTGGGGTGGCCCTGGGGGTGATGATAGGATGGACTGTGGCATTTTAGAGCTGGAAGGGAGCTCTTGGAGCTGTCTGGATCGATGTATTCAGCAGGGTTTGGGAAGCAGAGGGTGGAATAGGTTTCATTGTTGAGGGGACTCTCCAAGGGGCATGGGGAAGAACACTTGTTCTTTCCACTGGGTGTCTCATGGAAATATTGTTCCATAGAATATGCTCTGAGAAAGGCTGAGGCCCAGAGAGGGGAAGGGCCGTAAGATCACACAGTTGAGTTAGTGGCAGAGGAAGGCCTGGAACCTCAACCTCTTGAATTTTCAGTCGATGCTCTTGCTCTTTTCTCTCCACCAGGCTGCAGTGCCAGACGGATGGGAAAGGCAAAAGGCTGGAAGCCCAGAGACCAGCTAAGAGACCCCAGGCTGAAATCAGCAAGGGCCTGAGCAAAGGAGCCCACCAGTGAGAGCTGCCATGGGATACCTTTTGTGAAGCCTGTCACCTTTCCTCCAGGGCAATTTCGCATACCTCCCAAACACCTGAATGACATATTTTTCCCCCCATGACATGACCCTTAAACATAACCCTCTTATTTACTTTTCAATACTTATCACAGCCTGTCATTTTTTCTCTTTACATTTATATGACAGTATGGAATTGTATATATGACCAGACGCAGCTCTTCTGACCTCCTAGGTCCCTGCTTCTGGCACTACCCCACATGTCAACTGCATCTTGGTAACCTGGCCTAAAATCCCACCTCTTTCTGGTTGCTGAGATTGTGCCTTCAATAATTTGAGGCATTACTGCATTAGAGTTGTGGAGAAAGACTGCCTGGGTATGAATCCTGGCTTCACCACTTACTAGCTGTGTGGCCTGGGGCAAGGTCATCCCTCTGTGTCTGCTTCTGGATCCAGAAGAGTACCTATCTGAAGTGTTGTGAGGGTTAAATGAGTTAACAAGCCAAACTACTTAGAGTCTGGCACATAGTAAGTGATTGATCAAGGTAAGCTAATATTAATGTCTTAGTCATATCACAGAAGCAAAGGCAGCTCTTGCATAGTGGGCCACTGTTGTGTTCGGAGAGCTTGGAATTGAGAAGTACATTTAAATAGTGCATTAAAATGAGTCCTGTCTTATCTAATTTTTATACAACAATAACAATAAATTGAGAATACAGTTCGTTTTCACAAGGTCAGCGAGAGTCAGTAAATTTGAAGTGTTCGCGTTGCTTTTCTGGAAATGGCCTGGAGGAGGCAGCGCGAGACGGTGGGAGAGGCTCGCATTTAGGATTTTAGGACCAGGAGTCACTAACGGGCTGTCTGACCTTGGGTAACAACGGAACTCTAAGGCACTGAGAGGCATTCGGCCCAGTGTCCTCAGTAGAAGAGCGAATAAACGTGTGGAAAAACCATAGATAGGTACGTAGACAATCTCTGGAGGGATATTTAAGAAACTGTTAAAGGAGAAATAGGGTGGAAGCAGACTTAATTGAATATTATTTTGTACCTTGTAAATGAAAAAAATTTTTGAGAAACGAACTAGTTTGCCAAAAAAATGTTTTTTAAGCCCGGGTCACTGAGCGGGCCTTCTAGCGGGGACTGGGATGGGGACGTTAGGCCGGGGGGCCCCTAAGTCCGGGGCCTGTTTCCCCTCCCCCGTCCCTTCGCCGCCCCCCGCGCTCACGCACCCGAGCCTCACCTTTCACTGCCCAACCTGAGCGCGGACGCTGCGGCCATCTTAACTATGGGCAAGAGGCGCCCGGAACGCAGCTTGCGGAACAGCAAAAGACAACCCGAGGGGGAATAAACGAGGTCATCAACACAGACAGACATTCAGGTGTTAAATGCCTTTCTCTAAAATGGAAGGAAGCTAGCGTGCCCACCATCTTTTCTGAGGGTGCCTTTATTTTTTCGGCCCTCGGAGCACGGCAATCGCGTAAGCAGCTGTTTCCCGCATCCTAGAGTGGCCCTTGCCGAAGTTACTTCCGGTCCCCCAGACCTGGGGGAACCCGCCTCTCTGGAGGTCGAATCCTCAGCGTCCGTCCCATGAGCGGGCATGGCGGGGGTGACTCCGCCCCCAGCCCTGCTCCCGGATTCTTGCGGATGTGCCCGCGAAGGTTGGGTTAGAGCAGGAGAGAAAAAGCTGAGGGCCGTGAGTTTCGCGGACGTGGCCGTGTACTTCTCCCCAGAGGAGTGGGGGTGTCTGCGGCTCGTGCAGAGGGCCCTGTACCAGGACGTGATGCGGGAGACCTACGGCCACCTGGGCGCGCTCGGTGAGGTCCGGCCGTCCCGGATCTCTGAAAACGGAAAGAGGCAGGTGGGATTAACAGGAGCAGGCCGGACTCGCCCCGACTCCGGACCCAGGATGACTCCGTTTGCCGTGATCCCCACCAGATCAGCCTAACTGAAATTCATAACTTAGCCTCCCCGGCCAGACTCCTCTAGTGGCTCCCCAGGACTTCCTGCAAGAAGTTCAGAACCTGGATCACAACAGGAAGGCCCGTGGCACAACTAACCTCCTCCTCCTCCAGTTCAAACGAGATCTCTTCCTGCAGGCGAGCGATCCCATTTAGCTCCAGCTAAATAGAATCTTTGTTTTTTGGATATGCCTCCCCCTTAGTGAGCCTTTGAGCCTTTGCTCTTAATTATTCTCTGTATATGGTATGGCTCCAATCTAACATCCTTCAATTCCCTTCTCAAATGCCACCTCCGAGAAATTCCTCCTGGAGCTCTTCTGCCGCATGCTGGAAGTCTTCTCAGAGCTGCTGCTCTGTGTCTATCTCTATAGCCCTGGGCACGGGCTAACCGAAGGTCTCCATACCTATGCCAGCAGAGCTCATACCTGGTATCTCTCTCCCTTAATGTAAATTTACAGATTAGTGTTAAGGAACCTTATCTCCAGTCACCAATGTTTCCAACACCTCGAACATCTACAACAATGCTTGGCGCATAAAAGGTGCCCAATACGTTTTCATTAAGCGAAGGCATAGGTAGTCTTAAGAAATGTTTCTTGAGTGATTAGAGTTCTTCTCCAGAATTCCCAGACCCCAAACCAGCCCTCATCTCCTGGCTGGAGCAGGAGACCCAGCTGTGGGGTGCAGATGCTCAGGATTCCTAGGAAAGTGGAAGCCAGAGAGGACAGAAAGGTGAGAAACGGGGACAATGTCCCAGTTCCAGCTAGAAGGGAAAATATTTTGTTGAGTAAGAAGCACCATCTACATGTTCCTTACTGCTGATGTTACTAATTTTTGCTGACCTGAATTAGTCACCCACTGAAGACTGGAGTCTTGACCTTCTCTTTCTCACTTAGTTGACTCTGAGGCATTCAGTGGTTCCATGATGAGGTCACACAGTATGAATCATCCATATTCTAGGTCAGTGTCAGTGTGTGAATTAAAATTTAGGATGGAGGCAGTTTACCTTTCTGTCTCCAGGTCTCTGGGCTCTGCAACAGCTGCTCCTCTGGTTGAGGGTATCTATTCTGGTTGGTTCTGAGTTGGGTGGGAATGTCCCTGACTTGTGAACTCCTCAATTGGCCGACATAGGCCGGGGTGGGTGGCCAGGGAGAGGCTTCCAGGGCCTAGTTACCCATCTGAATGCTTCTGCTGTTGTGAGGGTTGATTCTCTTACCTCAGTATGAGTACACCTTGGAAAGTTAACAAGACGAAAGGTGAATTTTGAATCTGCCATGTTTCCCAACAGCCACTGAGAAAAATGACACATTTGGAAGATGCCAGCAGAAGGAGTCTATTGGGGAGTTGTCATGAGTGCAGAGACACTGACCTGGTCTCTGACCCTGCGGCCAGGGCTGCCTGTAGCCAGGCCTTTCCCAAGCCCCCAGTCTATGCCTGGCCTCAACACCTGGCACTCACGCAGCACCCTCATCCCTGCCCTGAGTGCATGGCGCGCTTTACCATTACCTTTAACCTGGCCCATTGTGCCCTGGAGAGGAAACCTTTGCCTGCAGCTAGTGCAGCATCTGCTTCCACCACAGCGAGCACCTGTTGTGCAACCTGCTGACTCACACAGACAAGCCATCCTACTCCTGTCCCCACTGTGGGAGGTGCTTCAGCCAGAGGCTCACCAGGGTTCCATGGGCCTCAGTCCAACCCAGGGGTGTGAACTCTGCCCCAGGTTATTCCCCAGGAGGGTCCAGTCCCCCTGTGAATTTCCAGCATTACCCAAACCTCTTCCATGCCTGTGCATGACAGGTACCACTATGAGGGCTGGGTGCTGACCGGTGACAAAATGCCATTACTCTTAATGGAAATTTTCTGTTTTCTCTTGTGTGCTTCAAGGGTCTGTGAGACTGGGAGAGCTAGCACTGGCATTGAGTCCTTGGGCAACTGCATCCTTACCCTTTCCAGACTTTTTGTCTTCTCCTTCCCTGCTTCTGCTGTGATCAACTCTTTACTTGCCCAGCTTCCCTGCCTGTAGGGAGAAGCATCCACCAGATACAAGGTGTCAGGCAGAAGCCTCAAGAAGGCCTTTGGAAGGGGACAAACAGAAAAGCTCCAGACTAGACTCCAGACTAGTTCATTTCCATGAAGTGTGTGAAATGCTGTGACTGATTTAGCTGGCCAAAGGAAAAATATCAAGTCTTCTGAGGGCAGGGTATTTACGAAGGCTTGTGGCGGCTCAGAGTAGGGAGTCCATAAATGTGTGAGAAGGAGGGAGGTTTGGAGGTGGAAACGAAGTGCCATTGATATAGAACCTGAAGTGAGTCCTCTCACCCATTGCACAGCAAGCCAATCTCTGACACCGGGGGTAGTGAAAAAAAGTAAGAATTTTATTATTGCACAGCGCTGGGCAAGGAGAGAGGACCGCTAATGCTGAAATCCCAAACTCCCTGAAAAGCTAAAAGGAAGGGTTTTTATTTGGGGTTTTAGGGAGGGGAGGGGGGAGCATATGGCCTTGCTGATCGGAGCTTTCCCACCAGCCTGTATTTCCTTGCTGGGAGGAGATAGCGAATCTAGGTGCTTGTCCTTGGCTGTGGCTGTCTCCATGGAGGATAGTGGATTCTGGAGGCAGGAAGCCAGGGGGTGAGCAGGGGAAGAGTGTTTTCGTTTAACCCCATATATGCTGGGTTTAATGTAGGGTAACTGATATCAGGGTCGGTATCACCATTTGCTGAGATAAAGACCCCAGGAAGGGCAGGTTGGGGGAAGAAAGGGATGAGTTCAGTTTGAGCCCGGCGGGATCTGAAGTGCTTATGGGACATCCAGGCAGGGGCAAGGCTGCAGGTGGCTGTGTGATCAGAAGCTTTGGAGCCAGGCTTGAGCCCGTGGATAATAGGTGTTGTAGGGAGGCATCCTGCAGGGCATGTGGGGGAGGGTAAGCTTGCAGAAAGAGGGTCCTTCTGACCTTTCTTAGACCTTACCCTACTCTCCCCTAGCTGCCCCACGATACACTGAAATAGAAACTCCCAGAATTTCAGTCTCGAACAAGCTTCCAATCTAGTTTCTCTTTTACCCACTACTTTTCCCCTCAACATTTGGGAAAGGCTGCTGTCACCCAGTGCTAGGCGGAAGCCCAATTATAAACGGTCCGGCGACGAAAGATAACGGCCGAATTCACAAAGGCGGAGCGGGCCTGGTCAGGGCTGGTACTGCGGTGGCCGGGGCTGACCTCCAGCCGCGCCCGGTCCTTCCTCCAATCTGGGCGGGGCTGAGGCTGCGCCGCCCGGCCGGCGGGTGCGAGGACCTGCGCGGGGCAGTGCGGCCGCTCCGCCGCGGCTGCGGGGCCGCCCGCCTCTCCCGCAGTTGGGGCCGGCGCGGCCATTTTGGCTGAGGGCTCGAAGACAAAGCCTCAGGGAGACGCCGGCGGCGTCATCTGGGCACGGTTGCGTAGGAGCAAAGTTCCTGAGGCCGCATGGCCGCCATTTCTGAGGAAGGCGTCTTCAGTTCTGATTCCGTGTGCCTCAGCCACCACCTCTCCGTTTGTAGCCTCCCTCGGGGGCCCCGAGGGGCCGGTGCCCGCTCTCCCGGCGTTCTCGAGCGCGGGAGGCTCCGCTAGGGGCCGCGCTGGCCTATCGCCGGGGCTGGCATGGCCCATGGCGCCTCCTCTGGTCCCGCTCCCCGCACGGGAACCACCCGGGCCCGAGCGCGAGGGGAGGGAGGCCGGGTCCGTGAGCTTCGCGGACGTGGCCGTGTACTTCTCCCCGGAGGAGTGGGGGTGTCTGCGGCCCGCGCAGAGGGCCCTGTACCGGGACGTGATGCGGGAGACCTACGGCCACCTGGGCGCGCTCGGTGAGGCCCTACCTGCTCGCCGGGGCCCACCTCCCCGGCACGTGGAGTGGGAGGCCTTAGGTCCGGGAAGTCGGGACCGCGTGGGGTGGCCTCCCGGCACCGTGGGATTTGCATTTTTCTCCCGCAGGATTCAGAGGCACCAAGCCAGCCCTCATCTCCTGGGTGGAGGAAGAGGCTGAACTATGGTCTCAGGATGCCCAGGATCCGGTGGGAGAGTGTCTGGCAAAAGCAGACACAGGTGAAGTATTGAGTACTCTTTGTCATGGGGACTTTCTCTGGGCCCGACCCATCCCGCTACCCTCTGCCAACTCTTTACCTGCTCATCAGTTTCTTCCCCGAGTTGCTTTCCCAGCCAAGGTTATAATGCCTGGTCCCTGCCTAGCTTCTGGATTCAGCCTAGAAAGGGGTTGTGAGTGTGACCCAGGCCCGGCACGGGTGTAGCACCCTGGCACGCTTGCCTCTCCACTCCCTGCTCCTGCGAATTTGAGCCCCTCACATCTAGTTGGTCACTAAGCTCTGCTGAGCTCCACATCATCCTTCTTGCTGTTTTTCTACGTTCCGGCTCCTCTGCCACCTCCTCTGTTTTAGTCTACTTTGTTTTTGTTATATTTTTATAGCAGCCTCCTTTCTTTGGCTCCCATTGTTTTTTCCTCCTGTTCATGTTGTCAAACTGTTGCCCTGCCCCTCTGAACTTGTCAGTGCCAGCCACATTCATGCCTCTCTTTGTGCTGTTCCTGTTACCTACAGCATCCTTCTGCACTCACTCATCCTCCATGATCCAGCTGAAATGTCGCGCCCCCCCATTTCCCCAGCCCTGAGGTAGATATTATTGTTCTTCTATTCCCTCTTTCTCTGTCTCTGCAGCTTTTCTTTCTGTCCTTTGCAGCTGAGGAAAAGGTGTCACTCCTAGCTTCCTTCCTGTACTGAGCTGAGTCCCAGAGTCAGCTGTGGGTCCAGAAGGTGGCTGTATCTAAGAGGCTTCTCTGTCACCATATGGGGTGTGGGATTCAAGGACCAGGGTAAGGCAGGGTCTGAGCTCTCCCATTATCTCCCAGCAGATTCCAGAAACAGGGGAGAAAAAGGACAAAGAGAAGAGACTGAGGCATTGGAGGAGATCCTTTCTGTGGATGCTCGGCCTCCTGGGCTGAAGGCTGTCAAAACAACTTCTGCTGGGCTCCCCAGTGGTATAGAGCAGCCATCCCGGGCACCTCGCCGAGGTCGCCCCCGACTCTGTGCCCATCCCCCTGTCCCAAGGGCAGACCAGCGTCATGGCTGCTACATGTGCGAGAAGAGTTTTGCCTGGCGCTCCACCCTAGTGGAGCATCTGTATACCCACACAGGTGAGAAGCCCTTCTGCTGCCCTGACTGTGGCAAGGGCTTTAGCCAGGCCTCTTCTCTGAGCAAGCACCGGGCGATCCACCGTGGGGAGCGGCCCCACCTCTGTCCGGACTGCGGCCGGGCTTTCACCCAGCGCTCTGCCCTCATCACCCACCTACGGGTCCACACGGGCGAGAAGCCCTACCGCTGTGCCGACTGTGGCCGCTGCTTCAGCCAGAGCTCTGCCCTCTACCAGCACCAGCGGGTCCACAGTGGCGAGACCCCTTTCCCCTGCCTGGATTGTGGCCGCGCCTTTGCCCATGCCTCAGACCTTCGGCGCCATCTCCGCACCCATACGGGTGAGAAGCCCTACCCGTGCCCAGACTGTGGACGCTGCTTCCGACAGAGCTCCGAAATGGCAGCCCATCGGCGTACCCACAGTGGCGAACGCCCCTACCCCTGTCCTCAGTGTGGCAGGTGCTTTGGCCAGAAGTCAGCCATGGCCAAGCACCAGTGGGTCCACAGGCCTGGTGCTGGGGGGCGCAGGGGCCGGGGGGCCAGTGGGTTGCCTGTGCCCCTGGCCCCTGGCCCAGGGGACCTAGACCCACCTGTGGGCTTCCAGCACTATCCAGAGATATTCCAGGAGTGTGGGTGATGGCCTCAAAGGTGACAAGGCAAAGGGTGAAGATTTAGACATTGCCTGAGGCCCAAACTGGGCTCAGGGGTCTGAACCTCTGTGGCGGCTCCAGGGAGCTCACAGAATTTCTGGCAAGAGCTGGACCTGGGGGATGAGAACCATCTCATCTTAGGCCCTCACCAGCTTGATGTGCTGACACCTTGCTCCCTACCGTCCCAGACTCTAGAAGCCCCCTTTACTGAGTTAGGGCTGAGGTAGGAACCCCCACTAGACCTCCACTGTGGGGACGTTTCTCAGAAAAGGCTGTTTCTCAGGCTCAATGTGTTAAGAGGATTGAGGTAGAGGAGAACTTTGTTTTACGCATTGTCTGTACTGTAAAAGTTGAAAACTGGTGGCCAGGTACTGAATCTGGCCTGCAGCAGACCTTTTAATTTTTTCGACCCAGCTAGCATTTTAAAATGTTATGAATTATTGGTTAAAATTTAAAAGTTGGGATATTTCACACAAAAATCCCGGTTTCTGGCCTCTCTTGAAAAATCCAAAGATTTGGCAACTCAACCTGCGCTACCATGAAACCACAGTTGGTGGGAGCTGAGGGGCAGCTGACCCCTTTGGACGGAGCAGGAGCCCCTGCTTTCCAGCTCAGCAGGCCCGCCGCTCCTTATCAGCTTCTGATCCACGTCAGTTGGCACTCATCACAGCTTGTCCGTGTCTCTGCAAAGCAGGCCCTCTCCATCTGGCCTTTTCCATTCATTTACATGACCTGTTGGGCTCCTGTAGTCATTTGAGTTTGCAGACTGGTCTACAGCATTCAAGTCTTCCTGAATCGGCTTCAGGTAGAGAGCATATATGTGAAAGGATGGCAGGAGAGAAGTAAAAGCAGGCTTTATTTTAGATCTTTGCTTGTATTGCACTTTATGGTTTATGGAGTACCATCTTGTCTGTCAACTCATTTCATCCTCATAACTGCCTGAGGAAGGAAGCATCTTGCTTGGGGAGGACAGCCCAGTCAGGAAGAGGCAGTCAGGACTGAATCTTTTGGCCCAAACCAGTGGTATTTCTGCCATAGCACAGCAGCACTCTCAGCTGACTGGCTGTTCCTATTTTTGAAGGGGAAGGCCCTGAGAGCTCTCCAGTCTCCAGTCCCCTTGAGCCTCCCTGGAAAAGTCCTATGGCTCAGGCCTTAGCCACTCTAGACCCAGCCAGGAGGGCCTCATCACCTTTTTGAACTGGAAGAGATCTTAGCTTTTCCATCCTTTTGTAGTTGGGGAACTACAGACTGGGAAAGGCTAAGCAACCTGTCCAAGGTCACACATACTAAGATTCCAGGCTTCTTGGTTTACTGCTGTCTTTACCACACCACTCCTGAGTTCCTTGCCAGTGTCTCAACCAAGGTTCTGGAGGCATCTGCCCAATCCCTGTGATGGCACCAAGGTACTGACCTGGGCCAGGGAGAGAGCAGCACAGTGTTAGTGAAGCCCAGGTACAAGATAAGTAACAAAGGAGCCACCTAGTAGACCAAATTAAGGGAGAAACCAGCCTAAAATGAGAGTTCCAGGGCAAACAAAAGCAAAGCTTGCAGCTTTACTCTCTTTAGGTACCTGCCATCGTGAACTAAGGGGGATCAGGCCAGGAACGTCTGGGGGTATTAGCCAGAGTGAACTGCACTTACCTATATTCGCAAGCTCTGCGCAGAATCTCTCCCCTATCACCTGTGACTCCATTATCCATCTACCACTGAATCCTCTGTGATCAGAGCCCAGCTTCGTCCAGGTGATGGAAGCACCAGCCATGGGCCAACCCTTTCCTGCGTCTGGTCAGGATGACCCTTCACCTCAAGGAGTAGTAGCAGGGGCTTATGACTTCTGCTGGCCTGTTCCCACTTGCCTTATTCACCCAACTCAGCCCTGTGTCTGGCCTACCTTAGAGAGTAGGAAACCAGATTTGTCAACCTGAGAAACTTCTAAAGGAAGAGGTAGAAAATTTGGGGAAAAGACACTGTTCAGGTAATGAACTGACTTGATTCCAACTTAATCTTAAAATCTGACCCTAAACTTTACTGGAAGGATTGGCTCATCTGCCACCTTGTCACAAGGGGGATGTGGGATGAGGAGGCACCATGGTAGTCCGAGCTACCTTTGTACCAGCTTTTAAATCCCTAGAGAAGCCAGTGCACAACAGTCCCTAACCCTCAGTGTTACCTGGGGAAAGCCCAGCTTGCAACACCAGTTCTCAGCTCAGCCTCAAAGCCAGATCTGGACCCTGCCCTCAGCTTGCCAATTAAAGGTGCCATAATTATTGCTCTCTCTGAGTGCTTTGAAGTGTGCAAGGCTTCCATAGGGCCCACCCAATTCCTCTGCTTTCTGCCCTTGTGACCCAGCTCTCCGCCATTTAATTTTTGAGTGTCATGAAATGCTTAAGCCTCAGCCTCACTCCATTCTTAGCTCCTCGTTTCTTGGCACAGATACTTCAACCCAAGGTAGGGCTCCCTTTTCTCTCTGCTACCACAAGTCTTTGAGGCTCAGACCTTGAAGCCATTTAAGCCAAGAAAAGGGTTTCCTAGGGCTTCATTGGTGTGCCAGGAGGAATGCTTGTCTGCACCAGACAGAATGAGCCCCATCCACATGGCCAGAGTGAGATGTCAAGGCCATCACCACATGGCCCATCCCTAGCTTGTCCAAGCCATGTAAAATAAGGGTAAGTATTGATTCGACTCCAAAGACCCCTAAAATTTTTTGGAATATTGACATGTATCTTTCTAGGAACAGGATGTGCAAAGATGTTTATGGTCCAAAGAAGCTAAACCCTGCTCTAGGCTAGTGTTTTTCAAAGTAAGGCTTTTCTACCACAGAATCACATGCATGATCTCTTTACAATATAGCTAGCTCCCTGGGCTCTGTCTCTGGCCCATTGAATCAGAATCTCCAGGGATGGAATCTTACACTTGCTAAAGTTTGAGAACCACTGGTCTGAACAAAACATTATTTTCTAGCTGCTCTTAGCTTTGTAAGAGTAGGGGTTGGTCTCAGGGCCTGTTCCAAATGTGTCAGACCAGGGCATGACCTAACCATATGCAGAGTCCCATTTCGTTTGTTCTTCCCAAAGGGGCCTGTACCATGTCTGATCTCTTCCTGGGTACTTCAAATCTTCTGGAATATACTGGGGCATCTCTTGTAGCATCTGATCAAAAGCCTCTTGGAGGACTGGTCCTTTGCACGCAGGGAGGGAGCAATTCATGCAGGAGGCCCTCTCATGCTGATAACCTTTATGAAGACTATCTTGGGTGTGGGCCTACAGTGTGGGCCAAGTTAGCTGGACCTTGGCTGCATGCTGAATAACTCTGTCCCAGTGCTGCTGCACACCAGGGGATGATGCTGTGGACAAAGTGGCTGCCCAACTCAGAAACACACACAGAGCTCCTCCTCTCCAGGACACAGTGGTATAACAAGGTCAGTGAATTCCTGCCTTGGATTAGTTGGTGTTGGGTCAAGTTGGAACCCTAATCAGAGGCTTCCCTGTGCTTAGAGCCTCTCACGGAGGGCGGGTGGCAGGCAGAAGCTGGCTGCCATTGCATAGACAGGACTGGTGCTGGAGGACACTGCCTGGAAGTTGGCCACTCTTTTTACACTAGGCACTAGTGAGGCTGAATTTCTGTGTAGAAATGCTGGTGCCAAAGCAATTTGAAGCCTTGGCCCAACTTCTGCTACATGTGGCACTTGTGGTCTATGCTATGCTGAGTGTGGGCAGTGGACCATGTCACAGCTGTGGTTGGAGGCCTTGCCACATACTTTGCGGGGGATGGCTGCTCTCTGAATTTTCTGGTAGGTAAGCAGGTTGGAGGCCAGAGAAAATTCTCAAGCAGGAGATTTCTGTCACTCACTTGTGTGAGTGCTTTGGGGATTACCAGGGGGTGCCCCGGGTCCAGGTCTTCCTGTAATCAGTGCACTTGTAGGGTGCTCCGCCTGTTTGGGCCCTTTAATGCTGGACCGTGTGAGCCATTCTTAGCAAAAATTTTAGGACAGACAGACATTGGGATGGGAGAGAGGCATACAGCTGGAAGCTGTTCCTCTGGAGGGCAGAAAGGTACCCCCACTTAATTTATAGGAAGATATCTGTCTGTGATTCCATTTGTAAGTTCTAATGAGATTGCTTATCGCCAGCTTTTTACCACTTGGAATTCTCCAAATTCTTGTTCTCATCTCTTTTCAGGAGAATGGAAGATAACATCTTTCCTCCTAGCCAGTTTCTTCCCTTCAAAAGAGACTGGAAGATAACATCTTTCCTCCTAGCCAGTTTCTTCCCTTCGTTTGGCTGGGAAGGCAACAAAACAATCCATGGCTCTTGCATCACTCACACAGGAGAACCTGGCTTATGAATTGTCAAGAACTTTACCAAACTAATTTCAGCAGCAAGGTTAGAAAAGAGACAAGAATTGGATCCTTTGTCTTTCCAGGGTCACTTTTTCCTTGATTCAAAGCTGCACCAATGGCAGTGTTTTTCAGGTTTCCTTCCTCTACAAGCCTCTATCCAAGTCAGGCAGGGCTGGAGACTTTTTAGCTGCCTTAAAGGCCAGATGATTCTCCCTCTGTCCACTTCCCCTCCTGAACTCTATCACCTTCATCTGGAAGGAATTCCTATAGAATCCGTGTCTCTCCGTGAGAAAATCCAGGTACTAGAGACTAAGGCTCCCAGGGACTGAGTTAAACTCAGGCTTTGGGTTTAGGGGAAGGTGGCGGGGAGAGGGAGGGTAATAGAAAAGAAAGCAGCCTCCCTCTGCGGGAAGATGCTCAGACTGGCCCCTTCAGCACCTGGAACCTGTAAGGAAGAAGGAAAAAAAGTGCTGGGAAAGGGAGCATGGAGGGGACCAGGGAAGGAAGGGTGTCTGTCCCCAGATGCCCTGCTTTCATTCTTCAGAAAGATAAAACATAGTGAAGAGTAAATGGGGGCGGGAAAATCTCTGAAAGCCCAGGCCCGGCTCGAGGGAAGACGCCAGGTTACTACCCTCCCACTCCTCCCGCTGGCACTTCTGGCTGGAAGAGGAGGTGGAACGGACCTGAGCACCCTCCAACCAATCAGAAAGGTGCCTGGCGTTCCCTGCCGACAATTAGTACCCAGCAGTTGGTGTTGTGGGAGGAGGCGGGACGGTGAGAGCACGAGCTCCACCGGCCAATTGCTGAGCTCCCTGGGAGGTAGGGGCGGTGCCTCTAGAAACCGGAGGCGGGGCTGTTTCCTTGGCAACGATCCTAGCCCTCCCGGCGTGGGGAAGGGTGATTAGGAGGAGCCGAGGGGAGGGGGCCAGGAGGAGTGCGGTGGGCGCGCCGGTGTTGGGGAGTGGAGTTACCGGAGGGGGTTCCCAGACTCCGGAGCCTGATGAGCCCAAGGTGGGGGTCTGTCCAGGTTCCCGAGGCCCGGCTGGAGCTGACCCCGAGGCTGGGGAGGGGAGGGGAGCTAGATACCGCCCCCGCTGGCGGCGGAAAGCGTCGCTCCTTCTCGCTGACCTTGGTCTCGCTTGTCGCCTCGCCCTTGGCCGCAGGCACTGACGGACGCTGGGCCCAGGAGACGGACAGATAGGCCCCCAGACGGACGGAAACCTAGGACCTAGGCGCACAAACTGCCCCAGCCTCTCCTGCCGGCTCCAGGGCGCCCCGTAACCCCCCACCTCAACGCCGGGGCCATCCAGCCCAGGGTTAATGCCAACGAGTTTCCACCTCCAGCCTCTCCTAGAGAGGCCGCGGCGCTAGCCAGCGGGGGAAACTGGCCGCGGACGGACACTTCCTGTGCGAGGGGAGGGGGTCGAACCGCCGTAGCCCAGACCGGGGCTGGGGGGCCGGACGGCGGGGTCTCGGGCGGGGAGCGGTACCTGGGGGCGGCTGGGTGAGTCGTGAAGCCCCTCACCTCCGAGGCCACGACGCGTGGGGGTTGTGAGGGCCCCAGGGCAAGCCGAGACCTTGTGGGTGGGGGCGGGACCGCGGGTAGGGGAGGGGCCCGGCGGGCCGGAGAGGCCCAGGGTCAAGACGTCAGGCCTTGGGGGCCGGGGCTGGACAGCCGGGTCTCCTGGGCGGCGCTGAGCGGACGGGCGGCGAGGCCCGGGTCTCAGGGCACTCAGGCCGGGTCGCAGGATCGTCCGCCATCGCCGCTGCCGCCGCACTGGGAGCCAGCGGGGATGGAAAGGGAGGCGTCGCCGTGGGGCCTCGAGCCCCAGGATGTGCAAAGTCCTGACGAAATGGGGAGCCCCCAAGGGTCCCTCCAAGGTGAGGGAGGGAGCGCCCTCCGAGGAGCGTGCCTGGGAGCGGGAGAGTGGGTTGTGGTCCGTGGGAGGGGAAGAGAGCCGGGGGCTTGGACACCTGGGACTTGGAGGAGGCGGGGGCGGGGGTTTGCTGTGGGGGAGGTGGGAATTTCAGCACCTGCCCAAGGGCCAGCGACCCTGCGGAGGAGGAGAGAGGTTTGTGGCAACTAATGGTGGGACCCAGTGACCTTCTAGACCCTACACAATCTGGGTTTTCTGTAATTCTCTAATCCTGCAGGCAACATGAGTGAGAATGAGGAAGAAGGAATTTCTCAGCAAGAAGACACTGGGGACTATGAGGTCGAAGAAATACCTTTTGGGCTTGAACCCCAGAGCCCTGGGTTTGAGCCACAAAACCCAGAGTTTGAATCCCAAAGCCCCAGGTTTGAGCCTGAAAGCCCAGGTTTTGAGTCCCACAGCCCTGGGTTTGTGCCCCCAAGCCCTGAATTTGCACCCAGAAGCTCTGAATCAGATTCTCAGAGCCCTGAGTTTGAACCCCAGAGCCCTAGGTATGAGCCCCAAAGCCCTGGGTATGAACCCAAGAGCCCTGGGTATGAATCTCAAAGCTCCAGGTATGAATCCAAGAGCCCAGGGTATGAACCCCAAAACCCTGTATTTGAACCCCAGAATCCTGAGTTCAAAACCCAAAGCCCTGAATTTGAAGCTCAAAGTTCCAGATTCCAGGAAGGTGCAGAGATGATTCTGAATCCAGAGGAAAAGAATCCCTTGAGCATCCCCTTGGGAGTCCACCCCTTGGACTCCTTCACCCAGGGGTTTGGGGAGCAGCCCACAGGGGGTCTGCCCCTAGGGCCACCTTTTGAGATGCCCACAGGGGCCCTACTGGCTTCCCCCGATTTTGCGATGCTCCAGAATCCTCTGGGCCTGACAGGGACCCTTCGGGGTCCAGGCCGACGGGGTGGTAGGGCCAGGGGTGGGCAGGGCCCTCGACCTAACATCTGTGGCATCTGCGGGAAGAGCTTTGGGCGAGGCTCCACCCTGATCCAGCACCAGCGCATCCATACGGGTGAGAAGCCCTATAAATGTGAGGTCTGTAGCAAGGCCTTCTCCCAGAGCTCTGACCTCATCAAACACCAGCGCACCCACACGGGTGAGCGGCCCTACAAGTGTCCCCGTTGCGGCAAGGCCTTCGCTGACAGCTCTTACCTGCTTCGCCACCAGCGCACCCACTCTGGTCAGAAGCCCTATAAGTGCCCGCACTGTGGCAAGGCCTTCGGTGACAGCTCCTACCTCCTGCGGCACCAGCGCACCCACAGCCACGAGCGGCCCTACAGCTGCCCCGAGTGCGGCAAGTGCTACAGCCAGAACTCATCCCTGCGTAGTCACCAGAGGGTGCACACCGGGCAAAGGCCCTTCAGCTGTGGCATCTGTGGAAAGAGCTTCTCCCAGCGTTCGGCACTTATCCCCCATGCCCGCAGCCATGCCCGCGAGAAGCCCTTCAAGTGCCCTGAGTGTGGCAAGCGCTTTGGCCAGAGCTCTGTGCTGGCCATCCATGCCCGCACCCATCTGCCAGGCCGCACCTACAGCTGCCCTGACTGCGGCAAGACCTTCAACCGTTCCTCTACACTGATTCAGCACCAGCGTTCCCACACCGGTGAGCGTCCCTACAGATGTGCTGTGTGTGGCAAGGGCTTCTGCCGCTCTTCAACGCTGCTGCAGCATCACCGGGTCCACAGTGGGGAGCGGCCCTACAAGTGCGATGACTGTGGAAAGGCCTTCTCACAGAGCTCCGACCTCATCCGCCACCAGCGGACCCATGCAGCTGGCCGGCGCTGACCTGGGGCCCTGTCAGGGGCGGGGAGGTGCTGGGCAGAAGAGAAGGGGACAGGGAACTAGAGAAATCTTTAGAGACACTAGTGGAAAAGCTGAAGGAGAAAAAAGGAATTGACGATTCTAGGAGGAGAGGGGGCCAGGGTGGAGGAAGTTACATGCCCTGGAGACTTATGGGAAATGGGCTATGAAGAGGGGTTGGAGGGAGGCCAGACAGGCTGCAGGAGGCTCTGGGAGAGATCCAGAAAGAGGTCAGCAGAGAGCAGGCCTCAGCAGCAGTATGCCCCTTGATAGCTGCCTCGCTTAGCAAAGTGCTAGGTGGGAGTGGGGGGAGGGAGGGGGAACGTTACTTAATTAGAGTGGGGTAGCTTAGATTGGTAGCTACTGAGACCCTCATTGAGTCAGAGAGGGGTGAGGGTAGGTGGGGTGGGGAGTGGGGCCCTGGGGTGGGGCCTGGGCCTCTTGAGTGCAAACCTCAGCCTCCTTTGTTTTTCTCAGGCTTTGGAGCTCCTGAAATTGAGTTCAATAAAAACCTTCATGTGGTGAAAGAGACTTGTCCTTAAAATGTGTGCATGGACAGTGCCCTGGGCAGTAGGTCATAACTATGGACCACCAGTGAAGCCATAGGGCCTTGTCTGGGAAGTGCTGTTATATTCAGTGTTAACTGGAATTTTGTGATCTCAGAAGACGTGACTTGCTCATATCTGCCCAGGTTCACGTCCCATGCTTTGAATATTGCACAAACACAGAGGGGCCCAGTGTGGCAAGTGTGAGAAAGCCCTTAACCATTGTGGAGATCCCTCTTCCTAAACACAGAAGGTCTGTCCTTGGGCCAGAAAACAGACCCTATTCTCATTCCTAGGCATAGAGCCTGCATTCCATCTCTCCCTGGCTCCCAGCACCGAGCTGCGCTGTCTCTCTTCCCCTCCCCAGCTGGAACCTGACTCTGATCAGAACCACAGGGAGTGTCTGCAGTTCCAACCCCAGGCGTAAGGGGGTACATATAGGACCCTGTATGAAGATTGGACAACTCCAGCCTTTAAGACCCTCCCGCCAGGCTGGGCCTGATTTGCCACCAATCTGCCTCCTTTTTAGGACCCCTGTACCTACTGGTGTTACCATTCTGCTACCATTCCACCTTTATCCTACCTTCCTTTCCCAGCTGAGCCTCAGCCCTCCTAACACTTGGCTGCTCAGGAAAGGACGGGGAATTGGTGATATCAGTGAGTCTAAGGGATTCTGGGGTGTGGCCTGCCGTGCTTAGCCAATGAGGACAGGGAATCACCCAGCTGCTGGGCATGTCTTGAGGTGAACACCTACTAAGGGCCTGAAAATGCCCTGTGACAGTTGATTCATTCTATTTCACAGCTAAGGAAAATGGAGCTCACAGAGCTAAGTGACCTGCT
Organism: Equus asinus; assembly: GCF_041296235.1. Lineage (NCBI taxonomy): Eukaryota > Metazoa > Chordata > Mammalia > Perissodactyla > Equidae > Equus > Equus asinus. Next base: position 25,039,385 of record NC_091803.1, read on the forward strand.
CAAAGTCACTCTGTGGCTAAGAGGCAAAAAAGACATTCAGACCACATCTGCTGGGCTCCACCTGCCCCTAGCAGATTCACCACACAGGTAGGTGGGGAGTCATCAGTCTACAAGGTCTCTTGGGCCTCAGAATCCTGACATCACCCCCAGCGCCATGCCCCTCCTCAGGGCATTATAGCTTGACAAGAGCAATTAGCTTCTCTAAGCACGTTTCACTCCAGCCTCTCATGATGGGCAAGCTCTGGAAGGGCCTAAGAGATCATGTAGCTCAATATGGTTTGATTGCAATGGTTCTTAAAGTTTTAATTATTTTTGGAAAATAATTGTTTTCCAAGTGAAAACATTTTTCAAGTGAAATCTCACAGTCTTTAAAGACCTTTGTGAACTTTATGCACATTTTTGTACAGACACCTTACCACATGTAATTTCAAAGACTAAGTGCTCCAACTCCCACATTTAATATAACTCATGTATGTAACTATGTATGTCTGTAACTATGTATGTTGAATAGAACTGCATTTGAGTACCCGACATGATATTACATTTGCAGACATTTACTGCAATATTTATCTCAATTATACAATTTCACTTTTATATTATAAAGTTGATTTCTTTTTCAGCTCCCAAATATGTTCATAGACCCTTGGAAGCTGGGAGACCCTGAGCACAGTGCCTTTAGTGTTTAATTGATAAAGTAGTCTGTATGCACAGAACCTTAGTATATAACCTCAGACCCAACCACCCCTCTCTTCCATGACAGCTCCCGAGGTACCTTCAGACCCCAGGTGGAACAGATCAAACCCAGAAAGGGCACCTGTCTTCCCCAACATCGTGGTCTCTTAACTTCTGGTCCAGCATGCTGCTTTTACCACATCATCCTGCGCAACTAAACAACCCATCTCTATCCACCACCATTATCAAGCACTTAAGTGCTAGGAACAGTGCTAAGCAGTTTATGGGTGTTCTCATTTAATGCTCATAACAGCTCTGAGGTGTATACAGTTATTATTCCCACTTTACAGATGAAGAAATGAGTCCCAGGGGCCGGCCCGGTTAAGTACGCACGTTGCGCTTCCATGGCCTGGGGTTCGCCAGTTTGGATCCCGGGTGCAGACATGGCCGTGCTGTGGCAGGCATCCCACATATAAAATAGAGGAAGATGGGCACGGATGTTAGCTCAGAGCTAATCTTCCTTAAAAAAAAGAAATGAGTCCCAGAGAGGATAACTGCCCCGCATCACACAACTAGGGAGCAGCAGAGCCTGGATTCAAACCTACTAGGTTTTGACTATTTTCCTAGCAATACTAAGATGTTATTTAGTTTTTCACTCTTTTATCCTGCAAGTACAGTGTTTTCTAGAGCCTGCATGACATGTGATGACATATGTCGTCCCTCTGACGGCTCGCCTGGAATGTGGTCTTAGGTGTTCTTATGTTTAAAATTTTCCCCATTTTAAAATCTAATTGGTAAACACCGATAAATATAACCCATATAAACAAAAGCTCTTTGGGGGCCCTCAATTTTTAAGAGTATAAAGGGGTCCTGAGACCAAAACATTTGAGGGCCACTGAATCCAACATTTATTGAACACCTCCTTCGTGCCAGCTCTGGTGGGGGGTTGGTACTGGTAACACATGCGTAGGGCCTGAGTCCTACCTTTCAGAACCTCCTAGTCTTGTGACAGGAGCCCACACAGTCAGCACCACACAGTTATGTGCCCCAATGAGGTACAAACAAAGTGGTAATAGAATGGGTCATGTTTTCTAGCAACTGACGAGATGAGGAAAGCTTTGAAGGAGGGAGATTGTTTTTTCTTTTTTTTTCCCTTTTTTTTTTGAGGAAGATTAGCCCTGAGCTAACATCTGCTGCCAACCCTCCTCTTTTTGCTGAGGAAGACTGGCCCTGAGCTAACATCCGTGCCCATCTTCCTCTACTTTATACATGGGACGCGTACCACAGCATGGCCTGCCAAGCAGTGCCATGTCCGCACATGGGATCCAAACTGGTGAACCCCAGGCAGCCAAAACGGAACATACGCACTTAACTGCTGTGCCACCAGGCCGGCCCCTGAAGGAGGAAGATTTTAATGGATAGAAAAGAGGTGAACCTGCTGGCAAGGGGAACAGCATGTGCAAAGACACAGAGGCAGGGAAAGAGTACATGTGTGAGGACAGGGGCTGTTAAGTGAGTTGGGAAATAGATTCCTTGGTGTGATGGTGGCAGCTGTGTTCCTGAAATGAACGCTTCAAATTTTCTGTACTTTTTTGCTTCCAGCTTTGATGAAAATATTCACTTTTTTTTTTTAGTGTTACAGAGTATCACCTCCTCAGACAGACTTCCCTGACCACCTATCCAAAAGGGCTGTCTCTATCACCTCTAACCTGTTATCCTGCTTTATCTTCATGGCCCTGGAACCACACTTCTACTTTTTTTACTCTGTTTTCCCATGGGAGTGAAATTTCCTGAGGAAAAGGACTTCTTTGTCTGTTCATCACCCTGTCCTCTGAGCACAGAACAGGGCAACTCAAAGCACTCAAGAAATCCTGCATGAATTAATAGAACCTCTGTGCCTTTGCACATGCTGTTCCCCTTGCCAGCAGGTTCACCTCTTTTCTATCCATTAAAATCTTCCTCCTTCAAAGCTTTCCTCATCTCATCGGTTCCTAGACAAAATGACCCATTCCATCACCACTTTATGTTTCATGCGACCTACAGATAATTTCGTATACCTTTAGTTGTTCTGTGATATTCCTGACAGTTAAAACATTTTTTCCCCTCTCCGGGAAAAGGGGCTTCTCTTCTTCCTTCCTGATGCCTTGCTTATCCAGAAGAGGGTTGATGAGCTGGAGAGGCCAGCATGCTTTGAAATGATCTGGGCCTTGTGTGCCAGGCTTGGGAATGTTCACTTACTCCCCTACGGGCAGAAGGGAGCCATCAAAGGTTACTGCTTGGGCAACGGAATGTTACCTCCTGGCGCTGTACTCTGAGCTGGCTTAGGCTTACTCAGTATTCCCCCGGGGTCCTACCGACCACAAGAGGGCAGCACTGACTAGTCCCCTCTGTCCCTTCTATGGGGAGGCCTGAGGGTCCGGCCCCTCCAATCGCTGCTCTAAAAAGGCAGGGCAGGGAGGGTGTATTCTCATGTCTTAATGAATTGTCGATGCTTACCTAACGTTTTCTCACTTTCTGTGTGTCTCTCCCTGCTTCTCTTTTGAATTAACTCACAATGTCAGGTGCAGGTCAGTCTCTGATGGTCATCATGGCAAAATAATAATAATAATAATAATAATAATAATAATAATAATAAAGAAAAGAAAGGAAATGAAGAGCTGTTTTCCCACTTAGTGAAAGGGTTGAGAAGGAAATGCTGATTTAATTGAGCCAGGCTGGAATGTTACACCAAGCATGAAAACATCACAAAATTGGACTGAATTTCACACTTATGGGATGAATATATGCAGGCACTGTGCTTGGCACTGGGGAGCCAGCTGAACAGACATGGTCCTCAGCTTTGAGCTCACAGTCTCACAGTGGGAACCACAGTGGGGTGTGATGCAGTCCTGGTGGGCCTGTGGCAGGAGGGGGCCAGGAGCCTGGGAAAGACTGAGCCTTGAAGGATGGGGATGCCACGGCCCAGCCAAACTTTTTTCTCTGTCTTCCTGCAGGCTCCCTCACTAATTCAATGCAATTGTTCCAGCACCTACTAGTGTCTGGCTCTGTGGTATCACCAGGGATCCCAAGGTGAACAAGACAAGAATGGTCCCTACCCTCATGGAGTTCACTGTTTAATTTGAGAGATGGATATTAAGTAAATCATCTGATGATGAACAAGTATGATCTGTGCGATGACGGACAAGTGCAGGCTCGTGTAAGCGTGTACAACATGGGAGCCCACCTGAGTCAGGGTCGGGGGGCTGCCCTGAGGAAGTGACGTGTGAGCTGAGAGCTGAAGGCTGAGTGAGAGTTAGCCAGGAAAGGGAAGCAGGAGGAATGTTCCAGGCAGAGGGAGTAGTCTGGGTGAAGGCAGCGAGACAGGAAGGACCTTGGCAAATGAAAAAGGCTGATGTAACTGAAGGTTAGAAAGGGAGGGGGGATGTCTCTAGAGAAGGCTCAGAAGGCAACAGGGGCCTAGTTTTCCAGATTTTGGAAGGCATATTAAGGAATTTGGTCTTTAGCAAAGGGCAAGGGGTTTACAGCAGCAACGTAGTGACATGGATCAGATTTGTTCTCTGGCAGCAGAATGGAAAGCTGACTGGACTCCGGGCAGGAGATAGTGCAGGGTAAGGTTCTGGGAGTCTGAAGCCTCTATGGACATCTAAGCGCAGGTGGATGTGAGGGCCTGGAGCATCCTGACACTACAGTTTCTCCAGATTTAGATCAGGCGTTCTCTTCCAGGGGAGGAAACTAGGAGGGACTGATGGACTGCTGGAAGCCAGGGCCATCTGATACAAGGCCTCACCTCTGTAGCCTTCCTGGCCCATCCCTCAGTGGCTCCTCACCATTAGCCTGCAAAAGCAGGCAGGGAGGAATGAGCTCCATGTTCAAGACAGGGAAACAGGCCTAGGGAGGGCAGTGACTTGCTCGAAGACACACAGTGAAATGTAGGTAGCGGCAGACCGGCGCCAGGCATCCCAAGTCCAGTCCTGGGCCCTCTGCCTCAGGCCTAGGCCTCAGTCTTTGCCACCTCCATCCTGGGCCTCTTCCTCGTGGAGCGGATCCCGGCAGCCCGGATCCATAGCCTCCTCCTCAGACGCCGGCTGCCCGGAGTCTTCCCCAGGGATTCCGTCTGAGGCATCTGCGCTAGCCTCCATCTTCTCCTTCAGGTTCCGTTTGAAGAAGCCAACCTACAGGAAGACAAAAACTGAGTGAGCAGAAAGTCCCGGGAGCACATTGCACCAGTTGGCCCCGGAAAAACATGACAGAATCCTTTATGTTAATAAGTTATATTGTGCCACAGACCCATAGTTTCCGCTCCAGGGATAGGATAAGGCTATCTGCTGCACCTGGTTCTTGGCAACATGTTAAAAAGCTGTAGGGTTCATAATTCATTCTTTAGGCTCATCAAAATGTCATGTACCAATATCTGAGGCGAGTGATGTGACAACATCTAGTAATAATAACAGTAAGAGCCCACACTTAGCTAGTGCCTGGTCCGTGCCATGCACTCTCTGTTGAAAGCTCAAAACATATATATCTATTCTTTGGCTCAGCAATTCCAGCTCTAGGAATTAATTCCAAAGAATATTTTGACAAATGTACAAAGAAGTGGGTAACAAGAGCCTTTTGGTCACATTGTTTGAAAGAGATGCACGTAAATTACAAACAATCTAAATGCTCATCAATAGGGAACTTGTTCAATAAGAGGCGGGGCATCCAGACAGCAGAAAACCACCCAGGTTACAAAACAAGAGGTAGACCTAATTGTGCTCAGATGGAAAGACATCAAGATATCCAGGGAAAAGACAAGTGCTCAACCGGTATATATGGTATTATGCCATTGACATTTTCTACATATACACACATATGCTGACTTTTCTGTCTTTCTCTCTCTCATGCTCACACGTATACTCATATTTTAACAACAAACTTAGAACCTGGAAGAAGAGAAACAAAATGGTTGATAATGGCAACCCTCTGGGTGCAACAGGAAGAAACTTTGATTTTCTGTGTTCTCTTTTCTGGAATATTTGAGGTTTTCACGTGGAATGTCTGCCCTCCAGCCCTCTTCATCTGGCTAACTTCTACCCATCCTTCAAATCCCAACTCAACAACCACCTCTTGGAAGGCCTTCCCAGACTCCCCAGCTTAAGTTAGGCTCCTGTGTTATAGGCTCCAGAGCACACAGGCCCCCTAGTGGAGCCCTCATCTTGTGTGTTCCTGTCTGTCTCCCCCATTGGACTGTGTGCTCCACAAAGGCAGGGATGGTGTTTGTGGTATGCGCCTCTGCAGCCCAGTGCCTGGCCCTCTGTATGTGGGAGAGTCTTTTTTCCTGGGTACCTAGTCCTGGCTCTGCCAGTGCTCGCTGGAAGGATGGGGGAGAAGTCTCACTTGCTCTTTGGGCCTCAGTAGCCTTATCTGTGGAAGGAGGAAGTAAGCTGAGGCCCCTCCTAGCTTTAAAGCTCCCTGATCATGGCATTCTCCTCTCTGACTCCTGCCCATTCCCCTTTCCCCAGCCTGGCTATCTCAGCAATACCCGTTACTCCCAGAAGCTCCCACCTTGTAGAGCGCCATGAAAATCAGCAACAGCAGCAAAAGCCCCCCGAGGCCACTCAGCACGTAGAGGTAGAGCATTTCCTTCTCATAGACGATGTCGACCTTCATGATGACCTGAGGGAGGAGAGGAGGGAAGAGCGGGGAAGAAACCTTTCCCACTCCTAACAGTTCTTATGAATCCGGTCTCCATCTCTAGGTCTTAGCATTTCCAGTCTGGACTGTATCATGGCACCGGGCTTGGGCCCAGATCCTCTCTCTCCAGTATATCTCCCACTGCAGCCACTGGAACCAACTGGCAAACAAGCACCATGGCCCACCTTAAACCCTTAAATAGCTTCCCCTCAGCTGCGGGATAAAATGCCAAAATCTCAGCTCAGCATGCAAACCTTCCAGGATCTGGCTTTTGCTTACCTTAAAAAGGTAAAAAGCTAAAAGCGCCACTTCCCTTCTAGTCCTGTGAGCTTCCTGCTCTTAAACCTGCCTTGCCCACTCTCTCGACTCTGAGCCCTGCCCTCGCTGCTCTCTCTGCTTAGAGCACCTTCCCTTCACACTCTGCCTGTGAGATGGGTACCCCTTTGCTGAGCTGCCATCAAACTGATCTTTACCTGACACATCTCAGACAGGTGACCTTGTGGTCTCGCCCACCAGTACTGGTGGGGAGCTCACGGCTTCCCAGGAAGCCTCTGCCCAGGGTGATGGTTCTGGTTGTGGGGTGGTTCTTACTATGCAATGCCCACCCTTCTCCTGTGTGGCTCTCCCACTTCCAGCTCTAGCTCCTCTAGCTCCGCCCTGGGCTTCCTCAGATCCCTCTGCTGACCTCTGTTCCAGGGTCTACTGAGGAGGCAGAGAGATACCTGGGCCAGAGAAGCATTGCTGCCATAGAGGTGGAAATGCTTGCTGCTGTTGAAGGAGATGGAGAGAGAGCTGCAGAGGCTGAACATGGAGGAGGCCTGTGGGAGGGTGGAGAACAAGGACTAAGAACACACTCACTGCTGCCCCCACCTCAACTCAATGGGGAGCAAAGGTGAATGGGTTTTAGTGGGGTGCACCACTTCTACTCAGTTCTCTACTGTGGCATCTAATGTACCACTCCACGTTGTTGGAAGGAAATTTTTCCTATAAAGAACATAGAAGGGGCTGGCCTGGTGGTGCAGTGGTTAAGTTTGTGCACTCTGCTTCAGCGGCCCAGGGTTCACAGGCTCGGATCCCAGGCGTGGACCTAGTGCTGCTCATTAAGCCATGCTGTGGTGGCGTCCCACATAAAATAGAGGAAGATTGGGACAAACGTTAGCTCGGCAACAATCTTCCTTGAGCAAAAAGAAGAAGATTGGCAACAGATATTAGCTCAGGGCCAATCTTCCTCACACACACACAAAAAGAACATAGAAGAACTGTCTGTAGGCCCATGAAAACAGCCCTGCAAAATTCAAACAAATCATGGTTCTCTTTCATCTGCAATGGTGTAAACATCGAGGATACTTCATCAAGCTATAACAGAAAAATGCAGGAAGACTACATGGTGGGGATGCCTACCCCCCTCCCTTTAGGCCCCCCAAAACCACTGTGCATCTGCTTCCAGCATGTGTCACCTCGATCTCCCCCACAAGCTCCACTGTCCCGATCACTTGGATGAGAATCTCCTGCTTGAAGACAAGTGGGCAGCGGAACTTGGCTCCAGGCAAACAAGGCTGAGGGGACTAAAGAAAGCAGGGGTCAGAGAGCCTGTCTTCCCACCTGCACTTTTTCCAGCCCCTACTCCAATTTCTTAGCTCATATGCCCATACCTCAGCCATACTGGGTGGCATCTCCAGATCCTCACGGTAGCAGGTGCTAGGAGGCTCCTAGGAATGATGAGGTGGGGTCTTCAGTTAGTCCAGAACTGAGAGAGGACACCAGCCCCTTAAGGCTGGAACCTGGCATTCCTCCCTACTCCCAAGATAAGACCTTGGCATCCCAGTTCTTCCCGACTGGCCCTTAGCGGATTCAGATATCACTGAGTCCGACAGAATTCATCCGTCCTCACTCCCTTCTCATACACCTATACCCTTTATGAGCTCACCCAGGTGTGCAGCACTCACCATCTCCACTCTCCACTTGTGCATGATGGGCCCCTTGCTGTGAGGCCATGGTACCCCAATCAAAGCCTCCAGGGTGGGCACATTGTGGTCATGGACAGAAGGCTGAATCTTCACCTGGTTCAGAGGAAAAGGGGCTGCAGAGCCCGGAATGCCAGCCACTCCAACTGCACCCCAGATCCAATCTTCACTAGCCGAGGCCCAAGAGCCCACTCTTTGTTAGGCAGTGGGCACTGATCAACCACACCCGGGCCCTGTCCTCAAAGCCTTACAGTGTGGGTTATGTACATTTCTATGCTTTCTCCACATGGCAAACCCTCACCCATCCTGCAAGGTACTGCTCAGATATCATCTCTGAAGGCTTGGCTGACTCCCCAAGGATAGAGCAGCTTCCCCATCGTGTGTTCCCACAGCACTCTACCTCCCTAGCAGGATGGCAAAGTATTTGCCATGTGTCTGTCTCTCCACTAGACCGTGAGAGCTGCTGGAGCACAGGAACTATGGTTTATTTCACCTGCAATTCCCTACTGCTTGACACGGAACAGCATATAACAAGCCTCAAGAAAAGTAGTTTTTTGAATGAGTGTGAGAATGAATGACATTTAACAAGGATAGATGCAGAAATTATATGCATAACATAGGTTGGGAAAGACCCAATTTTGGCAAGTGCATTGAATTAATTTAAGAAACATTTCTTGAATACTTTTTATACAAAAGAGCTATCTGTGCTAGTGCTGGAAGACGCAGAAATGTATAAGAAAGTGACACAGGATCAGCATGAGTGAAAGTCTCAGGGAGGTCAAGCAGGGAGATAAATATCCAGTGTGAGGGCTTCTCGCATTCCACAAACACTTGTGGACACTTTTAAAATATCAGTTAAAAAAAATTAAAAAGGCCTTATGTCAGAGGCAGCATTTCAACTTAACTGTAAAAGACAGACAGGACTTTAACAGATGAAGACGGGGCGAAGCCATCCAGAAAGAGAAAATGAGGGAGTCAGGACAGCAGGCCAGACGGCAGGGTGACGGGGAGGGGAGAGGAGATAAGTCTGGGAAGGAGACTGGAGGTGAGGCTGTGGAACCTGGAAGGCCTGCGGGCAAGAAGTCAGGGGACTACTGAGAAGGCAATGAGGAGCCATGGAAGGCAGCTGAGGAGGGGCTGGCTCCACGGGGCTTCATCCACTGCAGGCAGGAAATGGAAGGAAGCTGGGAAAGGCGGGTCAAGGCCCATGCTGGGGACCTGAGACAACAGTCCCATTGCAAGAAGATGAGGAACTGAGTCTGAGCAGTGGCAGGGACAAAAGAGAGAAGAGGGTGCAGACAGCAGAATGTGAGGAGGCAGTGGGACCAGGCACGGAGGAGGGAAAAATTCGCCCAGACTTGGAAGTTTTGTTTGAGGAAAAGGTACTTTTAAACTATTCTAAGCAAGTCAGAGGAGATGCTGGCTTAGGGGAAGATGATCAATTTAGTATCGAACATGTTGAGACCAAAGCTTCAAGAGGAGCAATTGTACTCCTACTTACATGCCCAAGAGAAATAAAACATACGTCCACACAAAAACTCGAACAGGAATGTTCAAGCAGAATTATCCATAATAGCCAAAGAGTGGAAACGACACAAATGTCCATTGATTGATGAATGGATAAATCAAATGTGGCCTATCTTACAACTGAATATTATTTGGCAATAAAAATGAATGAAATACTGGCACATGCTACAGCATGAATGAACCTTGAAAACACTGTGCTAAGTGAAAGATGCCAGTCACAAAAAACCACATATTTTATGATTTCTCTCATATGTACTGTTCAAAATAGGCAAATCTGCAGAGAGAGACCAAAGTAGTTGTTGCCAGGAGCTGGGGGAGAAGGAAGTGGGGAGTGACTGCAAATGGGTACAGGGTTTCTTTTTGGAGTAACGAAAATGTTCTAAAATTAGATTAGGGTGATGGTTGCACAACTTTGTGGAGGTACTAAAAACCACTGAATTGTACACTTTAAGTGGGTAAGTTGCATGGTGCGAGTTATAGCTCAATAATCTGTTAGAAGAAAAAAAAAAAAAAGATGCTGTAAAGACATCCCAGTGGAGATGAGTCCCAAGTTTCAGGGACAGGTTCACTGGAGGAGCAGGAGGGACAATCTGTCGGTTGGAAGGGGTGCATGCGCACTGTGGGAAGTGAGACACAGCTGGTGGAAACTAACAGAATCAGAGCAAGCAGTAGCGCAAGCCCAGAGCCACGAACCTGCTGTGAGGGAATGGTGATGGCGACAGAGCACAAGACACAGGGCTGGAACAGGTAGCTAATAACTATCACCACTTACTGAACACGCCGTGGGCTGGGTCTCCTCTGATCCTCACTAAATGCATGATCTCATTTAGCTTGTTCAACATTCTGATATAGTGGGTAGGACTGACATCCCCATTTTACAGATGAGAGAACTGAGGCTCAGGGAGGGCGATTAGCTAATTTGTCTGAAGCTATCAAGAAGTAGAGCTGGCATTTTAACCTAGGCTGTGACTCCAGAGACTGGAACCACTAGGCTCTATCACCTTCATTGGATCATGGTGATAATAATAATAATGATAAAAACAGCCAATGTTGACTGATATCCTATGTGTCAAGCACTATGCTAAGCACCTAACATGCATTTTCTCATTTGCTCCTCATAACAACCCCATAAGGTAGGTGCTATTGTCATCTCCTTCATCATTTTACAGATTGAAAAACTGAGGCTCAGAGAGGGTAAGTAAACTGCCTAAGGCCCCACAGCTTTAAATGGCAGGGCTTCAAAAAGCCTAAGCTCCTAACCAGCCAGGGGAGCAGGAGACAATGAGGAAGGAGAGCCTGTAGCCCAGCTGTCCAGCTCTCACTGGATGTCCATGCCTGTTTAGCTTACAGTAAACCTCAGTGATTAGAGCTAACTTCCCTATGGCAAAAAGGGCCTGATTAACAGGGCAGACTTACGAAAGAGGGATGGATCACCAGTGTCTCATGCCGTGTTGGGTTTAGTTAAAATGGAAACAATTAGGGCCTTTAGCAAGAGTGGCTGCTTGGAGGAGGAGAGTGGGGAGCCAAACACATAGCTTGTGATGCCGGAGGGTGGTGAGATGGATGGAGGCATCTAGCCTTGATGACTATTCTGGGGTGGGGGAGGGAGAGAGAGAAGAAGCTCAAAGAGTTTGAGCTGGTTCCAGGCTGCAGGAGGCATGAACGTAAGGAGGCTTCCAAAGGAGTTGGGGACGCTCAGGGCCACAACACAATACCCACCTAGCTCCTACAACCACCTTCACCTCCCAAGACACCGTGCCCAGCACTCTATAGGGAGTAAGTAACCCATTTAAACCTCAGGACCGCCTGTCAAGTTCTTATTCCAAATCCCCATTTGTCACAGGGGGGAACTAAGGCATGGACAGGTAAGTCCCTGGCCCAAGGTCACACAGAGCACAAGTGGCAGAGTTGGAGTTTGGATCCATGCCTGCTCAACTCCTTCTCACTATTCTATTGTAAAAGGCCTGGCCTGGCCAACCTCCCTAGGGAACCTAGCGCCATCCCAGTGAACAGCATTAGAAGCCAACTCAACTGGCCATTCAAAACATTCTATTTCAATGCAAATGGGCATCTGACCTTCCCAAAGGCCACTCTCCCTCACTGAAGTATCAAGGTGAGATGGCTCCAGCCTCTATCCTAAAGGGCCCTAAACTGCTTGGGGTCCCTTTACTGCTGGGTTCCTTTCCCAGTCCGCCCCAACTCCAGTGAGGCCTTGAGTGACACACTTCCTCTTTGGGGCCTCAGTTTCCTCCACAGTAAAATGACAATGCTCTTGACCTGGTCCATGCCTACTCTTGGCTCAGAGATGACCTCTCAGAAAGGCTTAGACTCCTCAAGCCTTAGATTCTCCCTCTTCTGAGCTCCCATAATGAAGAGTGCTATTACAGCACTGAGCGTACGGCATGAGAAGTGACAGATTCTTTTCGAGGTTAAACACATGGATTTTGGTACTCAAATAAGTGCTTGAATTTGACCTTTCCCCTTATTAGCTGTGTAACTTGGGCAAGTTACCCAATCTGTCTGTGCCACAGATTTCTCATAGGTAAAATGGGAACCACAGTGCCTACTATAGGGATCTCACAGGCTGATGTGAGACTTGTAGGGGGCTCAATATATAAAGCACCAGACACAGGACTTGGTTAGTTGAGTGGTCAGGGACCCTGTTTTATCTGCTGCTGCCACAGCACCTAGCAAAGTAAACAGTGGTTCGTTAAATGTTGGAATGAAAAACAAGGTTCTCTCTCAGAGCCCTTCTGGCTCTCAAGTTCGGAGAGTCTATAAATAATTTAGCCAGTGGTGGGTAGGAGTTGGTGAGGATGCCACCCCGGAAGCATTTCAGTGGAGGCTGTGAGGCTGTATGGAAAGGATCATGAACTAGGTGGGGGGCTGGACTCGAGAATGGGACTGTGTCTGGTTGGTCTCTGCATCCCTGGTCCCCAGGATGGGGCTGCATGAATGTGTAACTGAACATAAGGATCTTTTCACATTGAGGTTCATACCTGGTAGATGTGCTTGACATGGTGGATCTTGGGACCCTTGGGGGTGAAGCTGATATAGAGTGTGGAGTTTTCTTGGCTGTGGAGAGAGAGAAGAGCAGAGGTAGAAGGTGGAGAAGACAGGAACCCAGTCTCCAGGAGGACAGGGCGGCCTGGGCCAGGCACAGCCTCTGAGTTGCCAGCCCCTGTGCTAGGGACTGCACAGGCATGATCTCATTTCACCCCTACGATGCCCTGCTATTTCCCTTTGGAAACTAAGGCTCATGGAAGGGGGCAGCCTCTTATCCAAGTCCTGCAATGGAGGACCAGGACCGGAACCAGGCGGTATGCCTCTGGAGCCAAGTCCGCCCACTACGTACCACCTCACCAGTCTCCACTGTACTCTGGGCCCCACTGCTCATCTCTTAGATGGCTGCTCAGCCTCTGGCTCCCTCTCCCACCCCATCCTTCCACTGACCTTCCTCACTTTACTACTCAGTAACTCAGCCGCTCACCCACTCAGAATCCATCAATGGCTCCCTGCTGCCCACAAAGGTCAGATCCAAAGCCCCCTATATCTGGACCTGCCCACTTCCTAGTCTGCCTGCATGCTGCTTCCTGGCACATACTTGCCCTCTCCTGAGCCTGCCCACTCCCTGCTCCCCAGATCCGCCCCACTGTTTGCTGCCTCCCTGCCTTCACCTATGCTGTTCTCTCTGATGAGAATGTCCTCCCTCTTTCCTGGCCCTTACCTGAACCCCCTCATCCTCTAGAGCCTAGTTTAAGCCTCAACATCTCCGTGACCCCTTCCATCTCTCCTCTGACCTGTATCATCTTTCCTGGCTCTAATCTCATATCACACTTCAGACAATATCATTCTATTTTTTTTTTTTAAGTTGGCACCTGCGTTAACATCTGTTGCCAATCTTTTTTTTTTTCCTTCTTCTCCTCAAAGCCCCCCCAGTAGGTAGTTGTATATTCTAGTTGTGAGTGCCTCTGATTGTGCCAGACAATATCATTCTGTTTGGCACTTGTGTTCAAAAGCACTAGAGACTGGCTCAGACACTGTCCCTGTCCTCATCTCACTGAGCCTACTTAAAAAAGCCACTCCACTTTTCTGGCTTAATCTCCTTTTCTGAAAATAAGAAAATCAAACTAGTGATCCCCATGGGTCCTCCCAGCCACAACATTCTGAGATTCACTGATTCTACGTGCATGAGTTTGGGCTCTCCTGTGTGACCATCAGCTCTCTGTGGGCAAAGGCCCTCATGGAAACTTCCCTCCCTTCTCTTCTAGCACTGCTGGCCCCAGGAAGGGAGGAAATCTAGCCCAGATGAAAACAGTAAAGAGCTTGGCTGGGGTTTTGGGGTCAGACTTAAGTTCAGATACTGGTGTCAGTACTTCCTAGCAGTACAAATTTGAGCAAGTTTGTTCATTAGTAAAATGGAGAGTTCATTAGTAAAACCCTCAGTTTGCTCATTAGGAAAACAGAGAGAGGCACAGCATCCTTGTGAGGTGTTGAAAGCTCCAGGGAAAGCCATCAGCTGTGCAGTGCAGCTGGCACAGAGTCTCACATAAGGTCAGCATTCAATGTACTTTTTCTTCCATCAGTAAATGCTGCTGGAATCAGTTGTAATTATCCCTGGGGGACTCTTGGGAAGGAAGAGGGCTTTGAGGGAGAGCCCTGGGGAGCAAGGCTGGGGCCCTGGGTGGGGAGGCTGAAATAGGAAGAGAGGGTTGGACGGCTGCTCAGGACTTACTCCTCAGTCAGGATGTTGACGGGGTATAGGACTGGGATGCTGGTAGTGGCTGAGTTGTCCTCCAGGAGGCCTGAGTCTTCATTTTCACTGCATTTGGGTAAGGTAGAGGGCAGTGTTAGAAGGGCTTGGTCAGGACTGTGTGACAGTCTGAGGCCAGGGCGGAGATGCTGGCAGGGGCCGTCCTGGGGCCTGCTCACCAGCTCACATTGGCGTGCAGCTCAACAAAGTCCCCCCAGGAGCTGTTCATCAGCGTATGAAACATCACCTGGATAACAACCTGGCAGGGAAGGAGAGGAGAATGAAGAAGGAAAGGGCCTGGACCTCAGGAGGCAGCCTGAGCTCCTCACAGCCCCCTTGTCCAATAGCCATAATAACAGTGACCACTTATTGAGTGCTTACTACATCTCAAACACTGGGCTAGGTGTTTTCTCCCCAGGTACAGATGAGGATACTGAGGTCCCAAATGGTTAAGTCATGAGTCTAAGTTCACAAAATAAATAACCCACCCCCAGGTTTGTCTGATTCCAAAGTCCAGGCTCTCAAACATGACTCAAAGCAGCTCTAGCCACATTCCCTTTGGGACAGTGGGCAGGGTAGGCCCTTCTTGGCCAATCACCTGCACACTTCCCCAGAGCCAGGAGCTCCCTCCGCTCCTGAGTTCACAGTCCCTGGGCTGCTTGGTTCTAGGGGCTCAAAGCACTCACCGAACTGCCTGTTTTAAAGATGGGAGAGCTCACGTTGCAAGAGAGGGTCCTGGTCAGAAGCTTGGGCTCTTCAGGAAGCTCCTCACAGCTCACAGGTATCTGGCTGTGAGGCTGGCCGGGAGAAGAGAGAGAACAAGCTTGTTAGTGGGTGAGGCCAAGAGTTCCCAGAGGCCACCAACCCTCAGGGCCTACCTACTGCAGGGCTCTGTCCCTGCCAGGGCCCATTCTCAGAGAAGTGGGGCCAAAGAACCAGAGGCATGGACAGAGGTTTAGTGCAAAGATGTTCATTGCAACATTACTATTTTTTTTTTTAAGATTTTATTTTTTCCTTTTTCTCCCCAAAGCGCCCCAGTACATAGTTGTATATTTTTAGTTGCAGGTCCTTCTAGTTGTGGCATGTGGGATGCTGCCTCAGCATGGCTTGATGAGCGGTGCCATGTCCACACCCAGGATTTGAACTAGCAAAACCCTGGGCCGCCGAAGCAGAGTGTGCAAACTTAACCACTCAGCCAAAGGGCTGCCCACTGCAACATTATTTATAATAATGAAAAACTTGAAATAATAAAACAGTTCAAAGAGATAGGAATGGTTCGGTAAATTGCGGGAAAATCACAGAAGAGAACACGCAGAGATCGTTAAAATGCTGCTACATCTCCACAGTCCACAACCATTTTGGAAAGGAGCTTGATCCTGGGCTGAGCAGCATGAAGCCATTCATCTTCATCACAGTCTGTGAGGGTCAGACTTCAGCCTCAACTTGGGAAGGGAATTAGAGAAGGAAAAAGAGGCTCAAGGAAGTTAAGAGACTTCTCCAAGGTCTCATAACTGGGTGACAGCAGGATGTGGCAGGAACTTGAATGCAGGTCTGATGCCAGATGTCAAGTTCTGATGCCCCTTAGGGAAGCATTTGATGTTGCTGTATAAGATTAAGTCAAGCGTCCATCAATGGATGAACAGATAAGCAAAATGTGGTAGATCCATATAATGGAATACCACTCAGCCTTTAAAAGGAACAAAATTCATACATGCTTTCACATGGATAAACCTCAAAAACATTGTGCTAAGGGAAGTAAGACAGGGACAAAAGGACAAATATTGTATGAATCCACGTACACGAAATATCTAAAATGAGCAAATTCATAGTGACAGAAAGTAGATTAGAGGTTACCAGGGGCAAAGGGCTGGGAGTGGGAAGTTATTGCTCAATGAGTAGAGAGCTCCAAGTACTGCAAGTAGATAGTCGTGATGGTTGTACAACATTGTGAATGTACTTAACGCCACTGAAATGTATGCTTAAAAATGATAAACCGATAAATTTTATGTTATGTATATTTTAGCACAATAAAAAATTTTAAAACAAGATGTAGGAAAAACAACCATGTGGAGAGCAAAATGCCAATTGGTCAAAACAAATACAGAATAAATAAACATACAATGTAATTGTTCATCTGCGTATAGATGAACACCACAATATTAAACGTAGTAACTGCTGAGTTGTGGAAGTAGAGCTCATTGTCTTTTCTTTAGACTTCTCTGTAATTTCCGAGTTTCTGTAGTGATCGTGTATTACTTTTGTAGTAATAATTTAAAAAATAAAAGTTGTATTTAAAACAACCTAGGCTATCCCTCAAAACACTTTGGTCACCACTAGCAGAGAGACAGCTCGATCTCACTAAACCTGTGCACATCTTACTCGCCAGCTCCACAAGCCTCTGTCACACCCTCTATTTCACATGACCCTCTCACTGACCCTGCGAGTGTCCCCAGCCTCACGTTTTGGTTGTGGAATCTGAGACCCAAAGAGAGGGAACTTTGCATCTCAAGTCACATAGCTCAACAGTGGCTAACAGGCTGAAAACCCAGATGGCCCTAAGTCCTCTGCATGCCAGCTGCTGCCCACGTCTTCAGGTTGTCTTGGCTGCCTGAGTCTTCTACAGTCCAGCAGAAGCTGCAAAGTCAAGCGTGGCATGTGGGCAGGCCCTGCCTCCTTGCTCACCTTGAGCATCTCCACTTTGCGGAAGGACAGTCCCCGGGGCAATGTCAGGCCGAGCCGGACCCAGTAAGCGTCTTCTCCTGAGTTGGTCAGTGTCAACTCCACAGAGAGGCTGGCAGAGGGGGTCAGACGCAGGACTTTGGATCTGGGGGAAGATCAGAGAAAAGTTGTGGGGGCCAAAGTGAAGGAAGCAGGATCAGAGTCAGGGAGTTTAAGAACTGAGTGATCTGGTAGGCCAGAAAAAGTAAGTACAAAAAAATATGCTCCGGTACACAGGCTTTAAGTTTTGTGATCTCATCTAATCCTGACAGGAGTGCCACAAGGGCCTTGCATGTCTCAGAGAAGGAAACCAAGGCCCAGATGACACATCTAGTGAGCACAGACGGGGGTCTTCTGACTCCACACCCAGCACTCTTTCTAGTGCACAGGAGATACCTCAGGAAAACACAGAGTGGAATAGGAGGGCCCAGGGGCTGGGAGGCTTGGAAGCCTTACAGACCTTGTAGGGGAGAAGGACAGCCCCAGGTTTGCCTCACATTTCTTGTCCTCTCCGCAGTTCTTCTCAAAAGGGATCTAAAAGGCCAAGAAGAAAGGACTAGGAGGCTCAGGCCCCCAGACCCAGGAGGGCCTGAACCTGACCTCTCTGCCCCTTTTCCCCTCTTACCTCCTTGGTCTCCGAGTGTGGGGAGGGTCTCAGGATGGGCTGTATGTCCTTGCCCTGCTGAGCACCGTCGAGTGAAAGGGCCAGGAGACAGGAAAGGTTAGTTGAGGCAGCAGAACTCGTGGAACAGAGCTGGAGGGGCTCAGGGCTTGGGGCTCAGCTGGCTGGCTGTGGTCTGCACTCCCAGGAGCCAATGCCTTCCCAGGGCAGGCCCCATCCTCCTGACTCAGCCCGAGGCCATCTGTGTAGCCCTCCTGCAGTGGCAGCTCCCTGAGGGAGGCTGAGGCTCAGGGTGGCTATTCCCTCTCCCGGACAGAAGATCTGGGCCTTGACAAAGCAGCTCCCACAGTTCCTCCTAGCCTGTCTCCTCCCCTGGCAGAAATGTCTTGCTGCGCTGCCTCTGGACTCACCTGCCTGCGACTAGCTCCCACTGTGCTTCTCCTCTGCCAACCCCATCTCCCCTTTAGAAAAGCTCTCCATCTCTTATCAGATCAAGGCCAGTTTTTTCAACATTTCCAGAGCTTCTGCTCTGGGCCAGGCCCCATGCTGGGTACTGGGTATACACTAGAGAACAAAACAGACACGTTGCCTGCCTTCCCAATCTGAGGAAATCTTCAAGTGTTCCCTCCAGAAATGTACAGGGTATACTTAAAGCATTTAGAAGAGAATCCTATCTCACACTTGAGGATCAGGGAAGCTTCCTGAAGGAATGGCATCTGAACTGAAATCTAAAGGATGAGTGGGAGGCCTGGTGAGGAGAATGGAGATGGAAGAAGAAAGAACAGTCTATCAAAAGGCCCAAGGCAAGAGAGACTGAGTCTGTACAAGGAGCAGGAAGATGTGCAGACTGGCTGGAGTGCTGTGTGTCACAACAGGCAGGAGAGAGAAGCAGGGTCTAGACTTCCCTGGGCCTTGCAGGCCATGTTAGGGAGTTAGGACTTTATCCTGGAGGTGATGGGGTCACAGAAGTATTTTATAGGTTATCAGCTGTATGTTCTAAAAAGACTCCTGCCTCCTCTGCTTCCAGGCCACCTGCCAAGCATCCTCCAGACTCTTCCTTGAGGGGCAAGGGTCCTGGTGGCCTCTGCTGACTGCTGACCACTGACCCTCAACATTCCTACACAGATTCCCATCACCCACTGGACCACAGCCAGTTCCAGATGGCCATCCAGGGCCTCTGTCTTGCTCAGCTGTCCTGCCAAAGCTACGCCCAGCTCCCCCTTTCCCTTGAACGTACACCATAACTTTCCTCAGGCTCTTCCCCTGGCCTCTCCTGTCTCTACCTACCCAAAGTCTACTCATTCTGCAAGATCCGGAGCCAATGACACTTCCCCCAGGAAGCCTCTTTTGATGACTGTGACCTCTGGTCTCTGTTTTACCTGGAGTTCCTACATCACCCAGTTCGGCATTTAATTAGTGCCAACGGTAGAGACTGCTGGTTGTCTCCCGACTGTATATCCTTCCTCACCTTCTCCCTTTAACATAGAGCCTCCACTTTTTATCTGGTCACATGGTCACGTGGACAGACTATATTTCCCTGGCTCTCTTGTAGTCAGGTGTGACCACGTGACTAAGTTCTGACCAATGAGATGTAAGTGGGCATCATGTGGATTTTCAGGAAATGTTCTTAAAGGGAAGGGATGTGCTCTTCTTCTACCTCCCCCTCGCTTTGTGCTCCCATCACACCAACCCCCTGGCATCTTTATGCCTGTGCTCACATTATGCCTTCTTTCTGAATGCCCACCTGCCGTTCCCTACCTGGGAACTGTCAATAACCTCTTGTGGGAAGGCTTTCCTTATCTCCCAAATATGTGGCATAAGACTGTTGCCACCCTGTATCTGACTTTACTGTGGCCTTATCACAGCATGTTGTAACTGTCTCTTGACTTCCAGCAGCAGCCTGTGAGCCCCTTACGGGGAGGGACTGAGTTTTATTTACCTTAGTGGAGCCTGTATCCAGAACAGGGCTTAGCCCAAGCAGGTGCTCAATCAACTTTCCTTAAGTGCATGATGAGAATCTAGTGGGCAGGGGCTTTAATTTTCCACAAACACACCATCCCATCATTATCTTCAAATCTCAGGAGCGTGAGCATGTGTGGGGCGGGGAGGGGTGCACACTCATTGCATGCTGCCAAAAGCCACAAGAAAGAGTGCACTTAGCAGTCAGCATGCTCCAGCTCTGGAAGAGGCCACACAATGTCGGAACTCATTTTATAGATGGGGACATAGTCCTAGAGAGGGACAGAATGTGCTCATACTCGTGCCAGGAAAAAAAAACAAAAACAAAAACACATCTTTGGGCTTCCAGGCCCAGGTTCTTTCCACCAGACCTTGCTGCTTTCCAGCAGAAGTCAAACTACCAGCTGAATGTCCAGGATTTCGGAAAAGGAAATGAGACTTTTGGCACTGGGTGGGGAGTATGTGGTCCGGTAGACTAGGGTAGATGTTGTTTTCTTCTTCTTTCACATAATAATAGCACCCCAATTTGCCTTTGAAGGAACTACCTGCTCTCAACTGAATACACCTGGGCAAGAAGGCTAATCAGGGTGCCCTGTCCTTCCACAGATAAGGGGTGGTCCACGGCCTTCTGATGTGTTCTCCCAGAATTTGCAACTTGAGCAGTGCTAAGAGCCTGATGAGGTCTGAAGCTGCTGCACGGCGGGGACCTGGAGCAGATTCGCTGAATGGGTTGTGCCCTGAGGAGGCCATCCATTGTTCCCTCCTCTCAGAGCCCCCACCCTCATTCCCCTTCTTCCCAGCCTTGCTTTTCCAAATTTCTCTTAAATACAAACTCGCATAAATTCCTTTCCTGCTTAAGTAAGCCATATTTGATTTCTACTGCTTAAAACAAAAGCCTCCTGTGTAATACAGTCTTGCTAAATTGAATTTCTACTCTCCCCTACTTCCTATCAATTCCCTCAGCTGATCTCTTCTTACCGCCCTTTGGTCCCTCGGTGTCCCTTCTTCCTCCCAGAGAGAGAAATTTAGGGAGACATTGATGGGAGAGATGAGGTCCTGAATGCACACCTGAGGGTGAAAAGAATACAACCTATGTCATGAGTTTAGCCTTTAGCACACTTCCAGTTAAATGCACACTTCGTCCATACTTTACAAATGATGAAATTCCAGTCATTAGTTGTCTTCCGTACCAGTACTGGAAGTATGTTTACTACGTTTCAGATGTTCATAATCTGCCCAGGGCTGCTGCTTAGCACAAGTGTCAGTCCTCAGCCCCCATTCCATGGCAGATATTGCTAATCAACCACAGGACTTCTTCCCACTGAGTCCTAACAGAAGCCCCTGAATTTTTGTCACACTGCTCTAGGCAGCCATTATCAAAGTTTACACAAAAAAAGAATATTCTAGAATAACTATGGACAGGTCCTAGTCTTTTATGTCATTACAAGTGCCTGACACTGGCACTTTGTAGACACTCAAATCATATTCACCTAAAGTTTCTACTAACCCCAAGAGGTAGGCATTATTATCCCCACATTAAAGACAAGGAAAATAAGGTCTAAAAAGTTGATGGAATTTTCCTAAAGACTAGAACTAGTAAGTGAACCCAAACCCGTCCAACTTCCAAGTCTAGAGTCTTTCCATCATGTCGCAGAGGCTGTTCTCTGGCAAATTTATGTTTAAAATTTCCAAATCTTGTAATGGCGGGTGGTGGCGCGAAGAGGCAGAGGGGCACTCAGTTGAGGTATGAGTACAATAATTGTGAGTTGATAATTGTTGAAACTGAGTGATGAGTATTTAGGGGTTCATTAAAGTATTCTTTCTACTTTTGTGTATTTGAAATTTCCCACAATAAAGAATATAAAACAGGGGCCAGCCCTGTGGCCGAGTGGTTGGGTTTGCATGCTCCCGCTTCGGCGGCCCAGGGTTTCACTGGTTTAGATCCTGGGTGCGGACATGGCACCGCTCATCAGGCCATGTTGAGGCGGCGTCCCACTTGCCACAACTAGAAGGACCCACAACTAAAAATACACAACTATGTGCTGGGGGGCTTTGGGGAGAAAAAGGAAAAATAAAATCTTTAAAAAAAAGAATATAAAACAAACCTGAAAATCTTATACACCAATCATATACTCAGTCTCTTATGAAATATTTATGAGACCAGGATAATTTAGTAAATATCAATCCTATTTTGCACAGGACTATTAAAAGCAAACTGAATTTGGGTATTTTAGCAATTGTTTAAACTACCATTTTTTAAAAAAAAATCTTTCTGGGGCCAGCCCAGTGGCACAGCGGTTAAGTTTGCACATTCTGCTTCAGCAGCCTTGGGTTTGCCGGTTCAGATCCCGGGTGTGGACATGGCACCGCTTGTCAAGCCATGCTGTGGCAGGCGTCCCATGTATAAAGTAGAGGAAGATGGGCACGGATGTTAGCTCAGGGCCAGTCTTCCTCGGCAAAAGGAGGAGGATTGGCGGCAGAGCTCAGGGATGATCTTTCTCAAAAAAAAAAATCTTTCTGGGATGGATGTTAATAATAAATGACCATGTGTACCTGGCAAATAATGATATACCACTGAGATTGAATATTCCATAGCCATTAAAAATAATTATAGGCTGGCCTAGTGGTGTAGTGGTTAAGTTCGTGTGCTCTTCATCAGCGGCCCCGGGGTTCACCAGTTCAGATCCCAGGCATGGACATATGCACTGCTTGTCAAGCCATGCTGTGGCAGGCGTCCCACAGACAAAATAGAGGAAGATGGGCACGGATGTTAGCTCAGGGCCAGTCTTCCTCAGCAAAAAGAGGAGGATTGGTGGTGGATGTTAGCTCAGGGCTAATCTTCCTCAAAAAAAAATTATGAAAGCTGGGTAGCAGCATTAATATATGATGTATGAAAAGAGGAGGAAAAAAAATAAGTACTTTACAATTGTAATCATGTTAAAACCACTTTTGTAGATAGATTAAGGACTAGAAGAAAATATGCTAAAGGTATTATTACTACTAGCGTACAGTAGAGGAAACGGTAGTATGGAGAGATCAAAGTGACTTGTGACGCAGCTGGACAGTGACATTGCTGAGCCTTGCAGCCGGCGCTGCCTCTCGCTGCAGTCAGCTCCCCTGCCCCTTCACTTCCCTGAGCAATCTCACTGGCTCCCTTACCGGGAAGTGGAACCAAAACTCAGTGCAGGACTTGACCAGGGTGACAGCTGTGTTCCCACTGAGTTTATCTCTCCCTCCGGGGAACAATCCCCGGCTTCTGGTCCGATGGCCATCCAGCTGCAGAGTGTAAGTGAGGTTGGCAACCAGGAGCCCTGGGCAGAGCGGAAAGGCAGGAGTTGCACGGTGGTGGAGCCTGGCATCATCAGCCTGGATTTGGGGCGAGCAGCTGCTCCAGGGAGCAGGAGAACAGCACTGACCTTGGAACTGGGGGATGAGAGACTTGACCTGGAAACAGACTGTGATGTTGACTCCTTCCTTCTTCTTGTTGCTGGCTGAAGGGGAGCACTCCACTTCATGTACTGGGATCTCGGCCGGGGAGAAGGACAGCAGAGTGATGACATCCACCACAGGCCGCGAGCTGCAGGGCAGAACGCAACCAACTCTCCCCCTCAGCCTCCACTGCCAGGACCACATAGACATGGGGCTCCATCTGTCAGAGGCCAGAGGACGCTCTTTCCCGAAAGCAGACCTCAATGTCACTGTCTCCTTGCAGCGATGATAATAATGAGAATGACTTAGGGCAGCTCCCCATTTATTCTAGTAGCCTTCTGACCCATTTTCCACACAGAAGAGCGGGCTTTTAAAAAGAGAAATCATATTGAGCTCCTTCCATGCTTAGAACCCTTCACTGAGGCCACACAATATTCAGAATAAAATCCAAATGTTTTCCTATCCATGCCAGCCTCTCTAGTCTTATCTCCTAGCACACTCTCCCTCGGCTCACCACGTTCCAGCCACGTCAAATCTTTGCCTGCCTTATGGCCTTGGCACAACCTGGGCTTTCTACATAGAAAGCTCTTACCCTAGATTTCTGCAAGCTGGGCTCTTTCTCATCTTTCAAGTCCCAGCTCAAATATCACCTCCTCGGACAGGCCTTTCTTGGCCTCCCAATCTATAGTGGGTTTCCCCTGCTACTCCCTCTCAGTACCCTGTTCACTCCCCTCACAGCACTTGTCACAACTTGTAATTACCTATTTAGTTGTTTAATCTTTTATCATGTGTGTCCCCACACATACACTCTATACTTAGTGCCTGGTTCAGTGTTTAAGACATAACAGGTGCTCAATAAATATCTCTTCACTCTATGTTGTCACATGATGCTTCCAATAAACTCTAAGATATGGGTAAGGCAGGAAGTGTCACCATCATTTCAAAGATGAGGAAACTGAGGTCCTAGGAAGCTAAGTGACTGGGCTAAAATCACCCAAGAAGTAAATGAGAGAGCTTCCACTTGAATCCAGGTTACCAGGTTCTAAAGCCTTCACGTGAGGTTGCTTCTCTAGGAGGTTTTAGTGTCAGACAGGCCTGGGTTCAAATCCCAGTCTGTCACTGAATAGCAGCTGTTTCACCTGGACTAAGACATGAGCCTGTATAACCCTATCTCACAGGGGTGGGGGAGACCAAATGAGCTAACGCCTATAAGTGTTCTTAGCACAATGCCTTGTACACAGTAACTGTTCAAAGGATGGGAGCTGAAATTATCATTAGGCGGGACTCAGGAGTCCCCGTCTTACCTCAGCATGATCACTTGACCCTCAGCCCCGACAGCCACATCTGCCAGACCATCTCCTCCAAGGTCCTTCACCCCGTGGATGGAACGTCCAAACCATCGAATTCCTGATAACACCTGGGTTCCTTCTATCCTCTGAGACCAAGAGAAAAATTCACGCTAAGAGAAAAATTCACACTAAGCTAGGGAGAGGACAGGCTGGAGGGTGGGCAGAGTCAGGCTGGGGAGAGAAGCTGGGTTTGGAGGCTTCCAGGTGCCTGGAAATGGGTTTTGATTGGGAGGCAAGGCACCTCACCTGACTTGGCTCAGGGCTCAGCCCACCATGGCGCCCATTGAAGATGTACACAGCTCCCTGCTCCTCCAGAGGGGCTCCCACAGCCACGTCCATCAGCTCATCCCCATTGATGTCCGTCAGGGCAGTGATGGCTGCTC
Source organism: Equus asinus (assembly GCF_041296235.1). NCBI lineage: Eukaryota > Metazoa > Chordata > Mammalia > Perissodactyla > Equidae > Equus > Equus asinus. Next base: position 25,064,434 of record NC_091803.1, read on the forward strand.
CAAATCGCCCAAGGGGGTAGCCAGGATCCCCCTGCAGTTCTGAGACCACTTCAAACCCCAGCTGGGAAGAAGCAAGGTGACAGGTGCCACCTCAATCACTCAGCAAGCTTTCACAGGGTGAGGCACCGTGTAAGTGAAGAACGCTAAAGAAATGTCACATGTGGTCCCTCACAGAATTGGAATGGGGCCTCAGACTGACCTGAGTTCAAGTCCCAGCTCCACCTCTTGCCATCTGTGTGGCCTCGTCGTTTTGGAAAGTTACCCAGACTTGCTGAGCTGCAGCATTCCCATTTGTAAGGTAAAGCTCACGGTATCTCAGGTGATTGTGAGGATCAAACGAGGTCTCATATATATAAAGGTTTGGCATGGGACCTTGCACACAGTCAACCCCAGTGATTACTAGTCATTGTTTGTCTGTTGTTCTAAAGGTCTGATTAACACATGATCAGACAGGGATAGCTTTTCAGAACTTTTTTTTTTTTCTTTGAGGAAGATTAGCCCTGAGCTAACATCTGTTGCCAATCCTCCTCTTTTCTCTGAGGAAGACTGGCCCTGAGCTAACATCCGTGCCCATCTTCCTCTACTTTATATGTGGGACACCTGCCACCACATGGCCTGACAAGCCAGGATCCAAACCTGTGAACCCCTGGCCTCCGAAGCAGAATGTGTGAACTTAGCTGCTGTGCCACTGAGCTGGTCAACCTTTCAGAATAAGTGGGACCTGAATAGACCTGGGAATGTTTCTCCCACCCCCTCAGCTCAATGTCCTGGTCTGCACCTGTTTTCGCTGGTAGACAAACACTCGGCCTCCTCTCTGCTCCCCATAGAACAGAGGAGCTCCAATCAGCAGCAGCTCTGTCTCCTCATCTTGGTCGACATCAACGCCACACAGCTCACCACCAAAATAAGAGCCGACCTGCAGGGAGAGGAAGACGTCGGAGGAAGAGCCCATGAGCAGGACCCCTCCCTCAGCTGCACCACAGCCCTCTTATTCCAATCCCTCAAACGAAGGCTCAAGTCCTGGACCCCACTTTGAGCCGATATGAATTAAGACAAGTTGGGCTCTGTGAGGTTCAGTTTCTTAAAGGCAAGTGGAGATGACAAAGCTTACCTCAGAGGGTTTTGTGAGGAACAAATGTGACAGTGCTTGGCACAGGGTCTGCTGCCCAGTAAGTGGGTAAGTGTTCAGGAGACACAGGGAGCATAACTAGTGTTCTACCAGCCCCTGATCTGCAGATGCCCTGGGCCCTGCTCACCTGGCTCCCATTTATCTTCTGGATCTGGCTCCAGTGGTCTCTGTTCTCTGACTCTTGGAACAGCAGCACCCGCCCCACGTGCTGGTATCGGGGGGCTCCAGCTGCCAGCAGTGATGGGAGCCCTCGGGAGGGCAGCCAGGCCACGGTGTAACCTGAGGAGAGAGAGATCAAGGGGCTTGGAATTAGAAACACAGTGGCTGCTGGAAGAAGGTAAAATCCAGGGGCAAAAGGGGCAGAGACCTGGGAAACTGGGTTAGTAGCAAAGACGCATTGAAAGAGCCAGAAGACTTTCTCCTAAGAAAAGGAGCCACAGGCTCTGAGTGGTACAAATCCACCATCTTGGTCCAAGGCTGCGTTTCTGAAACGGTGGACAACACACATGCCCAGGAAAAAGCAGCCACGTACCACGGGGCAAATATGGTGCACAGTTCACCTGAGGGTTGTTAAGGGAGACTACACTTCTTTTAAGTAATAAACTAAAATGGGATATATTAGTAAGAAGAATGCAAAGTTTGCATAAATATTAAAAATACAGCATGAGACTTGAAAAAACTTCCTGCTTAAAGATCCCCCTTCAGGCTATCTTCATACTTCACAGCTCCTGTGGTGAGTGTCTCTCCCCTCCGTCGCGGCACTGATGGAATGTCTGAGGAAACGCTGCAGGAAACCGGGTGAGGGACTGGGCCAGAGCCAGCAGCCACCCAACAGGAATGCTGATTAAAAAGATAACTAACCGACCCAACTTGATCTTCTCTGTTTAGAGCAGTCGAAAGCAAGTGAGAAAAACAGCCATGTCTGAGAGTTGACAGCACATGAAAGGAAGGATGGAGAGGCTCCTATTGGTTCATGTATATTCCTGAAGCCCCAGGGTGAAACACTTGCCCTTTGAAATCAGAGAGACAAGGTTTTAATCCTAGTGGCACTACTTCCAAGCTGTGCAATCTTGAGAAAATTACTTCATGCCTCTGAACCTCAGTCTTCTCATCTAAAAAAATGGAGATAGTACTAACCTTAGAGAGTGGTTTTGAGGATTAAATAAAATCATGGATTTAAAAATATATATATGAATGTAGGGGTGTGTGTGTGTATAGAGGGGTGGGCAACTAATTAGAGATAAAACTTTGAGGTTCTCTCTTCTTCTTTAGTGAGTAGCATTGTCAGCTATTTTGCAGCATGCTGAAGAACAGATAAGCACCTTGAAGGCAGAGGTGCAGGCACCACAGTGCACGTCTTTGGGCTCTACCTACCAGTTCTGTCACCCTAGGCAAGTTATTTAACCTCTCCTGGGCTCAGTTTCTTCATCTGTAAAATAGAGATAATAAAAATAGCTACTCACAGGGTTGTTGTGAGGATAAGATGAAATAAAATACGTTAATACACGTCAGGCACTTAGAACAGTGTCTGGCACATAATATTTGTTTAGTAAATATCGTCAAAAAAGGAAAAAGAAAAAAAAATCACAGAGGGCAGCCTCCCTTAGAAAGGTAGACACAGGGGCCAGCCCCGAGGCCCAGTGGTTAAGTTTGCAAGCTCTGTTTCGGTGGCCTGGGGGTTCACTGGTTTGGATCCTGGGCACGGACCTACACACCACTCATCCAGCCATGCTGTGGCCGCATCCCACATAGAACTAGAGTGACAGAATGACTTACAACTAGGATACACAACTATGTACTGGGACTTTGGGGAGAAAAAAAAAAAGAGGAAGATTGGCAACAGATGTTAGCTTAGGGCCAATCTTCCTCACCAAAAGTCAAAATAAAAGAAAGGTAGATGCAAGATGAATAGCACCAATTTTCCAGAGGAAAGTATTTAATAAGACCCTCGTATTCTGAGAGTTTGTTAAAGGAGTGGCCCACCCCCATACAGGGGTCATGGATGAGGCAGGGTGGAGGGTGCTGGTTCTAGATCTTTGAGAAGGCAGAACCTGGAAGCAGTCCTATCCCAGGGTTCTAGGAGCCAGTTTGTACCTTGAGACAGGCTGACTACATGGCTGTGAGTTAAAAGAGCTATAACCTTGCAGTACAAGGGTGAGGTCCCTCCACCGCCTGCAACTGGCATCACCGTGGGTGCACAGGCATCCAGAGACCTGTGCAGGACAAGACCGCAACAGTGACGCCATGAGGCAGAGAGAAGCAATAGCAACTGTGGATTGACCAGCCTCATTTCCTCCGCTTGGCATCAGAACATCTCCTGAGATTGAACCAACCCTGGAGTTCCTGGATAATTCAAGAGGAGGAAGCCTCAAGGAGGAGCTGCTGGTCCACCTGCTAATGAGGCAGGTTGTTTTAAAACGTATTCAGGATTTAATGTATAGGTACGACTGAGTGACGACACAGAGAGGTCACTGCGTTGAAAGAAGTTTGTTACTCACAGTTCCCCAAAGCAGGACGCAAGGCAGGCTACGCAGGGCCACCTGGGGGAAGCACCAGCATCACTGAGGAGGTGGGAGGAGAGAAGGGAGAGTATGGCCCAGAGCCCTTATTGTGGTTTTGGTGGGAAGAAATGAATGAGGCAGGGTCGGCAAGCTGGAGCAAGCTCAGGATTGGACAGTTTGAATAATGTCGGTAGGCTCTGGGCTATAGGGGTGGTCTTAGTTGTCTAGTACTGGCCCAGGGGTGATTTAGGTCAGAGGGAATACTGGCTTGGTGTGTGAAAGTTAGATAAAGTTGGTGGTTGGATACAGGCTCTGGATTGTCTGGCTGGCATATGGAACGCCTGCCCACCAGCAAGTTGTGAACTCTCCATAGGAATTAGCTAGCCCTGGGAGGGGCGTCTCTCCAGGATTAGCAAAGCCTCACAATGTCGAAGCATCATAAAACACAGAAAATAAAAACATGATTAATATACAGGCAAGGGGCTATTAAGGGAAAAATTAAGAATGTTATAACTGTATTTAAACTCTGAGTTTGTTCATGCCGGTTGCTAAATTGCTTTCATTATTATTTTGAAAGTCAGAGCGATTCTCTGGCCCCTAAAACTGAAAGAACTCAGCAGAAAGGAGAAGTACTCACCCAAATAGCCTTCTTTCACTTCTTTTGTCAGTGGTTCATTCCCAACAAACGCATCATCTTGTAGGTCTACCTTCAGGTCTAGAAAGCCCCCAGCCCAGTCCTTGGCTCCAACTGCCCCCACAACGCCACGGCCCTGCCCAGGGAAGGAGAGGGGCAGTCAGTTGCATTCTCACAGCAGCCCTCTGCCCATTACTTCAGGCCTGCCACTCACCTTGCTGAGGTCAGCGCTGATCCCACTGGAGGACAGCTCCATGTCAAAAGATGTCAGGTCCTGTCTGCTTGTGCCTGAGGGACAAGAGAGAGGAGAATGGGCCAAGACCCAAGGAGCAGTAGAAACAGTGATACTCACGAAAGGACTGAGAAAGAAGCATAGAATTTACCTTTTGGCAAGGTAGAAAGAGCACAAACTTTAGAGTCAGACTGGAAAGCGACTTATGCTTTCACTCTCATGTAAAACTCCACGAGTGTCAGATGTGGATATCCAGTTACTCCAGCTCAGCATTGTCTAGGATGCGGCTTTGATTTCTGTCCCTACTCAGGCTTCCTCACTTCAATGAATGGTGCCACATCCACCTAGTGAATCACGCTAAAAACCCAGGAATCAACCTTGATCTTCCCTTTCCCCCTGTGGCACCTGCAACACATCACCAAATCATGATGGTCCTACCTTCAAAATCCATCTGCCCCTTCTCTGAATAGTCTGTATTGCCACACCCATCAGGATGGTCCAAGCCATCCTCATCTCTTGCCTGACTAATGCAGGAGCTTAAGATTTTCATCTCTTTGACTTCATTCTTCCTCTTTCCATGCCTTTTTTCCACACAGCAAGCAGGAGTAATCTTAAAAAATGTACATCAGACTGCATCTTTCCCTTTCTTAAAAACCCTTCATTACTTCCCATTGCTCTTTAAACTAAAATCCAAACTACTTCTGAGGAGCAGGAAGGCCCCTGCCTCCCTCACCCACCTTCTCTCTCCTCTCCTCTCCACGCTCCTATCACTGCCAAGACCTTCCCCACCTCCGGCCTTCACACTTGCTCTCCTCTCTGACTACAGTGCTCTTTGCCCACATTCCTCACGTGGCTGTTCATGCCTCAGCTCAAAAGTCATCTCAGAGTGAATTTACCTCAACTTAAAAAAGGCGTCTTCCTTGAAATCCCTTTCTAAAGTCGTGTCCTCCAGTTAAATCTCTCATCGCTTTATTCATTTCCCTTACAGCACTTATCATAATCTTTAATCATCCTGTTTGTTTACTTGTTTGCTGTCTTTCTTTATCCAACCTGAATATGACCTCTGGGTTGGCAATATCCCTGAGTGTCCTATTCACAGGGTCTGGTACATGGTTGTTGCAAGCATGAATAAATTAAATAACAGTAATACCACCAGCCTTGCAAGGATGCTGAGAGGAATGAATACAATGATATAAAGTGCCTGCTACCTGTAAGCTTTCAAGAAACATAGCAACTGTTATGAATATTTGTTCATTCACTGGACAAATACTTAGAGTAACTAAATATTTGGTGCCAGAGATACAATGACGAAAAAGCAGACACAATGCTTGCCATAGGAGACTTCAGAGTTTAGGGTGGGAGACTGACAGTGGATAGACAATTATAACACAACGTATGTCACAGGGGCTATGACAGTGAACACACAGCAGTTCCAGCAGCACACAGAACCCAGAATGGGATCAGTGTGAACTTATCAGAGGAAACTTATCACTTATCTAAACTGTGATCTGAAGGATGAGTGAAGGAAGGGCAGGACAGAGGATAAGAGGTACAGATAATCAGAGCCACGATTTACAGAGAGCCCACAAGGTACAAATACTCAACTAAGCAGTTGTTAGGGCTTGAATTGTGTTGCTTAAAAAATATACATTAAAGTCCTAACCCCTGGTACTTCAGAATGTGATCTTACTTGGAAATAGGGTCTTGGAAATAGAGGTAACCAAGTTAAAATGAGGTCATTAGGGTGGGCCCCAATCCAATATGACTGGTGTCCTTATAAAAAGGGGCTCCATTTGCCCATTTGCCCATATTAAGTAATTTGAGGCCTAGGATAAGTGAAAAGGAGGGAGCTGGGTGAGGGGAGGAGGGAATTATAGTCATTCCACTGGGCTCAGTTGACACTAGCAAGATACAAGTCAGTTCTGGGCCCCACAACGGATCAAGCTGAGCTTCAAGAGGAAGATGAATTTCATAGGGAAATAGAGGCTGCTCCTAAATCATCGTCTCCTAAATTCCTACCAGAGGCCTTTTTTCAGGAGAGCTCATTGTACAGTGTCAGACACTGAGTAATTGCTTGTTATTATTATTCAATGTGTCTCTAATCTAATGTCCCAGACCAGTTTCTGTGTACAAGTTCCTGAGCTCTCACTCCTAGGGGATGCCACTCACCCTCAATGACATAGATCTTCTTTTGCAGCTCAGTGAATAGATCTTTAAGCTTCTCAAATGTGTCCAGAATCTTTACAAACTCCTTCGTGGGTGTGGAGGCAAAGTTATGGAGTGTCTCCTGACTTTCCTTGGTCTTGAAATGCTTTCCAATCTGTGAAGAAGTGAAGAGAGAAAAGCTGGCATCCCCAGAATCACAGACCAATTTTCTATTATTTCACAAGATCCTGGCCCCAAGGAGAAAGACAAGAGGGGTTCAGGAACAGGAGAGGGAAGATGAGACACAGGAAGAAGCCAGGGGTCTGGGGACCATACCCCAATGATGTAGCGGATGATGTCTTTGGCTGCGTCAGTGTTGCCTTTGTCAGTGGCTTCCCCGTCAGTGATAATGATAAGCACTTTGGTGGCATCTGGTCGGGCCCCCAGGTCTTGCCGGAACACATTTGTCCTGTGTCCAGGAAGCGGTGGGTGTGAGAGATGCCTCCCAAATCATCTGAGGTCTCCTCCACCCCCTCACCCTGCTCATTAAGTCACCACCCTGCTGATTATGCAAAAGCCCTGCTCACATTCCCCAGGTAGGTACTCCCAGCCTTCAAAGTTCTCTTCGTTAGGAACCTCCTACCTCACTCTTGCCGCCACATCTCTCCTTCTAGACCAGTGGTCTTCACCTGAATTCTAGGCAGCCAGGAGGTTGTCCCAGAGTCCATGGGCAGTGAGGGGGAGGTTTGGAAAGGGGAGACTCCAGGCTTCCTACCATTCCTTTCAACTAAACCACAACTACCCTTTAATGAGGTAGATCTGCTGATGATCTTGGTAAGATTTCAACGGAAAAAATGGGTTCCACAGCTGAAGCAAACTGGAAAGTTACTCTTCCAGAGCAAGTTCATATATCCCCCTCCTCTGCCACCTCCCCCACCAGGCTGCCTGTAGATCTCTGCTACAGCATGTCCTAGGGAATTGAAATGATCTGTTTCTGGGTCAATTTTCCTCCAAACCATGAGTTCCTCAAGGAAAGGACTATGTTTGGTTGCTGCTGTATCTCTGGTTCCTGACACAGAACATGTGCTCAATGCATGTGAAATAAAAGAAAGCAGAGAGAACTGAACACTGGACAGGCCAAATTCCTGCCCTGTCCACACCCTCCTTCTGAAGTGAGTGCCTATCGCTTTTGCTGGGACAGCAGCTCTGTTTGAACTATCTGAGCCTTCCCTCCCCACCCCACAGCTAACCAGAGATAGACAATTAATCCAAAAGCAGCCAATTCACAACCCCTGACTTACGATGTGACCTGCCTTGGGAGCAGAAGCTGAAAGTCACATGGAGAGGCCACAGTGGGAGGTGGAAGTGAGATACAGAGAGGTGGGTGGGAAAGCTACTCGGAAGCTGCCAAAGACAGAGGAGCTCTGATGGGCGGTGCCGAAAACGCCTGCTGTCAGGGCCTCTAGTTCTATATTGGATGCGAAATGTTTCTCTAACCTCCATCCACGTAGACATGGCCTATCATGGTTCCTGTTCGTGGATTTCCACCATCATCTCTCATCTAGATTTTTCAATAGCCTCCCAACTGGCCTCCCTGCTTTGCCTTCCCCCCTCCCCCCACCCATAGTCTAATATCAACCCAGCAGCCAGAGGAATCCTTTCAAAAACAAAATCAGATTATCACTCCTCTGCTCAAAATCTCCAATGACTTCTCATCTTATTCAGAGGAAAAGCCAAAGTCCTCACTCTGGCCTCCAAGTCCCTAACCCATGCAAACTCCCAAGATGTCTCTGACCTCATCTCCTACTTTCCCTTTTCACGCACTTCTCTCCAGCCATACTGATGTCCTGGCTCTTCTTCGAACATCCCAAGCGTGTTCTCAACCCAGGGCCTTTGCTAGCCCCTCTGCCTGGAATGGTCTTCACCCAGGCATCCATACGGCTCACTTCTTCACCTCCAAGTCTTTGCTCAAATACCTTCCTTGATCTTCTTATTGAATATTGCCTTATTTTTCTTTATTAAACTTACATCTTCTACTATATTATTTAATTTAGTTATTTATCCTGTTTATTGCATTTCTCTCTCCTACTAGAATGTAAAGTTTCAAGAGGGCAGAGATTTTTCAGACAACAACCTGCAGTCCAAATCCAGCTCACGGCTTGTGTTCGCATGGCCCATGAGCTAAGAGTGGTTTTCATATTTTTGAAAGGGTTCCAAAAACAAACAAGGACTATGCAACAAATACTGTATGTGGTCAAAAAAGCCTAAAATATTTACTATCTGGCCATTTACAGAAAAAAATTGCCAACTCTTGACCTGGAACACTGGCTGGCACACAGGCAGGTAGTCAAGAAGTATTTATAAAATACATTTTCAGGACTGCTCCTTTTTGCTCCCACAATTGACATCTTTTGGGGTGTCTTCCCACGCTATGCTGACCCCTTTCTCTAAGAACTGCCCCCCCTTCCCACAGAGGTGGGACTGTAGAATCCATGTTTGTGCAATGTGACTCTATGCCACAAAGGAGACCCAGGCCACAGCTGGGTGGACCCGTGGACACCTAACCCATGTTCGGCCAATCAGATTTTCTCTCCTGGAAGCTGGAATTTACGTTGTTCATTTGAATTGAGGAAATGAGGCTGCCATTTTTTTTTAGTAGACATAGCTTGACCATGTACCCACCAAAGCTGTCTACAGAGAGAGAAGGATGAAGTGGACATGATGGGTCAAGTGAGACCCAGAAGAAAAGAGCGGGAAACACACATGCAGAGTCTTGAGAAGACATATCACATGCATGCTTAACTTATGCAACTTCAACTATACATGTTTAGCAAAGAAATGAAAATGAGAAAAATAAGTGTAATGGTACAGGAGATCAATATGAGTGTATGTCCAGGGGTAGTATGAGATGGAAGATATAATTCTCTTGTTCTCCAAACTGGCCTCAGTTTCCAGGGCCACTCTAATATTTAAAGATAGGTATTTTTATTTTTTTCAAAGATTGGCACCTGAGCTACCATCTGTTGCCAATCTGCTTTTCTTCCCCTCCCCCTCCCCCTTCTCCTTCTTCTCCCCAAAGCCCCCTGGTACATAGTTGTGTATTTTTAGTTGTGGGGCCTTCTAGTTGTGGCATGTGGGATGCCACCTCAGCATGGCCTGATAAGCGATGCCATGTCCACACCCAGGATCCTAACCAGTGAAATTCTGGGCCACTGAAGCAGAGCGTGCGAACTTAACCACTCGGCCACGGGGCTGGCCCCCAAGATAGATATTTTTAAAATATACAGTATGGCCCTTCAACACAATCCAACTATGTTTGTCTAGGTCTCAATTTAAACACGGTGATCTGATCCAACTCTGGGAAAACAAATTTCTGTAGCAGATTTAGGAAATCAGGATATGCTAGTTTCCAATGTGGGACTTGAATGTATTGAATTTTATGAACAACTGAAGGAATTCTTCAAAAACAATTTTGAATTTTGAGATTTTTGTTTATACATTGACTTCAAAAGCTGATCCCCATCTAAGATGTGACTTTACTGTGGCTGCCACGGTTCACAATCACTTTTCAAGTGCTAGTTCTAGTCTCTCATGGGGCCTAGCAATACTCCGTGTCACAAAGGTTCATGAGTTAGCCCTGCATCCTCCCAAGAATTTCCCTTTGGGATTTAGTTAGTATAAAGTAGATTTCTGTTACCTGCAATCAAAAGAACCCGGACTAAAATTGTCGCACTTGAATTCTTACACTAACCTGCTCCTCGCTGGACCCACCTGTTGAGTTCCTACACACTGCCACTTTAAGAAGCTAGTGCACACAGAACAACTATTGGACAGGCTCTCTCCTGCAAAAGGGAACTCACACGACATAGTTGATGGCACCAAAGGTGTTGGTCAACTGGCGCATGTGCTTTACTGTGGCCAGCAGAACATCAGGGTCCTTCCACTGAACATAATCTGAGAAAGTGAATTCTGTTTTGTAGGTCGTGGAAAACTGAACAGCAGCAAACTAGAAAAAGGAGGAAGAAATGAAATGTCGTTATACCTCCCTCCCCACTTGTCTGCTCCAATCTCTACTTCTTATCCAGGACATGGGCAACCCAACTCCACATTCCTGCCTCAAAACGTTCTTTTGAAAATGAGACAAGATATAAACAAACACAGAAATCATGGGCTTCCCACAGGCCCATGTGATCCAAACAAGCTGAGGGAGCCTGTCTGCAGAGAGAGGAAGAAAAGAGGGAAGTAAAAGCACAAAGAGAAAAAGAAGTGAGAACTAGAGCAAACCCGAGAAGCTTTCTACTCCCTCCTTCTTGTCCCTTCCAGAAGTCCAGTTACAGCCACGTCCTTAGGTTCTAGAGACACTTCATACTAAATTTTTCTTTTATGCCTTAAGCTAGTTCAGGTAGGCATCTATTGCCTACAACCAGGAATCCTAACTAATATATTTACCCGGTAGGAAGAGTTGCTAAGTTTCTTCATCACATCCTTCATGAAATCCACAATTTTCTGAAATTCATTTTGCTGCAAGCTCCTTGAACCATCAAACAGAAATACCAGGTCTACATTGCCCTTTATACATTCTGCAGAGGCCAGACACAAAGAGATTTGGTGAAGTGTCTCCAGTGGTTGGCCTGCCCATGCTGGTTCCCACGTATGGGCAGCCACTTGGAGGTATTTTTACCCACTGGATCCCCAGTTCCTTACCCTGATAACCAGGGCGCCCTTGCAGCACAGGACCCCTCAAATTCTGGTGGAAGAGGTAACACAGGCCACTTAGATAGATATTCTGGTCACAGGTCCGAGACAGCCCAGGGTCACAGGCCTGAAGGAAGCAAAGGTGAAACGGTTTGGCCTTCCTCTTGTTGTGTGTCCTCTGGGCATCAGCCAAGAACAAGAACCTTCAGAGTCATCATCCCCCAACCTCACTCCCTACAGCCAACAGCAAGGCAAGGTAATTCTGCCTCTACATCATTCCTACTACCAATGCTATATACCAATGGACGCTTATTGCCTATAGGATAAAGTCTAAACTCCTTAGTTTGGCGTTCATATTGTTTACAGCTGGGCACTATCCTACGTTTCCAGGTCCACCCCCTTCCATTCCCAATCACACAATCTATGTTTAAGCCAAATCAAATCACTCACTATTGCCAGAATACACAATGTTGTTTCTTTCATTTGTGACTATCTTTCCTGCCATATTGCAGTTTCTTGAAAGTCAGGGCTCATGTCACAGTCGTCTTTGTGTCTCACTCCCCTTTCCCCTTCAGAATCTAGCACAATGTCTGGCATGTAACGGTAGCTAAGTAAACAAGCCCCAATTAAATACTGGATCAATAGTTCACTCAGTTAGCCTTCTATTTCTCACCAGCTGTGTCAGAAGCATCCTGCTGTGATGAATTATAAAGAGCCACGGACTTGGAATCAAACGAGAATTTGATTCAAATCCTGGCTCTGCCTCTTTAAAATCATTTGACCTTGGCCAAGCCTCTTCATCCCTTTGGTCCTGTTTCTTCAGGTATAAAATTTGTATACTGATCCTTATCTCACTTGAGTGTCTTGAGGGTTAAAAGAGGTAAAGCAATGCTTCCCAAACTTTAGGCATCTGTGTACCACTTCACAATTTCTGCCATATAGGCATATCATCCAATTACTTAATATTTTATTGACCTTTTTTTTAACTTTAGCCCATCCTAAGCAATGTGAGCCAAGAAATCATGAATTTGATACGCTCATTGTATATTTTTTCTGTCATTAAATAAATATATACCTATTAAAATAATAAAAGTTTGTGTACCACCAATAATCATCTTAGATACCAATGGTCATAGATATTTCATATTTGGAAAAAAACCCTGAGGTAGGTAAGGCCTTGAAAAAAGTTGGCTCGTAGTTCTCAATAAACACAGATTAAATCTGAATCTCTTTGATGCCTTAACCTTCTATAGGATCTTTAATCCATTTTTTTCTTCCTTCTTTTCAATCTCTCTTTCCTAGAATCGAGCTTCATAGGCTCTGATATCACACTATACAAAATTCTTACCAAAAGGCTTTCATTTGTGGGGTCTCTCGCCAAGGTCATTCCCAAGTACTTGGAGGTATAGTTGGAACCTGTAGGCACCAGTAGATTGGTCTGGAGGAACTCAGGTAATCCAAGCGTGGTGGGGCCAGCCTCAATTTCCCTGAGAAACCATTCCTCCCAGATCCCTCACCAGTTACTCACCACTCAGGCTGACTGGTAGGCAGTGTCCAGTGCCTGGCTGGCATTGATAGAGGTTTCCCGTGCTGTTCCCCTCACCTGGAGCTCCCACGACAACCCTGATGAGAAATCTCACCTGTGAGACGAAGTCGCCCAGGTCTTTACCCACCCACTCCTACCTATTAAGCGGGTTCGGACTCCCCACCAGGTATCTCAAAGCAATACAGCCACTCCTCTTCAGGGAAGCTCCTCAGTACCCATCTCTTCCCTAGTGAATCCCAGATAAATAATCCAATGTGCCAGAATTCTAGAAAGTCAATTATGTTTTCCATTTACGGTCTAGAAAAACTAAGGCCGAGAATGATCTGCCAGAATATCACAGTATGAGTTCATCCCATCAGTCATCAATTCAAGAGTCATTTATGGCATACCAACCATGTGCTAGGCTGAGGTATGTACTAGGGATGAGGGGGGAAAAGAGGGAAACAAAATCCCTGCCTTCAGGGAGCTCACTGTTTAGTCGGGGAGAGAGTCACGAATCTGGGAAGTGCTGCAAAGCGTTTTAGGGGCAGTGATATGTTCCCCCTTTTATTAGGCACTTATGTGGCACTTCAGTGATGGGTCGTCTTCATCCTAACGATCTGCTAGCCTTGCTCCTGTTTCCGAGAAATCCTACCACGACTGCCCATTTGACGGTCAGGCTAACCCTGGGGCTGGGGTGTCCCAGGCTCTGCAGGACGCGGAGGGCCTCGGGCGGCAGCTCACCCGTTTCCAACCTGCAGGACTCGGTACCCAAAGTGCCTCCCGGCGTGTGGGTAGGAGAAGCTTTGCACGTGCCGCACGTCCACGTTGTAGCTTGAGGCTGGGGCTGAGGGAGACCAGGGTGAGTCACCTACTTGCCCCCAGAGAGCCTGCCCGCGCCCCCAGAGCCCTGTGCGCTGATTGGCCGCCGCTCATGTGCCCCAAGCAGCCGACCCCAAGAAACCAGCTCTCTCCTTCCCAGGCCACCTACACCCCGAGACAGAGCTAGAACTTGCCTCCTTGGACTTCCCCTGAGAGCCTTGACTCTGCGAATCTGGAAGCAGTGCCTCCCTACGCAACCCAGAGCTCTGACAGCGCCAGGGCCTGGGAAGGACAAAACAACTTCCGGTTGGGCCTCTCAGCAAAGAAGGAAGGATAAGGCGGAGGCCTGGGACAGGAGCAGAGAGAAGGGGCCCCCAAGGCGATGGGGATGCCCCAAGGCAGGGTTCATCTCCCCACACACCCACTTCTTTCTTGGGCCTGGGGCCCAGGCGCCCTGAGAACTCAAATAATTAGCCTCAGACTTCCTCTCACAGACTTAGGCTTTCAAGATCCCCTGATCCCTGGGAGGCTGCTTCCTCAATTATCTAATGTTCCCTTCCACACCACACCACCCCACCATGGACCAGGCTTTTCCTTAACAATTAGATCTCAGATTCCCCCATCCCATGCCCCACTTCAGGCAGCCTAGGCATCATCTGCAAACACCAAACTGTCCTTTCTGGGCCTTCTTTCCTTCCAGGCATCAGGCTTATTTCATAGCAACCTAAGATGTCAGACATGCCAGCCCCACCGTTTGTTCAGATGAAGAGACTGAGGCCCAGAAACAGGAAAGGACTTGCCTAAGATGGTGCAGAAAGGTAGTACCATGGGTAGGACCAGCCCCCAGGCCACCTCTAGGTACCCGTTAACCATCTGCATTTTTTAAAGGCCCACTCCACTCGCCCATCTCTAACTATTGCCTCCTTTGTCCCTTCTCTGTCTTTTCCTCCATACCTTACTTATACTTTGGATTCTAACTTTCTTTCTTCCGTTTCCCCCTTTTCCAGGATTCTTGGGCTCCACATTACCTATGTCCAATCCCACCCTTAAGGCAGCTCCTTGTTTACTGCAGTTCCATAAGCCCTGCAGTTTCCCTGGTCACAGACACATCCCTCTCCCTCCCCTCCTCCCTTGCCTACCAAAGAGAAAAGGCCCAGACAGCAGCAGCCTCATTACGATGATGCAGGAGTTCATCTTTCAAGGGCTGGAGGGACCCGGCTCACGCTCAGCCTCAGGGGGCCCTTAGGATTTGCTGGCAACCTAGACAGGGTGAAAGAGAGAAATGATAATACCCCAGGGCCTCTTGCAGTGAAACTTTCTCACTGAGGCGCCAGGCTGATGACACTGGGTGACACTGGGAGGTGGAGGGTTTGTGCCTGTAGGGGTTGTGAAACCGCAGGAGTCAAGAGGAAATGTAAGCGGGTTAGAGACACTTCCTGTGCCTGCTTGCATTTTCATTTCACCCAGGTGCAGATAGCACAGTAATGAGTTGACTGCCTCTCCCGCCCAAGAGGTGCTGTGTCTTAGTCTTTTACTGACATAGGAACTTGAGGTTCTTTAAAGCTCGGTAGAAGACTGGTCCATAAACTGTGGTACAACCAGAATGGAATGCTATGTAGCCACAAAAGAATGAGGAAGGAAGAAAATAAGATAGCGGAAAGATATCCATGATACGCTGTTGAAGAAAAGGAGCAAGTCACAGAACAGCATAGCTAGTAACTCATTCTGATTTTAAAAAACAAAAAATAATACCCACAGAACGGGAGGAAACATTTGCAAATCATAGCTGATACAGGACTCGTATCTAGAATATACAAAGAACTCTTGTAATTCAACAATAAAAAGACAGATAAGCCGACTTTCTAAATGGGCAAAGAATTGGAATAGATATTTCTCCAAAGATGATATATAAACGGCCACTAAGCACAAGAAAAGATGTTCAACACCGTTAGTCATTAGAGAAATGCAAATCAAAAGCAAAGTCAGGTACCACTTCACACCCATGAGCACGGCTGGAATAGAAAAGGAAGAAAATTATAAGTGTTGGTGAGAATGCGGAGAAACTGAAACTAAGCCTTGTTCATTGCCGGTAGGGAAGCAAAATGGTGCAGCTGCTGTGGAAAACAGTGTTTGACAGTTTCTCAAAAAAGTTAAACATAGAGTTACCATATAACCTAGCAATTCCTAGGTATAGACCCAAAAGAATTGAAAACATAGGTTCACACAAAAACTTACACACAAATGTTATAGCAGCATTATTCATATTAGCCCCAAACTGGAAACAATGAAAATGTCCATCAGCTGATGAATGAATAAAGAAAATGTGGTATATCCATACAATGGAATGTTATTCAGCCATGAAAAGGAATGTAGTACTGTTACATGCTACAGTGGATTAGGCTTGAAAACATTATGCTGAGTGAAAGAAGCCAGGCATAAAAGATCACATACTGTATGATTTCGTTTAAGTGAAATGTCCAGAAGAGGCAAATCTATAGAAATAGAAAGTAGATATGGTGGTTACCAGGATGGTGGGAGTGGGGAATGGGGAGTGACTGCTAATGGGTATAGGGTTTCTTTTGGGGGTGATGAAATGTTCTGGAACTAGATAGTGGTGATGGCTGCACAACTTTGTGAATATACTAAAAAACCACTGATGAGTTTTATAGTATGTGAGTTATATCTCAAAAAATAAAAAATGAAAAATAAAAGTTGAAATTATGTGGGGCTGGCCCCGTGGCTGAGTGGTTAAGTCTGTGCGCTCCGCTGCAGGCGGCCCAGTGTTTTGTTGGTTCGAATCCTGGGCGCGGACATGGCACTGCTCATCAAACCACGCTGAGGCAGCGTCCCACATGCTACAACTAGAAGGACCCACAACGAAGAATATACAACTATGTACTGGGGGGCTTTGGGGAGAAAAAGGAAAAAATAAAATCTTTAAAAAAAAAAAAGTTGAAATTATGTGTGTGTGTGTGTATGTAAGAAATCTGAAAGGACACACAACCACACTCCAAACAGCATAAGGTTTATACATTTCTATATTGTCTGAATTTTTTTTTACAATGAGGATGTATAACTTGCATAATTTTTTGAAAATATTAAAAACACAACAGAATAGAGGAACTGTATTTGTTTCTGGGAAAGTGAGAAGGACACTGAGATTCTCCTTGTGCTGTGAGGAAATCCTGCTCAACCTGCAAGGCCACTTCCAATGCCGCTGCCACAGGGAAGGCTTTTGCAGGCAGATTATTTATAACCTACCGCTAGGAAGCTACAACGTGACAAGTTGGCTCACAGTAATTAGATGATGTCAGATAGTCTTTTTCAAATTCACTTAAAATCAGATAATTCAGACTGATTTCTTTGATTCTCCCTCCAGTATTTCCAATTTACATCTAACCAAATTCTTTTGCTTTGTTCTGAAATTACAAAAAGAATATACATCTTAAAATTCAAACATTACAAAAGTGTGTAAAGTAAAAGAATAAAGACTCTCTTTTAACATCTACCTCACACTCCTAAATCTCAAGAATAATTATGGTTAACAATTTGGAGCCATACATTCTTCATGACAAAAAATAGTTAGTCCTAGTAGTTAACCGTAGAGGTTTGACCTGTTTGGAAAAACTCCAATTACCTCACCACAGAACATCTAAGCCAGAATTAATAGTCAAATCAGCCATCTCGAGTGCGAAGGTGTTTTGTGCTGATCTCAGCCCATCAACAACCAATGTTGTGATTGGACTGGCCCTTGTGGTTCTTGTTATGATTGCAAGACGCCATTTGGCAATAACCATAAGGAAACTGAAAAAATAAAAGTTTACAAGACCTGGAAATAACATGGCACACCTGGGGCCACACAGTGAGGCCATGTGGAGGGACAGAGAGAGAGAGCATGTGCATGCGCTTGGGGTTCTGCTTTCATTGGGGTAGAGGGTGGGGACCTAGAGTTTCACAGGCTTACTCTTTATTGGTGAATTTATAACACAAGAGTGGGGATTTGAAGAGCAGGAAGACAAAAAACGTATCCCAAATTGTCAGTTACTGAAATCAACCAAGATCTCTAAAACAAAAGAGCCTCAGTGGAGGAAGACGGACTGTTTTTTACCTAGTTGTGTGACTGGCAATGCGTTGATTTGAGGTAGCCCTCTTTGAAGTAGATGCCTTGACAATCAAAACTTAAGTCAGGCACTTGCATTACAAAAAATAAAAAAAAAAAAACCTGTCAGAGCTCACCTTACGATCCACCCAGTGAGGCTGAGGCATCAGAGTGAATAGTGAGGACATTAGCTGCCTGAGTAGCTGATACACTAAAAGTCAGGGGTAGGTCACATGGTAACCCAGAAAGTACATATCTGAAAAGGGTTATAGTAGCAAATCCTATAATAATTATACAAATGATAAACAAATGGTAAGCAACAGGACATATTGGAGCATATGAGGAAGCCATTTGGTGTAAAACTAATTCGGCTTGACCTTATTTTTCCTGACAGTGGCCATTGAACATGCACTGTATATCCACTTTAAGCATTTGCTGTGTCCCAAAGACAAGAACAAATGACCTTAAGATAAAGGTGCAACTTTCCCCACATTAGCATTTCCTTAAGGGTAAGCATCTCTCCCTAGACTAGGAATTGATTGCTGCACTCACCTGTGACCACTCAGCTCAAGACACCAGACCTGCTACCTTCTGTGTCCACCAAGACAGCAGACCTACTACCTGCTGTGTCCATCAATTGCTGTGCTGACAGGGCAATTTCGTAACTATTGTAAAAGGGACATTTCAGTCATATGTGATGCATGCTCTCTGATGGTATATAACCACTCTGTACACCCGCACTGCTTTGGAGTGCTCTGTTCCTTTGTGAAAGGACTCTCCCGGGCTATATGGTCCTCACATCTGGCTCATAATAAACTCACCCCAACTTTGATTTATAGATTGATTACGGATTATTTGCATCAACACAAGCAATACTGTATCCTGAAATACGGTCCATAAGCCAAACTTGAAAGGGTGCTGTAATGAAACTAAGTCAGTGATCTCAAGGCCCTAGAAATCTCTTCAAAGATTTGGGTGATACTGCGAAATATTTCAACATCTTGGATAAGCAGGTTTGAACCTGTCCTGGGTTGGTAGATTTCTTTATATCTCATTGAATTAGTCTCTTAGTCCCGATAACAGGTCAGTTCAGTTAAATGGTCGTGTTCCATTTCAGGAGCTGGTGATGTAGGTGGGCTCCCCAAGTTAGGCCTATATGGTGCAAGTACTTGCATCAAGTATGTAATAAGAGGAATTTCTATGGAAATAAAAGAAAAACAATGGTTAGTAATTGGAGCAGACTATAATTCCAGTTTCTGAATTTTGAAGGCAGTCATTCAGAATTTCTAGATTTCAGGCTCAAAGCATCTTCAGATGGGGTGAGCGCAGACAGTGGCAATCTGATAGATTTTCCTGGTTTGTAGTTTGAATGTCTCTGATGATCTTTCTGAGTGGCCCACACAGCAACAAGCACAAAGATTGTCCTTTCATGAGCTGTTGTAATTTCTCTGAAGTTCGTATCAAGTTGTTCCACTTTAGCTTGCACGGCTTTGGGGAAATGGCAGTTTTAGTTCTCAATGATTCCAAGTCATGAGGGTGGGAGAAAAATTCAAAATGTTAGCTTGAAGAGTTGTAGCCAGATATCAGAGGAAATGAGACAAATTCAGTATCTAGTCCAGTTTACACATAGAAAACAAAACCTCAAGAGCAATTAACAGCACTAGAATTTGATATCCACAAGGGTGTGTTACTGAAATATAATTTTTTTTTCTCTACAATCACTCCCATTTCTATCAGGGAAAATCAAAATAAGACTAATTTGTAAAATAAGTCTAGTCTCATTAAACTTGGCCTGGTTATTCATAAAAGTACAGCAAGAATGGGCTCTTTTAAGTCTGCTTTGCTGAAACTTTTCATAAGGAATCTCAGATTGAACTTTTAAAGACCTCTGGAGGGGCCGGCCCCATGGTCTAGTGGTTAAGTTTGCCCGCTCTGCTGCAGGCAGCCCAGTGTTTCATCGGTTTGAATCCTGGGCGCGATCCTGGGCATCCAGCCATGCTGAGGCGGTGTCCCACATGCCACAACTAGAAGGACCCACAACTAAGAATATACAACTATGTACCAGGGGGCTTTGGAGAGAAAAAGGAAAAAAATAAAATCTTTTTTAAAAAAAAAAGACCTCTGGAGGCTAAGAAGCCAAACCAAATACTTGCCATCAGACTTTGCCTATAATTTCTATAGATTGAGGTGAATTCCTCTCTTCTTGAGGTCCCCAAAACATCCTGAGGTTCCTAGGCCTGCAAGGAAGTAACCTTCCTTACTCAGCCGGTAAGGCTGCTGGAAATCCTGTAAGCAAGGTATCAGGCCAATTTTTCCAAGGAGTTTTATTGGTTCTATAAAAGCTTCCTTAAAGCTGTCTGGTAATATCTGAGTTTATGTACGTCTCTCTTAAATATGAAATTCCAGTTTAAATCTTGGTAATACAACCAATGTTTCCAATTGTGTCTTGTTACAAGGAGAACAGATTCTTATTGAACTTATGCAAATAACTATATTGCCATGAAAATAATAATACTTACTGAAAGTTTTTTAATTCTCAAGGGATCAGGTAGGGAGAAAAAGTATTTGTTTCATCTTTGTTCATAAAGATATACTTACCAAATTGCTGGAAGTCATAGATAGCTTAAGAGAGGAGGTTTCCTTAAAACTGGGGAAAAGAAAAAAAACACACACAAAGATTAAAGAACCAACAATGTTTCAAACAAAAAGTCATAAAAAATTATAATCGTCCTCATCAGTTCATTCAGCCCCATGTAATTAATTCTTGTTGATCTTTATCTTTTGTCACAAGTTTTATGAAGCCATTAGTTTTTCCATCAGGGTTCTGTAAATTCTTACCCACTTCAGTAGTATGCTCTGAAAATTATTGGAGACCTGTGTAAAGAGTACTTGTCAGAGTCCTATGTCAGATTCATGGAAGAATTTCTCTGAAGATGAATCACTTTTTTTTTTTTTTAAAGATTTTATTTTTCTCCTTTTTCTCCCCAAAGCCCCCCGGTACATAGTTGTATCTTCTTCGTTGTGGGTCCTTCTAGCTGTGGCATGTGGGACGCCGCCTCAGCGTGGCCTGATGAGCAGTGCCATGTCCGTGCCCAGGATTCGAACCAACGAAACACTGGGCCACCTGCAGCGGAGCGCACGAACTCAACCACTCGGCCACGGGGCCAGCCCCTAAGATGAATCACTTTTGCAGGAACATTTTTGCAAAAGTATCAGAGCAAAACAATAACTGTCTGTAAATGATAAAAGGCTTAAAAACAGCATGGTTAAAGATCTGGTTAGAGTTCATTATAATGCAATTGATAAGAAAAGGTGGTTATTTCTGTGACACACATTTAAGATAATAGAATTATGACTGATACATATCAGATTTTTAGGAATTTCATATAATTTCTGGAACATTTATATTAACAACATATATCCATACAAGAATATCCATACAGATGTAGTACTATTTCTTATTTGACAATGCTTTCCATGTAATTTAACATATCAAGTAAACCTATTTATTTTAATGTCTTTCTCTTTACAAAGAGAGAAGACAAATCTTTTGCAATTTTCCAGGGACCCTCTGAAAAACCTCAAAGTTATTTTCAAGTCAAAAAGGTTTCATTTATGGGCCACCCCAGGGGCATAGTGGTTAAGTTTGTGCGCTCCACATCAGCAGCCTGGGGTTCGCAGGTTCAGATCCTGGGCACAGACCTACACAACACTCATCAAGCCATCCTGTGGCAGCACCCTACATACAAAATAGAGGAATATTGGCATGGATGTCAGCTCAGCAACAATCTTCCTCATGCAAAAAGAGGGAGATTGGGCAACAGATGTTATCTCAGGGCCAATCTTCCTCACACACACACACACACACACACACAAGATTTCATTTATAATTTGATTTAGAGAAGTTTGTCAAAAATATCAAAAAGTTTTGGACACTTGACTAAAAAGAATCACACATCATTAAGAAAAAATACTTAATTATCCATTTAACCAAAATGACAATAAAAGATTTTGAAGGCAAATACAGAAAGTTACATGCTTCTGAGCAAAAATTAGCTCTTTGAATATCAAGAAGACTTGGTTTACTTAAGTTCTCAAAGACCTGATGATAAAAATAATATGAAGCACATTAAGTTATTTTGGTAAGACACAAAATCTTTCCTTTCCAGGTAGATTACCCAAAAGGAAAGAAAAACTCATAATCTCTTCTTAAGAACAGACCAACAATCCAAGAAAACTCTGTCTTTCCAACAGAGAGAAAGCCAAATTCTAATTTTACACCAGTGTACTTTTGATGTTAAATTTCATTCATTCATTATTTTTTTTTAACTTAATTAGATCCATTCTAATCTTAGCCAGCCTGACCACACATAAAATTCCTTTCCCAAGATTCCTTTCCACAAACCTTCCATAACCCTCTTTTTTTTTTTGAGGAAGATTAGCCTTGAGCTAACACCTGCTGCCAATCCTCCTCTTTTTGCTGAGGAAGACTGGCCCTGAGCTAACACACGTGCCCATCTTCCTCTACTTTATATGTGGGACGCCCACCACAGCATGGCTTGCCAAACAGTTGCTTGTCTGCACCCAGGATCAGAACCTGCGAACCCCAGGCTACCAAAGTGGAACATGTGAACTTAGCCGCTGCACCACTGGGCTGGCCCCCATAACCCTCTTTTTACATTCAGATTTTTTGTCCTATGTTTTTTCCTCTTTCCATAATGAAACAATTAGCCTGACTTTAGGACAAAATCATTTTCCCTTCCTTTAACAAAAATGCATTTCCATACTTTGTACCTTTCTTACCCAAAAACATATCCAACTTTCCTTGCACACAGAGATGTGTTCCTTATTATTTGTGGTAGTTTTTTTTTTTTTAAGATTATATTTTTCCTTTTTCTCCCCCAAGCTCCCCGGTACATACTTGCGCATTTTTAGTTGTGGGTCCCTCCAGTTGTGGCATGCTGGACATCACCTCAGCATGGCCCAACGAGTGGTGTCATGTCCACGCCCAGGATTCAAACCAGCGAAACCCGGGGCCGCCAAAGCAGAGCACGTGAACCCAACCACTCAGCCACGGGGCTGGCCCATATTTCTGGTAGTTTTAACCACATATATTAAATAGAATTTTCAACTCTCAGAAACATAAATTTACAGTGAAAACTAAGAAGTAGGCAATTGTGAACTATCTGCCACACCAGCATTCTTTAGATTTGCAAATTTATGAATATATTTAATAATTTCTAGAGATATATGCTTCCTCATAATACAATTTTTCAATGTGGCATAAAACGTGCTTACTAATAGATCCAAATGTCTTTAGTTCCTCTGTAATAAGAGGTCGAAAGTAGGTAAACTTAGACTTGTTTAGCAGTTAATGTTTCAGTATTTTATCTTATTTCGAAATTATCTAGACATTCAATAAATTCCTACCATTTACTTTAACTTAGCAAAATTCTAATGGTGGAAGTTACCATAGAGATTTGGGAAACAATTTAAGTAGACATATCATAAAACAATCAACACTAAAAGGTTCACCTCAAAACCCCTATCTCACTTACATCTATATAATTTATTTCTTCTTAACAATTATGTTTATATTACCTACAAAAACTTCATTAGACATTAGATAATGTCAGGCCTCATCCTAAGTTATTTTTCTTGCTGAGAAATTTTGTAATAGACTGGGGCAGGCCCCTTGGCCAAGTGGTTAAGTTTGCACACTCCACTTCAGCGGCCCAGGGTTTTGCTGGTTCTGATCCTGGGCGCAGACATGGCACTGCTCATCAAGCCATGCTGAGGTGGCATTCCACATGCCACAACTAGAAGGACCCACAACTAAAAAAATACACAGCTATGTACCGAGGGGCTTTGGGGAGAAAAAGGAAAAATAAAATCTTAAAAGAAAAATTTTGTAATAGAGATAACATGAATTTATTTGACTAGTAAACCCAGGTAGATTAAAAGTTGTTTACATCTGCATCATATTTAATCCTATTAACTCTGAAGACATGTCTATATTAAACCAATAAACTTAAACCAGCTTTATTTATTTATTTATTTTTTATTGCAGTAACATTGGATTATAACGTCATACAGCTTTCAGATGTACATTGTAATATATTTCGAATTCTGTGCAGATTACATCATGTTCACCACCCAAAAACTAATTATAGTCCATCCCCACACATGCAAGCCTAATCACCCCTTTTGCCCTCCCCTCTCCCTAAACTAGCTTTAATACCAAGTATTTTTCCAGATCACATGAAACGGAAAAGCATTTGGGTTAGTTTCTATTATATACTTAATGTATATAAGTGCTTAATTTACTTCAAGCCAATTAATTAGAGATCTTTACAAATTAATTTTGGCTATACCATCAAAAAGTAGAAAAATATCACATATATAGCATATATCCAAAGACAGACACAAAGAGAGACCCTACAGCTTCCATTATGAAACAATATAAAACCCAGTAGTTTATAAATAACAGTTAGAATAAATTAAGTTTACTTGCTCAGATGGCTAAAGTTTTTTACTATTTGTGGACAAGACTTTTAAGGTTTGTATTTTCCCTTGACAAGTAATCTTATGGAGGCTATGGCAAGGGAGCCTTTACAGCAGTTTGTATTTTTCAAAGGTCTCTCTCTCTCTTTTTTTTTCTTCAGTATGGGCAGAGTTTTAATTACCTCCTGGTGTTTACATTTCAAAGACATAGTAAAGTTTACATCTTCAACAGACAGAGAAAGAAAATATAAGGTTTCTCCTAGGAGTTTTAGAGACTTTTAGATGTTTTTGGCAGTCCCAATTAAAATGTAGTAGTGCCACACTATAATTAGAGGGAGCACCATGTAAAGAATAATTCTCTGGACTTAGGGTCAAATGGGTCCTCTTTAGAGTTGGAAATGAAGAAGGGGTCATTTGGGTCACTGTGGTCGTGGAAATGATAAGCCCATTGGACCACACCAGTTGCTCGCTGCAGGAGATGGCTTCATCTTAACGTTTTCCATTCACTGTGAGCCTGAGCGGTGATCACTGTGATGGAAGGATAGGCATCACACCAGCAATAAATATCCACGTGAGGAGATGGAGGGTCCTAGTACAAATATCCGTGGCTCTAGAGGACTTTGCCCTCCCATTTCCCTCTTCCTCTTCACTAGAGGCCTCAATAACCCTGTCAGCTTTTCCCTGATGGCAGGGACACCCCACGAGAGGTCTTTCTTAGTTCTTTCTCGTTCAGGGGAAAGCCAAGGGGGCTTAGGATCTGTGGTATCTTTGAGGAAACGAGCATATAGCCTGGATGGATCTTTAAGAAAGTTATGGAGTTTAGGGTCTTTAGAGATACCGGCCAGTTGACACGTTTTGGCAGCCATAAATAACAATTCAGAGCCCATTACAAACAAACAAATAAACAAACCCCACAATAGCCAATTAGTTTCCTTTTCCTCTTCCTGCTGCATAAAATCTTTAAGAAAGGTTTGAATTTCAGTTAAGGTATAACTTCTGATCTTAGTTTCCATTTCTTGATTTTCTTGTTACCTTAATCTTATGTGTTGTTATTGGAAAATTTTGGATGATGTCACTATGAGCCCTCTTCATAGGTGGCCGTTTTCCTTTCCAGGGTGTCCCAAGAGACATCTCCAGGATTGGGGTTTGCTTCCACTAGCACGATATGCACAGGGTCTTTGGGGAAAGCCCCTAGACCTCTGGAGCTTCTTGGCACGTTGGTTATGCCATGTCACTGAGTCACGCTCAGGAAGATTCATGGGGTTTTGCATTTATCAAGGAGCTGACGTGCTTCCTCAGGGTTCTTAGGAGGCACTGGCACCAGAAGTTCAGGACATTTATGTTTGTCCATTATTTTTTTAGTAATATCACACTAGGGATTGGACACATAATATCCCATCAGGTCAGGGGACAAAGAGCAACAGTAGTGAGCGAAGTGATGACACAGAGCCTGCAGGCCTCTGTTGTATTTTCCCTCTGGTGCCATGGGTTTCCAGCTGCAAGGCTATTTCACTCTTCTGGGTTAGAACATGTAGTCTGGGCACCACCCACTGACTCAGCGGTCACCTAGGCCGAGGTCTCCTATCCTCCTCACCTAAGGGAATCTTTTCCTCATGCCTTTAGCCTAGAGGCTCTGCTTGGGTGGTGACAATAGCCTTGTGATCCAATCCACCCTCCTTGGTTCTCCTTGGCCTTGAGGCATGGGAGACCCTTATGCACATTAATAGTCAATTAAGGCCTTTATAATTAGTGGTCTAATCCTCTCTTAGACCACGTGGCCTCTATCATACTGCTCTGGAGAGATCCTTGGATTATCACGGCAGCCATGACCTTTTGGACTGGATATCACAGGCAACACATAATAGAGGCAATATGCAAAAGCACACAGCAGTGTGATAGACCCTCAGCAAGCAGTGCTCCCTTCCCAGATGGTGTTATCCACCTGAGTTAGGTGGTTAGTAAGCAAGTTGCAAGTAAAGGGCATTTCCCCTGGTTAACTGCAAGGGCAGTCGTACGATCCTGCTGACTCCACCAACTGTTTTGTGTGGGTCTCAGCCTATCAATAACCAGTGCTGTGGTCAGACCAGCCCTTGTGGTTCTTATTATGATGACAAGATGTCCCGTGGCAATACCCATCAGGAAATTTTGAAAAAATAAAGGTTTATTACTTACAAGACCTGGAAATTACATAGCACACCTGGGGCCACACAGCAAGGTCGCAGGTAGAGAGAGCACACAGGCCAGTGGTTCTGATTTTATTGTGGTGGAGGGTGGGGGCCTAGGGTTTCACAGGCTTACTCTTTTTTTTTTTTATTGTGGTCATAATAGCTTTTAACAGAGAGAGATTTCAGTTGTACATTATTATTTGTCATACACCATGTAAATGTGTCTCTTCACCCTTTGTGCCCACCCCTCCACCTCCCACCCCCCCAGTAACCACTAATTTGTTCTCTTTGTCCATGAGTTTGTTTATATTCCACATATGAGTGAAATCATATGGTGTTTATCTTTCTCTGTTTGGCTTATTTTGTTTAACATGATGCCCTCAAGCTTCATCCATGTGGTTGCAAATGGGACGATTTCATCTCTTTTTATGGCTGAGTAGTATTCCATTGTATATGTATACCACATCTTTATCGAGTCATCAGTCAGTGGGCATTTGGGTTGCTTGCACGTGTTGGCTATTGTGAATAATGCTGCAATGAACACAGGGGTGCATATGTCTCTTTGAATTGTTGATTTTAAGTTCTTTGTGTAAATATCCAGTAGTGAGATAGCTGGGTCATATGGTATTTCTATTTTTAATTTTTTGATAAATCTCCATACTGTTTTCCACAGTGGCTGTACCAGTTTGCATTCCCACCAGCAGTGGATGAGAGTTCCCTTTTCTCCACACCCTCTCCAACATTTGTTGTTTTTTGTCTTGGTGATTATAGCCATTCTAACAGGTGTAAGGTGATATCTAAGTGTAGTTTTGATTTGCATTCCCTGATCATTAGTGATGTTGAGCATCTTTTCATGTGCCTATTGGTCATTTGTATATCTTCTTTGGAAAAATGTCTGTTCATGTCTTTTGCCCACTTTTTGATTGGGTTTTTTGTTTTTTTTTGTAGTTCATTTGTGTGAGTTCTTTATATACTATGGAGATTAACCCCTTATTGGATTTATGATTTGCAAATATTTTCTCCCAATTGGTGGGTTGCTTTTTCATTTTGATCTTGGTTTCCTTTGCCTTCCAGAAGCTCTTTAGTCTGATGAAGTCCCACTTGTTTATTTTTTCTTTTGTTTCCCTTGTCTAAGTAGACATGGTGTTCAAAAAGATCCTTTTAAGTCTGATGTCAAAGAGTGTACCGCCTATATTCTCTTCCAGAAGTTTTATGGTTTCAGGTCTTACATTCAAGTCTTTGTCCATTTTGAGTCTATTTTTGTGCATGGGGAAAGATAATGGTCTACTTTTATTCTTTTGCATGTGGCTGTCCAGTTTTCCCAGCACCATTTATTGAAGAGGCTTTCCTGTCTCCATTGTATGTTCTTGGCTCTTTTGTCAAAGATTAGCTGTCCATAGATGTGTGGTTTTATTTCTGGGCTTCCAATTCTGTTCCATTGATCTGTGTGTCTGTTCTTGTACCACTACCATGCTTTTGATCGCTATAGTTTGATTGCTATAGTTTTGTAATATATTTTGAAGTCAGGGATTGCGATGCCACCAGCTTTGTTCTTCTTTCTCAGGACTGTTTTGGCTATTCGGGGTCTTATGTTGCCCCATATGAATTTTAAGATTCTTTGTTCTATTTCTGTGAAGAATGTCATTGGGATTCTGATTGGGATTGCATTGAATCTGTAGACTGCTTTATGTGGTATGGACATTTTAACTATGTTTATTTTTCCAATCCATATGCATAGAATATCTCTCCATTTTTTAAATGTCATTATCGATTTCTTTCAGTAATGTGTTACAATTTTCTTTGTATAGATCTTTCACCACCTTTGTTAAATTTATTCCTAGGTATTTTATTCTTTTTGTTGCAATTGTAAATGAAATTGTATTCTTGAGTTCTTGTTCTGTTAGCTCGTTATTTGAGTATAGAAATGCTACTGATTTTTGGAAGTTGACTCTATACCCTGAAACTTTGCTGTAGTTGTCGATTATTTCTAATAGTTTTCCGATGAACTCTTTAGGGTTTTCTATATAGAAAATCATGTTATCTGCAAACAGCAAGAGTTTTACATCTTCAGTGCCTATTTGGATTCCTTTTATTTCTTTTTTTAAAGATTTTATTTTTCCTTTTTCTCCCAAAGCCCCTCCGGTACATAGTTGTGTATTTTTAGTTGTGGGTCCTTCTAGTTGTGGCATGTGGGATGCCACCTCAGCATGGCTTGATGAGCAGTGCCATGTCCGCATCCAGGATCCGAACCAGCAAAACCCTGGGCCACCTAAGTGGAGCACGAACTTAACCACTTGGCCATGGGCCAGGCCCCACTCTCATTATCTCTTTAAATTTGTCTCTAGCACACTCCTTTCCAGCCACACTGCTTCCCTGGCTCCTTGATGATTCCAGCATACCTCTGCCCCTGGAGTCTTTGCACTTGTTCTCTTGCTTAGCTTTCCCAAGACAGCCTCATGGCTCATTCCCTCATCTTCTTTAGATCTTTGCTCCTTAGCACTTATAGACTTCTGCTTAGCCTATCTAATTTACTGATTCATCTAATTTATTGTTCATCTTCCCTACTAGAATGTAAACTCCACTGGGCAGTATTATTATTTTTTTTCTTTTGAGGAAGATTAGCCCTGAGCTAACATCTGCTGCCAATCCTCCTCTTTTTGCTGAGGAAAACTGGCCCTGAACTAACATCCATGCCCATCTTCCTCTATGTTATATGTGGGACGCCTACCACAGCATGGCGTGTCAAGCGGAGCCATGCCGGCACCTAGGATCCGAACCCGCGAACACCAGGCTGCCGAGAAGCAGAACGTGCAAACTTAACTGCTGCGCCACCGGGGGGCCCCACTGGGCAGTATTATTAGTTGTTGTTGTTATTCACTGCTGCATCCCCAGTACCTAAAACAGTGCCTGGAGCATAGTAGGTAAATATTTAATCAGTAAATATTTACTGATGAGTGAATGCTTGGGGCTACCTTTGCCCCTAAGGATAGTTAAGAGACTTGCTTTCCAAGGTCTAGGTTCTTAGAAGCAAAAAGCTGCATGTCCACAAGGGAGAGTTTGAAGGAGTTGAAAGGAGAGGGCTCAATTCCCAGAGCCAAGAATTTATTTAATAAATATTTAAAATTAAATAATAAGCTGGTGTCAGGTAAGCAGTCAGTTAGCTCCTACCAGAATTTGAACTGGAGAACACAGAGAGGACTGGCCAGTTATAAGTGAGGGGCGAATGGTACAGACATGCAGAGAAATAGATGTCATGAGAGATAAATCGTGAGATCTATGAACAAGGAACAGTGATAACTCGAAGGGCTACGTTAATTCCTTTTTTTTTTTTGGAGGAAGATTAGCCCTGAACTAACATCTGCTGCCAATCTTCCTCTTTTTTTGCTGAGGAAGGCTGGCCCTGAGCTAACATCCGTGCCCATCTTCCTCTACTTTATATGTGGGACGCCTAGCACACCATGGCTTGCCAAGCGGTGCCATGTCCGCACCTGGGATCCCAACCGGTGAACCCTGGGCCGCTGAAGCAGAACATGCAAATTTAACCACTGCGCCACTTGGCTGGCCCCAAGGGCTACCTTAATTCCTAATGGCCTCTCTAGTTCCAGTCCACAAGTACTCTCACACTGAACCCTTTCTCTCTGTAGTTCTTAAATTAATAAAATGTTGAATAAGCAAGGGTGGGGCAACAGGGAGCCTCTGGGCATGCTTGGGGACCATGGCCTCTGGCCGATGAGGATGAGGCAGGAAAAGCAGACTGGGACCTCCCTGCCCCCTACACCAATCCACCAGGCCTAGAAACCCAGGACAATTCAAGGTAAAGTTCTCTCTTCAGATTCACACAGATTTGCTGACACGATGCTGCTGATTGTATCGGCTGCTGTCTCCTGGCCCAGGCTCCCCACCCACCGCTTCCTCCTGGGTGCAGTGACACAGACTGCTTTGGTCAGGGTGGTGCTGACAAAAATATCTGGGTCACCACAGTGCTTCTTCCCCTACTTCCCACCTGCCAGGAGGCTAGGAGGAGGAGAAACTCCCCACAGCAGGAGGCTGGGCCTCAGGGGAGAGGTAGTTGGTCACTAAGACCCAGCGGGCCCACAGTGGGTGGGGCTTTGGAGGCCACCACTCTATTCCAAGGACCCTATGATCTCATGGTTAGGAGGGCTAGGGCATTCTAAAGTTCTAGAAACTCTACTTGGATTTTCTGAGAGAGGGCTGAGCCGAGTGCGCCACAGGTAGGAATTTCATAAGGATGGCACTCCTTGGGTATTCACATGCAGTCCATAGGTCCCTGTTGTCACTGGGTAACCTGACTCTAGGGGCTCCATTTCCAGCCTCTAGGTGTGCAGTTGATTTTTGTGGCCAAAAGGGCATATAGTTCAGAGACATAGACCTTGGAATCAGTTCCAAGCAGTCCTGCCTTGCTATGTTGTACCAATGAATTTCTTCACCTCTCTGGGCCTTGGTTCCTTTTCTGCACGTAGGTCAGACTTCTACAGGACTCAGCAGTCTGTGAATTTAAATAGGACTGTATTAATCTTAATCCTTCCATGTTGTTGCCTTATTACCCTACGTGCTAGTACAAGATCCCCAGCTTCCTGCAAATTCCCTGTGCTATTTCAGAAAGTCTCCAGAGGCATTTCACTTGTGCTCCACTCCCTGGTATGTGAGCTGCTCCAGCTCCACACCTTGGCTGTCGTTCTATAGCCAAGATCTTAGATACAACAATTTTTGGCTATTGGCCCCAAACCCTCGAAATGCCAAAGTTGAGGGGAGATTGTGCTGGAGTTGGGGAGAGTCTCTCTCTCTGCTTTGAGTTACATCATGGTAGAGGTGTCCCCAAGCTCTACTGCTTGGCTCATGAAGCAGCTCCTCCAGGTTTCACTTATACTCCTTCTCAGCCTCTCCCTCTCTCGGACCCTGATTTATGTTGAGGGGGCCGAGCCAGACAAATGCTTGAATAACAACCACTACTCACAGAAGGATCACCACTCCCCTCTGACAACTGAGACTTCATTCCTGGGTCAAGCTCATTCAGCTATGAGTCTTCTCCACCCTCAGGAAGGTCCTCTGCTCCCTCTTGAAAAGGTCTTCTGTAGGGTCACCTCCTTAGTTCTCCAGACATGCCCGGTCATGCTTGAATTTCCAAAGTGGCCAAACCCCAAGTCTGGCCTGCTACACATCCAGTGGGGATGATAGTAACCCCCATCTCTTTCATTTGTTACATCAAGGAAAGCAAACTCCCTGCTATCACTCTACCTCGGTGGGAAAAAGGAAAACATTTCTCATCTTTTGACCAGGTAGCTTGAGTACAGAAACCAGTCATTTAGAAAAGAAAGCAAACAGAACCTGGAGGACCGGTTATTGGAAGATGGTTTTACGCTGTGTAACGAGGCGAAGGGTCTGGGGGAGCAGCAGCTATCCCCAATATCTAAATGATGAGGAAGGCCTCCTTCCTGACCTCACCACTTATCAGACCCTTCACAACCCTCCTCCAGCTGAATATTCCTGAAGCTCCTTCAAGAGCCGTGGATGACTCCCTTCAAAGACTAGGCTGACTCCCTATTAATTCAGAGGGTCTTGGCCACATCTCGTCTGGTTGTAATAGGAGCCCATTTGAGCTGGCTAAAACCAGCTCATTTATTCTTATAAAAGAATAAATTTGTTTAAAGGATATCACGAAGCCCTTAGGGGAACTCAAATACAATCGGGTCTCCCAGGTGGCAAGAAAGGACATCACATCTCTCCATTCCTCTCTCTCTCTGCAGGCCATCTTTCTCCACCGCTTCAACAAAGGTTGAAAGTGGTTGCCCTTCAGTGGCAAATCATCCCAGCTTTATACATACTTAATTGAAAAGACCACGCAGGCTAAGATCTCTAAATTTCCACACTCTTAGGAGGGAGAATCTGATTGGCCCAGCTGGAGTGAAATGTCTACCCTACAGTGATCAGATATGGCCAAGGGAACAGGGTCACATCTAAACACAAACCAGCATCCCACTTCACTCTCAACTCCTGGATGGGGAAAGTAGTTCTCAAGTAGAGATTGTAGGGCTAGGCAGAAATGTCAAAAGTTCTTTGTTACCTGGGGTAAAGCTCAATCTTACTCTGTAACTTCCTCTAGCCTCATACCCTATTTTTCTTCCTCATTCTCTCCTCAGCCTATCTTCTTTGCCTGGAATGTGCATTCCCCATCACCACTTATCAAAATCTTCCCAGCCTTCTAAGGTACCATGCCAACTGCTTCAATGCCATCCCTTATGATACCTTGAACTAGAAGTATAGTAACAAAATTTCAAATTTGAAAGGACTCCTGAATGTCACCTAAGTCAACCCTCCCCGACCTCACACAAGTCCCTATATACCAACTCCTCATCCAGGCCCTGCTTATACACCTCCAGAGACGGAGTGCTCATGACTTCTCTAGGACGTCAAACGCCACTGTGCCTCCAGCAGCTCTGCCTGTAGGAAAATGCTTTCTTGCATTACATGCCAATTTGCCTTCTTGTGGCTTCCATGCTGTAGACTTGATTCTGCCCTGTGGAAACGCCCAGGACCAGTCTGTTCTCTTTCTCATCTGAAAGCCCCTTCAGAAATTTAGACAGGGCTCATATCACTCACTCCATGCTCTTCTCTCTTCCAGGCTGAATATCCTCAGTTCTATCTAATATTCTCCATAAGACGAAGTCTCAAGTCCTCCGACAACCCCAGGAGGGACACCTCTTTCAACTACCTTCCTAAAATCTGGTGCCTCAAAATAAATGCAACAAGGATGCATCTTTTAATAAAGGATTTTTAAAATTCAAGGAAATCTTTTAATAAAAGAAGAAAGAGGGGGCTGGCCCCGTGGTCGAGTGGTTAAGTGCACGTGCTCCACTGCAGGTGAGCCAGTGTTTTGTCAGTTTGAATCCTGGGCACGGACATGGCACTGCTCATTGAGCCACGCTGAGGCGGCGTCCCACATGCCACAACTAGAAGGACCCACAACTAAGAATATACAACTATGTACCGGGGGGGCTTAGGGGAGAAAAAGGAAAAAAATAAAATCTTTAAAAAAAACAAGAAAGAAAAGAATTAAATACCCAGCAATAACAGGAAATTGGTTATATCGATTAAATACATCTATTTTATAGAATACTATTCAACTTGTAACAAAATATGGCAGATTTACAAGTACTAGCATAGAGAGATTGTCACGATAATGCAAGTAGAAAAAAAGCAAATTACAAAACAGTGTGTGCAACATCTTATTTATCAGCTAGGCAGGAAGTCTGTCTTTCTCAGCCTCTCTCTCCCACACATCTCTGCCTCTTCAACATTTCATTTTTTAGTGATTGGGGGGGAGGATATTTGCTGAACTCTGCATAGTTGTTATTTCTAGATTCTAGAGATGTCTTATTTCTAGAGTATAGAGGATGAGGCTCAGGGATCTTTCACGATATGATATAAGTATATATCATATAGTGTTTGGGTTTTTTTCATAAAGAGCACATACTACTTTTATAATCAGAAAACAATAATAATAAAGCATTTGCAATGCTTTGGTGAGCTCCAGAAATCAGGCTGTTGGTCTCTTCCCTCATTCACATTCTATTTATTCATTCAACAAATGCTCTCTAGGGCTTTCCTTGCGCCAGACCCCATTCTGGGCCCTGGGCTCACGGAACCCAGTGAGTTGTGGTCATAACCATGAGGAGTTCACAGGTGTCAAAGAAAACCTAGTGTGACAGATGCTATAACAGAGGGAACCCCAGGGTTATGAGATCACAGGGGAGGGACTTCCTAGAGTCTGTAAGAACTCTATGTTTGTTGGGCATAAAGGGCTTTTGGGTCACTGAGAGCAGCCTTTGCAAAGGCCCAGAGGTGGAAAGAGCTATGCTATCTTCTGTCTACCCTCCCCACCCTACTCCACCCTAGTCCAAGCCACCACCTTCCTTCACTGGTCTTCTTCTGCATCCTTCACCTCCAGACTATTCTCGACCTAGCAGCCAGAGAGATCTTTCAAAAACACAAATACAACCATGTTATCCCTCTGCTTAAAGCCAATTCTGTGTCTTCCTCTTTCTCTTAGGACAAAAAAGTCCAAAAATCTTTCACATGACCTATCAGATTTTGTATCCAATCCATCGGGAAATCTGTTGGCTCTATCTTCAAGAACTATCCAGAATCTGACCACCTCTCACTATCTCCAATGTAACCACCTGATCCAAACCACCATTGCCTCTCCCCTGGGTTTTTGGAGGAGGCTCCTCA
Organism: Equus asinus; assembly: GCF_041296235.1. NCBI lineage: Eukaryota > Metazoa > Chordata > Mammalia > Perissodactyla > Equidae > Equus > Equus asinus. Next base: position 25,099,135 of record NC_091803.1, read on the forward strand.
CTGTCTCTCTGCTTCCACTCCCCCAAACTCATCTCCCCTCACCCAACAGCCAGAGCGATCATGTCACTCCTCTGATCTAAACCCTCCAGTGGCTCCTATCTTACCCAGGGCCAAAGTCAAAGACCTTACAGTGGCCTACAGGCCCTGCACATCTGGTCCTTCATTGCCTCTCTGATATTACCTCCTCCTGTCTCTCCTTCACCCACTTGTCACCAGCCACAGTGACCTCCTTACAGTTTTTCCAACACATAAGGCTTGCTCCATCTCCAGGCCTTTGCCATGGGTGTTTCTCTGGCCCAGATCATCACGTGACTCCCTCCCTCACCACCTTCAAAGCTATCTTCTCCTCCTCCATCTCTGAGTCCTCCATTCTCTGAGTTCCGCCATCACTCCGAGTCTTTTTCTTCTCTCTCTCTCTTGTTCTTATGACAAGAGGTGACTCTCTAAGGCTTCTCACGTTTGCCCCAGATACAAAAATGAAGCTTCCTGTCACTTGGGATGCTGGAAGGTGGTTAAGAGTGTGAGAGCTTGTGGCCATGGGTGTCATTTCTCAAGTCTCTTTAGGCAGAGACTGTTTCTGGAAGCCCTGACTGTTGCTGCAAGCTCAGGGGAGGTGAGGGTTGGCAACTGGGGTGGTGCCTGGCCTGGGTCAGGCCCAGGTCAAGGACCAGCAATGGGGACAATGACCTGGGTGTTGGGCCAGAGTGGTGAGGGCTCAGACCAATGGGAAAGGTTTTGGATCTCTGGGATTTAAAGAAGATTTTATTTTTCCTTTTTCTCCCCAAAGCCCCCCGGTACATAGTTGTATATTTTTAGTTGTGGGTCCTTCTAATCGTGGCATGTGGGACGCTACCTCAGCATGGCTTGATGAGTGATGCCATGTCTGCGCCCAGGATCCAAACCAGTAAAATCCTGGGCTGCCGAAGCAGAGCGCACAAACTTAACCACTCGGCCACGGGGCTGGCCCCTGGATCTCTGGGATTTGACTGCACATTCAAAGCTATAGCAAAATCAGATTATGCCAGTCCTACAGTGACTTGTGAGGCTCCATGTCCTATGCCACCTCCCCCCACCCTGTGCCACATCTGTCTGACCTCATTTCCTACTCACTCACTATGCACCAGTCACCCTGGCCTCCTTGTTCCTACAACACCCCAGGTACACTCCTGCCTCAGCGCCTTTGCACTTGCCATTCTCTCTGCCTGAAACACTCTTTCCCAGATATCTGCATATCCTTTCTTCATTCAGGCCTTTACTTCAAAGTTACCTTCTCAGCGAGGCCTTCCCTGGCCACAATTACACAACACACACTCACATATCAGATTCCCTATGCCACTCTCTCCAGACTTCATTTTTCCTCCCTGGCAAGTGATTGATCTTATCTATTGCTACCTCTCTCCATTAGTATGTCAGCTCCACGAGGACAGAGATTTTTGTCTGTGTGTTCACTGCTATAGCCCCAGTATCTAGTGCAGTGGCCGGCACAAAGGAGGTCTTCAATAAATATTTGTGAATGAACCCAAGGGGAGTGTTGAACATCCATTACATGCCAAATATTTTTCAGCCACAATTTTTTTTCTTACTAGAAATAAATGGCGTGGGGCCGGCCCCATGGCCAAGTGGTTGAGTCACGCACTCCACTTCGGCAGCCCAGGGTTTCACCGGTTCAGATCCTGGGCGCGAACATGGCACCGCTCATCAAGCCATGCTGAGGCAGTGTCCCACATGCCACAACTAGAAGGACCCATGACTAAAAATGCACAACTATGTACCAGAAAAGTAAAACCTTTAAAAACAAAAAGAAATAAATGGATGATCTTATTTTTGTTTTTAAGAAAAACATGTATATGTCATATACAGAGCACACAGTACACTTCTCCACACAGCCTGGAGGGAGTGACAGGGTGCCCCCTGGGGTTCACTGTGAGGTGGTGGCCCTCCACATACATGAAGAAAAATGTCTAAAACACATTCTGCTAAGGTATTACCGGTATTTCTCTCTGGGAGGAGGAATTTCAAGTTACTTTAACTTACTTTTTACTAAGCTGCATTTTGTGATTTTTTTACAATGACAACAGAATAATTTTGTAATAAGAAAAAATTTGAATTAAAATGTACTCAGGGCCGGCCCCGTGGCCGAGTGGTTAAGTTTGCGCACGCTGCTTCGGCAGCCCAGGGTTTCACCGGTTCAGATCCTGGGCGCAGACATGGCACCACTCATCAGGCCATGCTGAGGTGGCGTCCCACATGACACAACTAGAAGGACCAATAGCTAAAAATATACAACTATATATTGGGGGAATTTGGAGAGAAAAGGCAGAAAAAGGAGAAAAAAAGAAGATTAGCAACAGTTATTAGCTCAGCTGCCAATCTTTTAAAAAAAACGTGTACTCAACCTGGGGCCAGCCCAGTGTCGTAGTGGTTAAGTTAACCTGCTCTGCTTCAGCAGCCTGGGATTTGCAGGTTTGGATCCTGGGAGCAGACCTAGTGCCACTCGTCAAGCCACGCTGTGGCGGCGTCCCACATAAAATACAGGAATATTGGCACAGATGGTAGCTCAAGCCTAATCTTCCTCAAGCAAAAAGAGGAAGATGGGCAACAGATGTTAGCTCAGGGCCAATCTGCCTCATGCACACACAAAAAGGTGTACTGAACCTTCTGAAGTATTTTCAGTGTACTGAAAATATACTGAGTATATATTTTATCCTAATAAAACACTTTTTAAGTGCACTGAGCTTTAAAGCGTAGTGTTATAACTCAATTATTATCTTAAGGGGAAAACACTGACTAGCCCTAGCCTCACTGCTTTTGTTGTATGTGAAAAACAAACGAGGGTTGGTACTCAGATCCTCTTATTCTTTACAATCTCTCTTTTTTTTCCTTTGCCTGTTCTCCCAATCTTACCTGCAGGTTTTTAGCTTTGCCAGCTTTGACCAACATCTTTGACCAAATGGTAAATGTAGTTTAATGGATCTCTCAGTGAAAAACAAGAAAAAAACAAAAAGGATGTTTTCAAATGCTTGTGACGCAGTCACAAGGATCACCCTCAAGAGGCCCATGTGGACCACCCACACAGAGGCACCTGAGCTTGTCGTTCTGGCCAAGTGGGTTGGTCACAGGCCAAGGCAAATCACGAATTTGTTTGCACTGGCCCAAGTGAACATTGCTCCCAAGTAGAAGCGACAGGGAACTAGATGGATAAAAATCTTCCCCCCAAACAGTGCTGCTTCTTCAACAGGGCATGTAGGGGTTGTCAGTATTATCAAAGGGGCCCCCAGGATGAGGAGTCATGCAGCAGCCTTCAGGTGAGACACACCTGGGTTTGCATTCTCACTAGGTGGATTCCCAGCTGGTCACCTTGTGCAATACTCCTAAGCAATCAGGGACCTCAGTGTCCTCATCTGTAAAATGGAGATAATAATGCCAATTATCTGGGGCTGCTATGAGAATTAAACGAGATAAATAAATGCAAAATGCTCAGCAGCATGCCTGGCTTATCATATGTGCTCAGCAAATTGTACTTTATTTATTTAAAACTCTTTTCTTTTTTTTTTTTTTTGAGGAAGATTAGCCCTGAGCTAACATTTGCTGCCAATCCTCCTCTTTCTGCTGAGGAAGACTGGCCCTGAGCTAACATCCGTGCCCATCTTCCTCCACTTTACATGTGGGACGCCTACCACAGCATGGCTTGCCAAGCGGTGCCACGTCCACACCTGGGATCCGAACCGGTGAACCCTGGGCCGCCAAAGCGGAATGTGTGCACTTAATCCCTGTGCCACCAGGCAGCCCCAGCAAATTGTACTTTATAAAATCATGTATTTTATACAAATCTTATTGCCAAGTCAAGAGCTAGAGAAACCAGGGTGGACAAAACAGAGTAGGCCCTGCCCTGTGGACCTTACAGACCAGGGGGGCAGGCAGATAGCTATGGTATAATCACATGAAAAAAGAACTACAAATAGTGCTAAATGCCGAGAGGGCAAAGTCCAAAGATCTAAGAGAGCCTATAAGCAGGGGCACCTGATCTAGTCACTTTTTAACCCAGGTGAGGTGACTACAGATGGAATAGAGTGTTTTTGTGTTTCCCTTAGCGACATGAGGATGCTTCACATGTGCAATAGGCTGAACATTTTGCAAACAAAATTTCACAGTTGAGATTTTCATGTGATCCTTACACCAGATCCCAAGCAGAGATTGTGACCCTCATTTTACAGAAGTGGACACTAAGGTGTCGAGAGGTTATAGAACTTCCTCAAGGCCAGACAGCCCACTGACAGCAAATCCAGAAAATCCCACTGACAGCAAATCCAGAGGTCAGATAAAACCCAGAAGCCTTCTGCTTCCACATCTATTAGTTTTTCACTACCTCATTTTTACTTTTTGTATTTTTCATTCTGAACTATAGCATACTTTCTTTTCGTAATGTTGGAAATATAGCTTACTCACAAAAAGAGTGTGGGAAAATCTACGTGTACAGTTTAAAGAACACCCATGTAACTACTACCCAGCCCAAGGACCAGAATTTAACAGCCCAGAGGTCCCCTATGTACTCTTCCCCAGAAGGAACCCCTAAGCTAAATTTTGTTAATCATTCACTCTCTTACCTTTCCAAAAAGTTTTTAGCATTTATGTATCTCTTAACAATATACTATAGCTTTGCCTGGTGTTGAACAAAGTTCAATGGCATCTTAACTGATGCGTTCTTCTGTGACTTGCTTCTTACTCCCAACATCTTATTTTTGAGATTGTCCATATACTTATAATTCATTTTCACAGATAAATAGTATCCCACTGTGTGATTACACCACAATTTATGTATGCATTCCCCTGTCAACAGACGCTTGGGTTATTTTCAGCATTTTGCAATTATAGTTCTTTTTTTTTTTAAAGATTTTATTTTTCCTTTTTCTCCCCAAAGCCCCCCGGTACATAGTTCTGTATTTTTAGTTGTGGGTCCTTCTAGTTGTGGCATGTGGGACGCCGCCTCAGCGTGGCCTGATGAGCAGTGCCATGTCTGTGCCCAGGATTCGAACTGGCGAAACCCTGGGCCGCCGAAGCGGAGCATGAGAACTTAACCACTCAGCCACGGGGCCAGGCCCTATAGTTCTTTTTTTTAGGAAGATAAACAGGATTTGTTTTTATACAAAGCTTTCCAGGATGTTGTAAGTTTTGTGAATTTAAAGTCCAGTCCCTACATCCACCTTAACAGTACTGTATTCTATCATTTATCTTGAGTTTACCGTCAGTCAGGAACTGTTAGGTGTTTTACACACATTTTTAAATTTAATTCTCATAACATTCTTATCTGGTGTGTATTACTATCTTCAAGTGATAGGACTATTTTATAGGCAATGCAACTGAGTTTCCTAGAGGTTAGACAATTCACCCAAGGTCATTAGGAGAGCCAAGATTGCAACTGAGTCTAATTCTAAAGTTCAAATGCCTTCCAATTCACTCCACGCCTTAATACTGTATTGTGTAGTAATAAAAAGCAAATGTAATGATGTACAAGATCTTTAAGCATCTCCTACATTTTTTATGTTTTTAATTGTGGTAAAATACACATAACATAAAATTTACCATCTTAACCATTTTTAAGTGCTCAGCTCAGTAGTGTTAAGTACATTCACATTGTTGTGCAATCGTTCTCCGGAGCGCTTACATCCTGTACATGTCTCCTGGGGCACATGTACCTGAGTTTCTCTAGGGCATGCGCTGTGGGTAGAATTGTGGGGGAGTTCCACCTATGGGTGGAATGCATGGCTTTGCATATATTTGACTTTATCAGTTAAGGCCAAACTGTTTCCAAAATGGTTGCACCAATTTATACTTCCATAGGCAGTTACTTTTTTTTTTAAGTATGTAATACATTCAAATCTTTAAAAAAATTTTTTCTTAAGTTCCAAATGTTTAGGAACAAAAAGACAACACAATGAAAACTCTCCCATCCCCTAACCACCTCACTCCCTCCCCAGAGGCAATGAGTATTACTAGTTCCTGGTGATTACTCTTCCAGAAATATGATTTTGCACATAGTTCCCCATTTTACAGCAAATAGTAGCACTCCATACATGCTGTTCTGAAGCTTGCTTGCTTCTCCTAACAAGCAGCATAGGCAGTCTAACCTGGTGGTCTTGGAGAAGGTTGCTCAGATTCATATCCAGCTCCACTCTAAACTGGGTGTAACCTTGTACAGGTCATTTAATCTCTGTGCCTTATATTCCTTATCTGGAAAATGCAGAAAGAATCCTAACTCATAAGTTTTTTATGAGACTTAAATTAGTTAATACAGGGAAAGCATTTAAAACGGCGCCTATTAGAACTGAAACTATTATCAATACAATTACATCAATGTTTTCTCATTCTTTTTTTATGCTTGCTTGGTAGCCTATTATATAAATGTACCATAATTTATTTTAATCATAATTGATAAACATTTAAGTTGTTTACAGTATGTCGGTACTACAAATAGCACAGCAATAAATAATGTCTCATTTCCCACTCACATTTGGCGAGTACATCTGTTGAATGAAGTCTTAGAATTGGAACTGCTGGGTCAAAGGTATTACGTACAGTTATAATTTAAATAGATACTGGCAAACCGCCCTTCACGGATATATCACCGATTCTCATTATACTAACTTAAAGAGCTAGAGAAACTTTAGAATAGAAGAGACCTAGCCAAGCTCCTTTGCTGTCCAGGTAGTCAACTGATGCGGGGAGGGAAAGTGACTCACACAGGCAGTTAGTGGTGGAAACACCACCAGAACCCATGCAGGTGCCTGGACTTAGAGTCTTAAAGTTCTTTAATGTCCATTTTAACGTGTCATTATTTTGATGCTGCAGTTTGCTTACTTAATTGTAGTAACTTAAAATCTAATTAGTCATTATTCTTTCCGATTTTTTCCATCGGCTATTTTCCTACAAGAAACCCTTGGACAATTCTGACCTGCATGAGGTTTGCCCAGTGACCTACCTTCTCTCGTTCTGGAAAATGCTAGAGTTGCAAACTGCCTCTAGGGGTGCGGAGGTCCGCCAGCCACTCCCAAGAGAGTATTTAAATTACAACAAGGGGAACTAACCAAAGCACTTGTTCTGTAATCTCGCGGAGACCAATTTCGTAAACTGCTGGTTGATTTGTGACCTAAGGAAGTGGCAAAGTCATCATTGGATGGTACGGCTGTCAATCACCAGGGCTATAAATAGGGGAGGCCGGCTGCACCTCCCTCAGGAAGGCCGGGAGCGCGCGGCGGGGCGTGAGTGCGCTGGCGCGAGTCGTGCCGGGGAGAAACTCCGCGGTAATAGCTGTTACTCGGTATTAACTGGAGTACAGAATAAGAGGGACCTCTCCCCTCCCTTTTCCCCTCCGTGCCGGGCAGGCGTGATGGCGGAAGCCGCGGTGACAGGCGTCAGCGGAGAGGCGATGGCGGCGGCAGCGGCAGAAGGCTCCGCGGGCCCAGCGGGCTTGTCTCTGGGCCGGGGCTTCTCGAGCTACCGGCCCTTCGAGCCCCAGGCGTTGGGCCTCAGCCCGAGCTGGCGGCTCACGGGCTTCTCCGGCATGAAGGGCTGAGGCTGCAAAGTCCCCCAGGAGACGCTGCTCAAACTCCTGGCGGGACTGACGCGGCCGGACGCGCGGCCCCAGCTCGGCCGCGGCCTGGTCGGAGACCTTGAAGAGGCGGCCCAGGAAGCCGGCCTGCCGGCCAGGGTGGAACCCAACCCGACCTTCCCAACCCTGGGCATTGGGATGGACTCCTGCGTCATACCCCTGAGGCACGGGGGCCTGTCACTGGTGCAGACCACGGACTTCTTTTACCCCTTGGTGGAAGATCCTTACATGATGGGGCGCATAGCTTGCGCCAACGTGCTGAGTGACCTCTACGCCATGGGCATTACTGAATGTGACAACATGCTGATGTTGCTCAGCGTCAGCCAGAGTATGACTGAGGAGGAAAGAGAAAAGATAACACCACTGATGATCAGAGGCTTTCGGGACGCTGCCGAGGAAGGAGGGACTGCAGTGACTGGGGGACAGACTGTGGTAAACCCCTGGATTATCGTCGGTGGAGTTGCCACTGTGGTATGTCAGCCAAATGAATTCATAATGCCTGACAGTGCGGTTGTTGGGGATGTGCTCGTGTTAACCAAACCCTTAGGAACCCAGGTTGCTGTGAATGCCCACCAATGGCTGGATAACCCTGAAAGATGGAATAAGATAAAGATGGTGGTCTCCAGGGAAGAGGTAGAGCTGGCCTATCAGGAAGCCATGTTCAATATGGCTACCCTAAACAGAACTGCTGCTGGATTAATGCACACGTTTAATGCCCATGCAGCCACAGATATCACAGGCTTTGGCATTCTAGGACATTCCCAGAACCTTGCAAAACAACAAAGAAATGAGGTGTCCTTTGTCATACATAATCTGCCAATCATTGCCAAGATGGCTGCCATCAGCAAGGCCAGTGGACGCTTTGGGCTCCTTCAAGGAACCTCAGCAGAAACTTCCGGGGGGTTACTGATTTGTCTGCCAAGAGAACAGGCAGCTCGCTTTTGTTCTGAAATCAAATCTTCCAAGTATGGAGAGGGTCACCAAGCATGGATCGTTGGCATTGTGGAAAAGGGAAACCGAACGGCCCGGATCATTGACAAGCCTCGGGTTATTGAGGTCCTACCTCGTGGGGCCACTGCTACTGCTCTTGCTCCTGACAGTTCCAATGCCTCTTCTGAGCCTAGCTCTTGAGATGGAATAGCACAAGTTGTTTGGACCTTAGAGACTTTGTACACAACCATGGACGAGTCTCAAGAGTTGATTTTAAGAAGAAATTTCCAAAGAAGGCTGCCTGCATAGTAGTTCCAGCTGCCCTTTCTAGGTGATTTGACTCAGTCGGTCAAAAGCTGCACATTCCACAGCCAGAAGAAACATTTTGGACTTTGGGGGGATGTCTGTTCATGTCTTGCGTGGAAGAGGAACAAAATAACCTGTTTCCTTTTTCCAAGAGCAAGATGAAGCTATTCTGGTTTGAGGGATTTTTCTTGGCACTGGGTTGATTTATTTCTGCACAGGGAGTGAGAGTTTTATTAAAATTACATACACACACAAAAAGTAAATTGCAAAATGAAAAACGTTTAAATCAGAAGCAAATAAGTTTGGACCAATACTGTTGAGAAATCTAAATTGTTAAGAGAGATCTTATAATGCAATGTCAAATTCTTTATTAGATTTTTCTGAAATATTGGCTCTTTCCTGCTCTGGACAAGAATTGAGCAGCTTGTCCAATAACTGGGAAAGGAGGACCTGCAGCCATCTGACTTGGTCTCTGTTAATGACGTCTCTCCCTCTAAACCCCGTTATGGACTGGGAGAGGCAGAGCAAGCCCCAGAGCCCAGGCCTTGGTGGTCAATAAGATGTTAAATCTTGTGCTGAAAATTCCTAGTGATTTAATCAATAAAGACTAATTTCTAAGGAAATAAATAAAAAGGACTTTGTTGAAAAATTCTTCCGGCTAATGTTTGGATCCTTGGAATGCTGAATCTTTTACAGTCTTATAAAAGGAAGCAATTGGTACATTCAGAGTCGGGCAAAGTGGAGAGAGAGTGTTTTCCCTGATCCTAGACCCGGGGATTTAGCTCCCAGATTTAGGTTTCACCATCCCCCTGAGTTAACAATGAAAGACTCAAAACAGGCATAAACCCCAAAGATTAGAAAGTGGGGGAGGAAATAGCAAAAAAAAAAGGTGTCAACAATTCTTGGAAGGTGGAAACCAGGGGGAAAAGGGGTGACTGACTTAGCAGAATAAAGAAAGCCTAAGTGTAAATGCCTTCAGGGTTGAGGAATACTACCAGGAAGTAAGGAGATATTCTCTGGAGGTACTGAAGAAGGTGAGGTCAAGGGGGAGGATAAAAATGGATAACTGGTTTGGAAGTTTATACACAGGGTAATTAGAGCTTTGAAGTTCCCCCTGATGTCACACAGCCAAATGACTACCTCTCGCCTCTGCAGGTAAATGAAGGTTTATTTTCTGGAAAATGTGAGTTAAAAAAAACACAGCAGAGGACAGGGGGCCTGTCCAAAAACAGAAGAATAAAGACTGAAAAATGAGACTGTCTCAGCCCCTTCCTCCACCTAGCTATTAAAAACAGTATCCAGGAAACTTATAGTGCCCCTGCCTGGTGCAAGTGGAAGACAGGAGAATATTCCTCTGGAGAAAATAAATCTGCCCAGAAAAAAGACCCATAATATAAAGATTTAGGGAGCACCAGTGAAAATTTCTGTACCAAGAAGCTTCCCAGTTGAAAAGCTTCACTCAAGCACACTTTTTAATGCCTCATTCTTAAATATGAGTAGTCAAGGATCACCAAACATTTGAGGCAAGCCTCCAACCTGAAATAAGTCAAAGCAAACAAAAAACTCAGGAAAGAGACAATACAGGGAGCAGACGCAAAAATAAAAAAGCAGAAATAAAAAGATAAAGAACAAATCACTTAGAATATAAAAATATAGCTAAAATTTTAAAATTTAGTAGAAGACTTAGAAGGTAAAGTTGAGGAAATTTATCAGGAGAACAAGAAAACCAAAAAGACGCACAATAGAAGAAAAAGAGTATGGAAATCAGAGGTGAGCCAGGAGGTTCAACGTCTAAGAGGAGTTCCTTCAGAAAGACCTACTAAAGCCGATGGAAGAAAGAAAACTATCAAAGAATAATACAAGAAAGTTTTCTAAAACTTAAAAGATGTCTCACATACCTTTTTTTTTTTTTTTTTTTGAGGAAGATTAGCCCTGAGCTAACTACTGCCAGTCCTCCTCTTTTTGCTAAGGAAGCCTGGCCCTGAGCTAACATCCGTGCCCATCTTCCTCTGCTTTCTCTGTGGGACGCCTACCACAGCATGCTGTGCCAAGCAGTGCCATGTCCGCACCAGGGATCCAAACCAGTGAACCCTGGGCCACTGAGAAGCGGAACGTGCGAACTTAACCGCTGCGCCACCAGGCCAGCCCCTCACATACCTCTCGAATTCCCAGCATAGTGAATGAAAGAAGACCCAAACTAATTTTATTATTAACATTTAAAACAGCAGCCATAAAGAGATCCTAACAATAATAACAGCAAGTATCTATATACTGCATACTCTGCCGGGCACTGTTCTAAGTGTTTTCTATGTATTAACTCATTTAAACGTCCACTAACCCCATTTTGCAAATGAGGAAGCTGAGGTGCAGGGAGATGAAGAAATGTGTCCAAGGTTGCACAGGCAGTCTTCTGGGCAGTCTGACTCCAGAGTCCATTTGCTAATCACCATGCCCTCCTAAAATCTGTGGGAGGGGAAGATCACAAACAAAGGTTTGGGGCTAGAAATGCTATCAGCCTTCTCAAGAGTGAATTGGAAGCTAAAAGACAATGAAGCAATGCCTTCAAAATTCTGAGGGTAAATGATTTTCTATGCATAATTCTACACCTAGCTGCATTTTTCAAACAAATAGAGTAAGGATATTTTTAGACATGCAAGGTATCAAAGTGCTTTCATCCCATTCACTCTTTCTCAAGAAACTACTGGAAGACGTGTTCCAGCAAAACAAGGGAGCAAACTGAGAAAGAGAAAAACATGGGGTCTGGGAAACCCAACCTGGCACAGGAGAGAGGTGAAGGGAAGTCTCAGGCAGCAGCTGTACAGCAGGCCTAGAGAGCAACCAGTCTGTGCTGTAACAGGAGACTGGATGGCTTCCAGGAAAAGGAAATGACAGAATATCGATACATTTAATTGTGTGAAAAATTGTATTGGAAGGTTAATGGAAGATGTAAAAAGAATTAGTGATAATTACTATATAGAAAACAGCAAATGGCAAAAAGCAATGAGGGGGCCAGCCCGGTGGCATAGTGGTTAAGTTTGCGCACTCTGCTTTGGTGGCACGGGGTTCGCCGGTTCGGATCCTGGGCATGGACCTACACACCACTTATCAAGCCACACTGTGGTAGGTGTCCCACATATAAAGTAGAGGAAGATGGGCATGGATGTTAGCTCAGGGCCAGTCTTCCTTAGCAAAAAGAGGAGAATTGATGGCAGATGTTAGCTCAGGGCTAATCTTCCTTAAAAAAAAAAAAGAAAAAGAAAAAAGAAAAAAAGCAATGAGGCAGTTATCAACTCCAACTAAAAATAAAATCTTGTGTAACAAATGAAATGTAATCATATACAGTATTCTGCAATGAGTATTTACATAGTTAATAATATAAATACTAACAATAAATAAACAAACAAATTTGATCAGTTTTTCCCCTGCTCAAAGCTCTAAGATAGTTTTCCATGAAATCCCTGCTCCCTCTCATGGCACTTCATCTCATGGCACTCTCCCTACTTCTCTCACTAAACTCTAGCCCATTAGCCTTCCCATGGTGCTTCAAACAAATCAAAATCCCCTGTACTTTCAGTTCCCTCTGCCTGGAACCACACCTCAGGCTCTCTACCTGGCTGGCTCACTCTCAGTCCTGTCTCAGCTCAGCAAAAACCTCCTCATAAAGCCCTTTCTGACCTCAACCAACTCCTAGCTACTCTCCAACTCATCACCCTATTTACTGGCTTCATAGCTCTTATCCTAATCTGTAATTATCTTGAGAATTTATTAGTTTACCTTATAATTGTCCTTTCTGCTAGTATGTAAGCTCCAAGGTGGCAGGGGATGTTCTATATCCTCACACCTAGAACACGTCTGGTTCGTGGTTAGTGCTCAGAGTATACTGAACGAAGGAAGGAATGAGTGAGTGAGAGTGAGGTATGTACTGGGGACCCTAGCACCCTCTACTTTCACACTTCCTTTGCTCTTGGTGTCTCCTAGCTGTGGAAGCTCGTACTATCAATCTCTTAAGGCTTTGGAGAAGAAATTCAGGACGTGGTCCTGATTGCCCACTTACACAGCTCTCTAACTGGTTCATTTTCTAGCTTGGGGTTGGCCCAAGAAAAGAGGAGGAAAATGATTGCTTGCTTCCATGGCCTCTTAGTTAACCCAGGAAGGTTAGAGGTTGAGAGCAAGGTAGGCATCCAACTTTTCCCTGGGGAAGTGCTAGGCAGCAAAATGGAGGTAGCAGGTAGTAGAGGTGACAGGGCCTTGGGTGGAAACCAGAACAAGAATCACAGGTACAAACAGATGTGAGGAAGGTGATGGAGGAAAAGGAAGAGGAAGAAAAGGACAAGGAAGCCAAAGGAAGAAAAGAAAAGGAGAGGAAGTTGAAGCCAGAGGAAGATGAAGACAAAGGACAAAAGGGCAGAGGAAAGGCAGTAGCAAGGTGACCACAGCACATACCACACACACATAAGCTGCCTCCTTTACTCCCCTGTGGCGGGTGGGGAGACTGCTTTCACTTGCTGAGGAGCACTGGGGAGTACTGGTGACCTTCAGCCTTCACCCTTCCAGGCGATCTCATCCCAGATAAGTCTCCGGGCCTCAGATTCCTCCTCTGTAAAACAGGTGCAGCCATACCCAACTATGGCAGGGAAGTCATGGAAGGGATCCCATGAGACGTGCTTCTGTAAATTAGTATTTATTAGATCTACTCAAGAACCAGGCCCAGGGACACAAGAGCCTGACGCTGCTTCTGTTCTACAGGAGAGCCAGTTAGGGGGACATCTAGAACAGAGACACTAACCACCCCAAAATTAAGATGAAGAGTAGTCAGTGCCACGAAGGCTAAAGTGGACGAGGTGTTATAGAAAGCCAAATTATTTCCTTTTTGGAGGAAGTTTGGGAAAGCTTCCCAGAGGAGGTGGCTTTGAAGCAGGGCTCTGCAGGATGAGTGGAATTTGGATTTGGATAAGCAGAGAAGGGGATGGGCATTCCAGAAATGGAGAACTGTGTGAGCAAAGGCAGGGAACAGGAGGGTGGGGAATGTCTGGCTGGATTTCAGCACGCCTGTAGGGGGATAAGGCTGGATAAGTAGGTTGAAGAAGGACTTCTAAGGGTGTTGGGGACTCCCTGGTCTGAATGGGTGAGGGTAAAGATTGCTAAAAGCCTCTGTCATGACTCCTCCTGAAAAATTTAATAAAAACAAATATTTTAAATTATACTAGCACCCTTTCTCTCATCTCCCAGTTCAAAACCAACAAGGCCTATGGCTCTACCTCCAATAAGCACAGTACTGCGGCGGGTGCTGGGGATACAGCCATGAACAAAATGCACATGGTCCTGGTCCTCCCAGCACACACATGAAGGGTACTTGGAAGCCACCTAGGCCAGATCCCCATGACATAGATAGGGAAACTGAGGCTCAGAGAAGAGAAACAATCTTCCCAAGGGCATTGATGGATGGGTTCTCAATCACCTGACTCCTAGTTTCCCATCACACTCTCTTGTCTCTGGGACCTCTGACGGGCCCAGATTCCCACATGCTGACCCTACCCACCCAGCTTTATGGGCCTCTGCTACTTGGTTCTCCAGCTGATGCCTCCTCCTCGACTCCACGGTTTCCAAAAAAGCCTTACTGGGACTAGTTGTACCAGCCTGGCTGTAGAGAAGGTGGCCAAACAAAAAGATGAGTAGCAGAAGGGCCTCAGTGTACATGCGCATGTCTCCCTGTCCCAGCCTGTCCGTCGTGTCATTAAACATTTGATAGACTGCACTGGAGAAACACCTTTGGTTTGAAAAGACTATGGCACCCAGTTTCTGGGAGGATAGGCTCATAAAGAGCCAATCACAAACATGGACTAGAAGACAAGACCAAGCACACCGAGGCCCTGACTAAAGCAGGGAGGTTGGGTTGCCTAGATGTGTCTGAGGAGAATGGAGAAAACTGACTGGAGGTGAGGGTGCGGGTGCAGGAAGAGCCTGGAATGAGGAGTCCAGATGATGGGGCTGTTTCTCTCTCATGAAGGCCTCCCCCCCAACACCCAACTCTGTGCTGTGCTAGAGCTGGATTTGATTGGTCTTCAGAGGATGATGCTTTGGAGCCAAGAACTTGGATGTCCCTGCAGGATGCTTTGCAAGAAGCTTACAGCTCAGCCAGGGATCTCCTGGGGGGAGGGCAGAGGCAGTCCCAGAGAGAGTGCCTCCTCCTTCCTGTCAATCTCCAAGGGTCATCTGACGGGTGAGCTCTAGAAGTCCTGGTCCTTGACTTTCAAAAATCTGAGATGCAGTGGACTCCCAAGGAACCTGCTTTCCAAGTGGTGTTTTATATTCCAGTAAAAGAGTTTGGGTTTCTTGTCTGAAGAAGCGTAGCAAACACCAAGGGAAGGTGCTAGGGGAGGTACCTGGCTCCTGAAACTTTCAGTTCCCAGATCTATAAGGCAGCTCAATGCTCTGGACTTCAGACCTGTATGTCCACCTGCCTGCTGGACATTATCTGGATGTTCCAGAGCCATTTTGGACTCAACGTGTCCCAAAGTGAATTCATTACCTTCCCTTCCACCCCAACTCCTGGGTCTTCTGTGTCCTCATTTCAGCAAATGGCAAAATTATCCATCCACTTACTTAAGCCAGAAACCCAGGAGTTACCCAGGACTCTCTCTTTTCTCCCCTCTCTCATATCCAACTTCCATGTTGCCTAATCCAGCAGCAAATTCTGTGCTCTCATCTTACCCGGAAGCTCAGCTGCATCCAAATCAGATGTCCACTCATTCTGGAACGCTTTCTTCTTTTGGCCTCCACAACACCACACTCAGCCAATTTTCCTCCTACCTCACCTGCCTCTTCTCTTCTGCTCAACTGCTAAATGTTGGAGTACCCCAAATCTTGGTCTTGTCCACCTAGATTCTTGTATTAGTTATTCTTCTCCATTTCCATGACTTTAAGTACCATCTAAATGACTGAGACTACCAAATCTGAATCTCTAGTTCTGATCTCTCCCCGAAACCTCAGGCTCATACATCCACCTGCCAACTTGATATGCATCTTCAACTTGCTTAAACCAAACTCCTGATGCCACATGTGTTCAATCTGGCACCTCATCTTCCTCATCCCAGTATGAGTCACCATCCATCCACCAAGTTGCTCAACACTCAAAACCTATAAGCCATGCTTGATTCTACCCTTTCTCCCATCCCCCTCCTTCAAAACCAACAAAGCCTATAGATCTACCTCCAAAATAAATCAACATATCCACTTCTCTCCATCTTCACTCACCATCAGCCTGGCCCAAGTCACCATCATTTCTTGTCTGGACAACTGAGTACCTCATCTCCCTGCTTCTACTCTTGCCCTCCTCCAATTCATTAACACAGTAGCCAGAGGGCTCATAAATATGAAACACGATCAACCGACTCCCCTGTCTAAAACTTCCCAAAGGGTTTCCATAACAGTTAAAATCCAAAATAAAATAAAATATAAAATAAAATCCATCGTTGATTGATCTGATCTGGCCTCTCTTTACTTTTCCAACACCATATCCAACCATGCTCCTTTCTCACTACATTCCTGCCACACTGGAATTCTTCTTGTTGTTAGAATCTGAAAGGACTTTCCTGCTTTAAGCATTGATGTTCCCTGTACCTAAAGCTCTATCCCCCTTGATTTTTGCTCAGCTTAAATGTCACTTTCTCAAAGACAGGTAACAGAAAACCGAACTAAAAGTGGTTTGGCCAATAAAGTGATTTATCATCTTATACAACCAGAGTCCTAAATTAGGGCATTTCTGGAACTTGTAAAAATAATTGCCTCAGCAATGTCATCAAGGATCCAGGTCCTGTCCATCTTGCTATCCACCAATCCCAGCTTATGAGCTAGCTCTCCTCACAACCTGATCCTCACATACCAACATCTAAAGAGAGAAACATCCTGTGTCTTTTTTGAAAAGAGAACTAAGAACCTTTCCCAGAAGTCTCCAACAGACTTCTCCTAACTTCTCATTGTCAAGAACTGGGCCACATGCTCACCCATAACCTGACCAATAGCCAGGGCAATGGGGCCACAAGTAGAGGAATGTAGACCCCAGAACAACATCAAAGTTCTACAAGAATGGAGGAGGGGAAAGGGCAGTTGAGTAGATAACCAACAGTGCTTACCACATCTTCCCTGGACCATGCAATCTAAAGTTGCCACCACTTTTCATAGTATTTAAGTACTGTAACATTAAAAAAAAATTTCATAGTATTTATCATTTGAAAAGTGAAGTTAATAACACAGATTCTGAAGCCAAACTACCTGATTTTGAAACCTGGCTACCACCTTACTAGCTGTTGAGTTAAATTACTCAATTTCTCGGTTTCCTTATATGTAAAGTGGGGATGATGATCATAGTATTACCTACCTTATAAGGTTGTCGTGAGGATTAAATGAGTTGCTGCAAGGATTAAACATGTAAAATACTTTAAACTGCTACCCTGGTTTCAGTTCATTCCTAAAGCCCAGCTGTATCCTGCAGACATTCTTGTATCCTTACAATAAATTCTCCTTTCTGCTTAAACTCTCCATTTCTGGGGTTCTAAACGGCGCGCCACACCCTTCCCCGCCCGGTCATTTCGCCTTCGCGCCATCTGACGCCCACACAGGAAGTGACGCGCCTGCGCTCTCTCCATCCTCTGCCCTCTGTCTCTTCCCCTGGTCGAATCTGGTACCTATACCTTTAAGATGCTTGGCCAAGGCTGAAGAATTCCAGGGCCTGGACGTAAGAGTACACGCTTGAAGCTCTCTCCGGTTGGTCCAGTCGGGGTAAGAGGCGGGCAGTAGTAAACTCCATATAAGTAATTGGTCTTTCCTGTTGGCCCCGCCCCATGAAGCAACCACGAACGTCTGTGATTGGCCAGGGCCTCTGGAGGCGGGCTCCGTGCTTGCGCCCGGTTCTCCAGTTCAGTCGCTGCTGCTGCCCGGAGAGCGGCTTGTCCATGGCGTGTGGGGAGACGCGTGGGGACACGGGGGCAGAGGGCACTGCCGCTGCCGGCCCCTTCAGCTTCAGCCCGGAGCCTACGCTCGAGGACATGTAAGCCGTCCTTGCCCAGCCTAGGCTGGGGAGATAGCCCCCCTTCTCCCTTTTGTTGGGAAAGGTCCTTTCACGTGGTCGGGAAGAAGGGTAACAGCTGTGAGTGGGTCCCAGCTCTGCTGGCTAACCCCGGGCGAACCTTCTAACCTCCTTATCTGCAAAATGGGCTTAGCAATGTACACCTGAGGCTGCGGAAATGGTGACGCTCGGTGAGTAATATTAGAACTAGCCCTGGGGAAATACCGAGTCCGATGCTGCTTCCGCTCGGCCTCCGTCCTCCAGGAGTTGGTGTTAGGACCCGGGCAAATGCAGTACTAAGAGGTGGGAGACATTATTTCTTGCTGGAGGAAGTCAAGGGGGGCTTCTTAGGGGAAGTGCCCGTGGAGCTGCACTCTGTAAAATCGGTAGGACTTAGATATGCAGAGATAGGGATATTCCAAGTGGAGGAAACTAGCAGCAGCAGGAGATGGAATAATGGGAAAGAAGCTATTGTTAGATGTCGGTAGAGTTTAGAGTCTGTTGTAGGGGCGCGCCGTTTTATAGAGGAGGAGACCAAGTCCCACAGAGAAGAAAGGATTTGCTTCAGACTGCCCAAGGAATTGCAGAGTCCCCTGATACTTAATGCCCCCATTACATCACAGATACCTGCCTGGGCCCTGCGTCTCCTCTTGCATCGCCTAACCCTGAGACCTGGGCTTCCACCCCATTCTTCTATTCCAGCCGCCGCCTCCATGCGGAGTTTGCTGCTGAACGAGACTGGGACCAGTTCCACCAACCTCGGAACCTCCTCCTGGCCTTGGTGGGGGAAGTAGGGGAATTGGCAGAGCTCTTGTGAGTAAATGAAAAGAGTCCTGGAAGAATCTGTGTTGTAGGGGATGGGAGGGGAACATTTATTTGATGATCAAATATCCATGGCTTCGTTTTCCCTCCTCACTGCTAGGCTCTTGTGCATGATGGCTTGGGATACAGAGATGACTCACCAGTCCCTACCCTTTTTGGGCACCCAGTCTTCTGGGAGAGAAAGATGTGAAAACAGCAAGCAGATCCCCATCTAAGAAGGGGTGGTGGCAACCTTCCTTTACCTCTGCCTCTGGAGTGGAAAGGAAGGTATTCTATAGAAGATCTGCCTATGGCATTCCAGACAGGGACAACTATGTTCCCCCTGCTACAGGGGGAAGAGCACTCAAGGCAGAGGGAGCAGTAAGTGCAAAGGCCCTGTGACTGTTTGCCCTGTTGGCAAGACAGAAAAGGCCAGAGTGGCTTCAGGTGGGGAGTGAGAAGGAGAGTGGTGGATAATGACATTGGAAGAGGAGGAGTTAGCTCATGCAGGACCTGGAGGGCATGGTCAGGAGTTTGGATTTTATTCCAAGCACAGCTGGGGGACTTTTAGCAGGGAAGGGACAAAATGTAATGTGTGCTTTTAAAAGATGGTACTTGGCAAGAGTAGATGAGTCAGTGGGCTTCCACAGTGGTCCAGGTCTGAGGATTAGTCTAGGGTGGCAGTGGCTAGGGCTAGAGAGAAGTAGAATTGGGTCTGGAGAAGTGAAATGATCTCTTGGCCACTCCTTTGCTCAGGTAGGGACACTGAGTGAATCATCTATTGGGATCTCTTCCCCACCCTGACTCTACCCAGGGCCCAAATGGGTTGAGTTGTCTTTGGAGGAAGTTCCCAAGAGGCGGGAGCTTATTGCTGCAAGGACTGGGGTGCTCCTAAGAGAGGCGGAGCCCATTGTCCTAGCTAGCATCTGTGTGTGTGCGCCTACCTGTGTTCTGCCCCCAGTCAGTGGAAGCCTGATGAGGCTGGCCCCCAAGCCTGGCCCCCCAAGGAACGAGCAGCCCTTCAAGAGGAGCTTAGTGATGTCCTCATCTACCTGGTAGCATTAGCAGCCCGCTGCCGTGTGGATCTGCCCCAAGCAGTGCTCTCCAAGATGGACACCAACCGGCAACGCTACCCAGCACATCTGTCCCGCGGCTCTGCCCGCAAGTATACAGACTTGCCTCACGGGGCCACCTCTGAAGACCAGGCTATGGGGCCTGCAGACCTTGCCTGTGAGTCTATGGGCCAGGCCTCAACCTAGAAACATGGACACAGGACCTGCAACTCAGCATGGCATCTGAGGAGCAGACGGTGGCCTGGCCTTGAAACCTTGTTCTAGTCCTTTCCTAACAGATCATGGGCCTGGAGGCCCTACTTCCTGAGGTCTGACGCCCAAGAACCTCCAGAAGACAGCCTCCTGGTATTTTCTCCTTTAATAAAACTTTTGGCTAGCAACTTCTAGATTCTTCCTGGGGTGGCCAGGGAGGGTCTGTCTCAGGTGCTGGAGAGGGGCACTGGGATACCTGAGCCCAACTCCCATGTTTCTCTATTGAACCTCCCACCTGCAAGGCAGAGAGATCTGTTTTCTTTCAAGTTCCCCGCGGGATCTCAGGCAAATTGCTTCCCCCTGCTGGGACCTCTAAGGGAGACTGGAGGCTGTATGTAGTGTTAGAAGCCCAGATTTTGGAGCCAGGCTATCTGTGTTCAAATGCCATCTTTGATACTTATGAGCTGGATGACATTCATCAAATTATTTCATCTTTCTGTGCCTTTAGATGTGGAATGAAAATAAAATGAAATCTAAATGAAACATCTAAAATGACAATAATGGTATCTACCTGATAGGGTTGTAAGGTTTAAGTGAGTTATTCTAAGTAGAGTGCTTAAGCCAGTGCCTTGCACATAGTAGGGACTTTATAAGTTTGCAGTTATTTTCAACTCAAAACTTGCAGAGGCCCAGAGCAGGAAATGTCAACAGTTAAAGCAAGCCCAGGGCCTAGAATCCAGCCTCAGTTCCCCAGTACAAATCAGGATCAGGTCTCTGATGTGGAGAATAGGGCTTCTCTCTTCTTGAGCTTGGGCCCCTTGCCCTCTCCCTTGCTCTCCTCAAGCCAATTTCTCACTCTACCTCTACACCTAAAGATAGAGTTGGGTGTGTATGGTTTACCTGTTGTGTGACCTCGGGCACATCACTTCCCTTTCTGAGATACCCATGGCCTGCCTCACTCACAGGGTGGGGTAATGCAGGGGAAAAGACCTTTAAACTATTTTTTTATTGCCCCTCTGAGCCTATTTCCACATCAGTAAAGCGAGGGATTCCTCTTTACTGGCCTCATTCCTCTTATTAATGACCCTACTCCCTCTTAACCAGTTACTTCTTTTACTTCTCAGGTAAAACAGAATTCAGACCAGAAATGCTTCAGCTTTGTGTTCCCAAACCCACCTTTCCTCTCCTTACCAGTGATAGCTCTGATTTCATTCCCTCTCCTTGATCACCTATCTTCTCTCCCCTCTCTAATCAACTTCTCTTCTTTCCGTTAACCCTCCCCGTCAGCATATAAAGCGCAATTGAGTCTCTTCCCTATTGACAAGATAAAACCAGCAAACTTTCTCCAGCTACTCCCTTCATGCTTTTCATGGCCAAGCCTCTTCAAAACAGTTGTCTACCCATCTACTCTGCTTTCTCATTCTCTCATTTATACCCTTACCCACTCGAGGCTGGCTTTAATCTCCTCCCCTCCACTGAATGCTCTCACCACTTTCCCAGAACTCTTAGAAATACAGTGGACATTAGAGTAGCATCTGACTGAGCCTACCACTCCCTCTGAGACTTTCCTCTAGATTTCCCAGACAACACATTTCAGGCTTGCTTTCTACCTCCAGCTGTTCTTTCAGACTCTTCTCAAGTACCCTCCTCTGGACGTGGTGTCAGGCACTCCAGACCTGGTGTCCAAGCTGGTATTTCTAATCACCTCCTTAACCCCTCCACATGTACCTCACTTAAAATGTCCAGATTGGGGGGGGCTGGCCCCGTGGCCGAGTGGTTAAGTTCGCGCGCTCCGCTGCAGGCGGCCCAGTGTTTCGTTGGTTCGAGTCCTGGGCGCGGACATGACACTGCTCATCAGACCACGCTGAGGCAGCGTCCCACATACCACAACTAGAAGAACCCACAACGAAGAATATACAACTATGTACTGGGGGGCTTTGGGGAGAAAAAGGAAATAATAAAATCTTAAAAAAAAAAAAAAAATGTCCAGATTGGGGTGTGCCAATTGCTACCACTTCAATTCCTCTCCTGCACCTCATCCTGTGCCCCTACCTCATGGCCTGCAGTCACCCAAGCTAAGAAATAAGGTTAGCCCCCATCTCTCCTTTCCCTCATCTTCGGGGCCACTCTAACTCCTGTGAATTTTAGCTCCTTAATGTCAGATCCATCCCTCCCCTCTAATCCCTCAAGCCCTCTTTGCTGCCTTGGACCCTTTCACCTGGCTTCCAAGGTCCCTAGTGGTCTAGCTGCTGCCAACCTCCTTGCTTTTTGTCCCTACGTTCCACCCTAGGGGACATCTGCAAGCTCTAACAAGTCTGGCATGCAGTTGGCTTTCTGGCATGGGGCTTTCTCCATAATTATCCAACCCCATCTCTTAGCCTTCAAGACTATCTTAAACATCACCTCTGAGAAGAGCCTCTCAACTATAAGACTGCGTTAAAGACCTTTCCTGTCCAACTACTTCCCCCCATCAGAGGTCCAATAACAATGGACAGCAATTGCCTCTTCACTTGTCCCTGCCCTGCTGTTCACTATGTACTCATCTGCAGAAATGGGGATAAAAGATTTATCTAACTTTGGGGTGCTTTGGGGGTGAAAATGAGCTAATGATAATAATGAAGCCTTAAAGCCTTTAACATAGTGCTATAAGGTTTCCACTATTTCTTGTCTCTTTACTAGACTTGAGCTCTATGAGGTACATGGCTGCTCACCAAAGCGCTGCAGAATGCAGTGCCTGTTTGATCTAGAACGTGCTATACCAGATTTGAGAACACAACCAAACTACAAACCCAGTTCCAGGAACCCTTTTGGACTTACAGCCCCACTTGGCTCCGTGACAACTCAAGTCCCCTAAATCTGGGGAAAACCCCAGTTTTCCTCCTTTCCCCACCCACCTCATTCACAGGCACGGGTGGGATGAGGATATATTTTATTCACTAACATGGGCCAAGGGGATGTAGTGACGGGGAGGTGGGCACGATTTCCAGGGACCCTGGTGGGTGATTCTCCCTGTCTCCCAGTTCCAGGGCAGCCAGGCCTGCCGTCCCACTCTTTCCCAGACCCGGGTGGCAGGGCAGGGAGGAGCAGTCCAGGTTAATGCAACCCCAGTTGGCGGGTCCCACCGTGCCCTTCCTCAGCCGAACGCTTGCATCCCGCATAGACAGTAACGGTGGCTCAGCTGCCCTCACACTCGGGGCAGCGCTCGGTGGCTGTAGCGGCAGTGGCACCAGGGGGCAGCTTGAAGTCCCGGCCGCAGCCCGCACAGATATAGAGGCGCCGGCGCATGTGCGCGCGACGGTGGCGAATGAAGTGTGAGCTGAGGCGGAAACGCCGGCCGCATTCGGCGCACGGGTAGGGCCGCTCGCCCGTGTGCGTGCGCGCATGCTCCGCCAGGTTGGAGCGGTGGCCGAAACCGCGGCCGCACACGGCGCAGCGGTGCGGTTTTTCGCCCGTGTGCACGCGCCGGTGCTTGGCCAGCGCAGAGCTCTGCGCGAAGCGCGTGCCGCAGTCGGCGCATGCGTACGGCCTCTCGCCCGTGTGCGTGCGTCGGTGGCGCGCCAGGCAGGAACTGCCGCCGAAGGCGCGTCCGCAGTCCGGGCACGCGTACGGCTTCTCGCCCGTGTGCACGCGCAGGTGCTGTGCATAGTTGGAGCTCTGCGCGAAGCGGCGGCCGCAGTGAGCGCATGCGTACGGTTTCTCGCCAGTGTGGCGCCGCCGGTGCTGGCGCAGGTTCGAGGCGGCCGAGAAGCGCTTGTCGCACTCCGGACACTCGTAGGGCCGCTCGCCTGTGTGCGTGCGGCCGTGTTTGGTCAGCGCCGACTTCTGCGAGAAGCGCCGGCCGCACTCCGTGCACGCGAAGGGCCGCTCGCCCGTGTGCGTGCGTGCGTGCTTGGCCAGCGTGGAGCGGCGCGCGAAGGCGCGGCCGCAGTCCGGGCACGCGTGTGGGCGCGCCGGGTCGGCCGGCGGCGCTGGCGCCTCGCTCGGGACCTGCGGGGAGAGGGGGCACAGGTCAGCCCGGATCGAAAGGCCCGAGAGCCAGAGTTCTGGGTCTGTACACGCTGCAACCTCTCAGTTCCCCGTTTGTAAAATAGGAAAAGCAAAGGTGCCTGCCTCAGGTTGTGCGCATTAAATAATACATTAACGCACATATGACAATGCCTAGTGTCATTCTAGCTATTATTTATTAATTCAACAAATATTTTTATTGAGCGCAAACAATGTACCAGACTCTGCTCTAGGCACTGGAGATTCAGCATTAAACTTAAAAAATTCCTTCTTTCAGGAAGAATTGGTAAGGAGTGCTGGTATTAGGAGGATGCTGTAAATTTAGAGTTGTTAAGATACCTTACTGATAGAACATGAGCAAAGACCTAAAGGAGGTGAGAGAGCAGGCTACAGAGGGAACCGAGGCAGGAGTTTGCCTGTTGAGTTCTGGAATAGTAAGAAAAAGTACCTAGGGCAGAATGCATGAGGAGGAGAAAAGACACGGGGTGGTGCTAGAGGGGATCTCTTAGCTTAGGACCTTGTAATATGAACAAGATGAGGAACCTTTAGAGGAGACGTTAGGCATTTTTGAGCAGGAACATGAACCGATTAGGCTCATGTTTTAAAAGGCTCCACAGAATGAAGAAGGGGAGAGGGCAGAAGCAGGAGCCCAGTGAGGAGGCTACCGTATTGCAGTCATCCGGCAAGAGAAGACTGGCCCAGACCCAGGTGACAGAGGTGCAAAGCGAAGGTGGTGAGAAGGGGTCTGCTTCTTGATGTATTTTGCAGTTTGAGACAACAGATTTGATAGATTAGAAATGAGCTGTAAAGAAAGAGTCAAAATGACTCCAAGGATTTTGAGTTTAGCAACTGCAAAGGTGGAGGAGTTGCCATCTACAGAGAAAACAGTGGGAGGAGCAAGTTGGTAGGTGAGATGTTTTGGATGTTACCTCCAATTCTCCTTGGACACGAGCTCAGGACAGAGGCCTAGGCTGGAGATACTGAGAAGCCGTCAACCTATCTATGGTTTTTAAAGCCTTGAGACTGGATGAGATTACCCAGGGAATGAGCAGAGGGAACCTGGGGCAGCAAGATGAAGAACAGCCAGCAAAGAAGACAGCAGAAGCAGGCAGTCTGTGAGGTAGTGAGGTAGGAGAGCCAGGAGAGCATGGTATCTTAGAAGCCAGGCCAGCACCCAGTCCAAGCTCTTTAATAAACTTTTTTCTTTTTCTTTTTTCCTTCGGTGAGGAAGACTGGCCCTGAACTAACATCTGTTGCCAATCTTCCTCTTTTTGCTTGAGGAAGATTGTTGCTGAGCTAACATCTGTGCCAATCTCCCTCTGTTTTGTATGTGGGAGGCTGCCGAAGCATGGCTCGACCAGCAGTATGTAGGTTCCCGGCCAGGATCCAAACCTGTGAACCCCGGGCTGCCGAAGCAGAGCACATGAACTTAACCACTACACCACCAGTCCGGCCCCTCTTTAATAAACTTTTAAGAGCAAGCACCTAGGGCCAGTCCCCTGGCAGAGTGGTTAAGTTTGTGCCCTCCGCTTTGGCGGCCGGGGTTTCACCAGTTCGGATCCTGGGTGCAGACACGGCACCGCTCATCAGGCCATGCTGAGGCAGTGCCCCGAATGCCACAACTAGAAGGACCCACAACTAAAAATATACAACTATGTACCAGGGGGCTTTGGGAGAAAAAGGAAAAAAATAAAATCTTTAAAAAAAAAAAGAGCAACCACCTTTTTTTTTTTTTGAGGAAGATTAGCCCTGAGCTAACATCTGCTGCCAATCCTCCTCTTTTTGCTGAGGAAGACTGGCCCTGAGCTAACATCCATGCCCATCTTCCTCTACTGTATATGTGGGACGCCTGCCACAACATGGCTTGCCAAGTGGTGCCATGTCTGCACCCAGGATCCGGGCTGGCAAACCCTGGGCAGCTGAAGCGGAACGTGCGAACTTAACCACTGCACCACTGGGCTGGCCCCCAAGCACCTATTATTTTTTAAGCTATGAGGAAGAGGGCAAGGGTAAAAACCAAATACTATTCTGTGGCCGAAAATGAGCCAGTTTCATGAAGTCTGGACTTCTAGAGATAAAAATCAGAAAAAGAAATGCTTTGCAAGAGGCAGGTGAAGGGAAACATTCTATATTAACAGTAGAATGAAGAAGAGTATCGAGGGCACATTGCTCCTTTCTTAGAAAACAGAAGGCTCATTCCACCAAAAGTAACGGTGAGCATCTGCTGTGGGCCAAGCAGTCAGGTCCCTAATGAAATAGTTGGCACATATTAAGGACAAGACCGTGTTAGCTTCTCCCCATATTCGATCTCCACAAAGTAGTTATCACTTTTCTTATTTTAGAGATAAGGCAACAGGTTAAGAGAGGGTAAGTGGCAGCTAAGGAGCAGTAAAGCCTTTTCTTTCTCAGGCTGCAAGGAGGGCAACTTCAAGGCCCTCAAGATCCTTTGTAAAAAAGGTAGCAGTTTTTTGGTAACCAACACAGAAATTGGAAAATAAGAAGGTTTGGGAAATTAGTGACCAGCTGAGGGAACTCTGGTTTAAACAGTACATATAATGATAATAGTGACAACGACATTATAGTGTAAAGCTTTGACAATGCTATTTTGTGGACATTATTGTATTAAATCTTCCTGATACCCCCTTGAGTCAAGTGTCAAAACTATCTTTTGATAGGTGAGAAAACAGAGATTCAGGGAGATTCAATTCACATAAGCAGTGGGAGTCAGGACCGACTCGAGAGCGCTCGCCCTTAACCATTAGGCTACACTGCTTCCCGGCACTCGCATAGCCGAGATGTGACTGGCGTTGGACTCCAAGTCCCTGGCACTCTCCAAGAGAGATTCAAAGTTAAAACACAACTTGATACTTTAAATCAAGGAACTCCCCACAGCAGGTCTGGCACAATCTGAATTCAAGGTCACACTTTGCAGTCTTGCCTTGGTTTTGAAATCTGTTGGGTTTGTTTCAATATGTCAGCCATTGTGGTGAGGTCTTTTCTCATTATATCTACCTTTTTCTGGCCCATTTTTCTTCGGCACCCTTCTTTTCAGATGATTTTGACCAGCCTGAGGACTTCCTTTGCTGGGTTCATTGACTTACAAAAAAGAAATTCTTCACACAAGTACACACAAGTATCTCCAGCTCCAGGAGGAGGGGCCTTGGGTGCCCCCAGGAAGAATCTTGGTAAGAGGGGCTGAGTCTAGCTCATTAAGACCCTGAGCAAGTCACTCCCTTCCCTTGTCTCAGTGAACCAAAGCAGGCAAGGTAGTCTAGGAGAGAGAAAAATTTCCCAGCCTGAGGTCCGCACATCACAGGATGCAAGAGGATACTAAGTGTCATGTAGGCAAATTTTTATCTTATTGTAATTATTATGTATTTATTTTCACAGATATTAGAAAAACAATGGATCACATGAAACCCACAATTTCATCAATATTCTTGTTTAGATGAAGGCAAATTTCTTTAACAAAACGGCGTGAATCTATGTGAAGAAAAGCATTAAATAAATGAGCACCAGAGGTGAGCGATACATGTGGTAAAGACCAGACTAGGTGATCATTAAAGGCCCTTCCCTGGCTTAAATTCTACAACTATTAGATTTAAAAATCAGAATAAATGGCATTTACATTGTAACGAGAAGGTACTGTGGGGATACAGTGTAGTATCATAATACAATAATCCAAGTATTCGAAGTTAAGTGATTTTTGTATTCCTGCTTAAGTATTTCTTTTCTCACCAGGGCAAACGTTAACAGTTTCCTCCTCAGATATTAGTTTTCTAATTAATAACAACAACTACCATTTACTGAGCACTCACCCTGTGCCAGGAAGTGTGCTAAGTGCTTTTCACCATGTTCTCGTTTTAAATTCTCACAACACTTTGAGTATGGTATCGTTAGCTCCATTTTATAAGGAAATAAGACTCAGAAGTAAAGTGACTGCCCAAGGCCTGATAGCTATTCAATAGCAGAGTCAGGGTTTGAAATGAAGTCTGTCATTGTCCAAAACATGTATTTTCTTCATCTTGATACAATTCTATCTCACTGACCAAGTTTGAGGTTACCTACAACAGCTTATCTCCCCACCCCCTGCCCCTGGACTCTTGCAGCCATCAGAATCTCCCTTCTTTTTGGTAGAAAGTATAATAAAATATGATCCCTCCCCTTGAGCTCCTTGCTACAGGAAGTGTGGTCCACAGATAGCAACATCAGCATCACCGGAAACTTGTTAGAAGCGCAGAATCTCAAGTCCCGTCCCAGACCTACTGAATCAAAATGTTCATTTTAATAAGATCCCCAGGTGATTTGTATGCATGATAAAAATTAAGAAACCTGGCCTAGAAAAGAGAAGAGCTTCTCCTGGAGAAAGCAGGTGGAAAAGGTGAAGAGAGTTTTACAGGCTGAAAGACCACATGGGCAAAGTCTCAGAGGTGAGAAAGCGCCTGATCTGTTTGAAGCTTGGGCATGGAATGGGTGTTAAGTGATTAGAGACGAAGCTAGGACATGAGGTCAGGCGGTGAAGAGCTTTGAATGCCAGGCTTAGGAGATGAGGCTTTATCCTGAGAGAAACAGAAAACCACTCAAGGCTTTAAGCAGGGAGAGATGGGATCGGATGTGCATAGAGCCCTCTGAGGAAATCTTTCTATTCATTAAAGATAGATTGGATTCTGATAGGCAGTGAGAGAATACTCCAGCCCGAGTGCAGCATAATTAAGGCCTGTTCTGGACAAGGACTGGCCATGGGATTGGGTGACACCTAAGAGTCACAGAATGTCAGCACTGGAAGGAGTTTTGAGATCACTATTTCATAGAAACTGAGACTCAGGGAGACCACACAGCAAGTTAACGAGCTATCTTGTGGGCACAGTGCTAAATGTTGGATGTGTGTGTAATCCTCAGTTCTACCCGCCTCCTCCAAATCCAGTCCCCCAGATGATACTTCTTAGGCTGGTATCCAAGGATCTGAACTTTCATTATCCCATTTTACAGATGAGAAAGCTGAGGCAAAGCTGGTAAATGGTGGAAGTAGGATTTGAACCAATGCTTTTAACTGCTACATGACAGCCTACATACCTTTCATGACTCACCATGCCCACCCCCCACCTTCCCATCCTTAGCTCCAGCCAATCCAATCAAGGGTTCCCTCTCTCCGTCTTCTCTCCACTGCTGCCACTACCTTAGAGCAGGCCACCAGCCCTACCCGGCCTTGTCTCCCCACAGCAGCCAATGATTCTTCTAAATAGTAAATCCAATCCTGACCCTCTGATTTGAGGCTTCTGATGGCACTGCATAATCTAACAGTATGTTCAAATTCTTATGCTGGCTTTCAACACCTTTTATTCTCTGGCCACACCTACTTCTCTGGCCCCATCTCTAAGCCTTTGCTTTTGCTGTTTCTCCCCTGGAATGCCCTTCCTCCTCCTCCATTTGCCAACTCCCCACTAAGTCTTCAAGGCCCAAGCAAAAGTCGTCTCCATGACACCTTTCCCACTGCCTTGAGTTGTATGCCCTCAGTCCTCTGTATAGGCCTCTGTGTTGGTTTCCCTGTTCACTCCCAGCCCCAGAGTTCAGCCTTTCCCAGAAAGGCCTTTGATAAAAATGAGTTGAGGGAGGGGCTGGCCCCATGGCCGAGTGGTTAAGTTCGCGTGCTCCGCTGCAGGCGGCCCAGTGTTTCGTTGGTTCGAATCCTGGGCGCGGACATGGCACTGCTCATCGGGCCACACTGAGGTAGCGTCCCACATGCCACAACTAGAGGGACCCACAACAAAGAATATACAACTATGTACCAGGGGGCTTTGGGGAGGAAAAGGAGAAAAATAAAATCTTTAAAAAAAAAAAAAAATGAGTTGAGGGGGCTGGCCCTGTGGCCAAGTGGTTAAGTTCACGTGCTCCACTTCGGTGGCCCTGGGTTTCGCTGGTTTGCATCTTGGGCACAGACATGGCACCACTCATCAGGCCACGTTGAGGCGGCATCCCACATGTCACAACTAGAAGGATGCACAACTAAAAATACACAACTATGTGCTGGGGGGTGGATTTGGGGAGAAAAAAGCAGAAAAAAAAAAAAAGATTGGCAATAGTTGTTAGCTCAGATGCCAATCTTTAAAAAAAAATTTTTTTTAAATGAGTTGAAAAATCTCCAGAAGGATGACCTAGCCTAAGGTCCTGAACTTTCAAGAGAATAATGAATAGCAGCAAATATTTACATAGTGTTTATGATGTGCCAGACACATCTAACTCTTTACATGTATTAACTCATTTAATCCTCACAACCGCAAGAAGTAGGTACTGTTATGATTTCCCTTTTACAAACGACGAAACTGAGGCACAAAGAGGTTAAGAAACTTGCCCAAGGTCACGTAGCTGATAAGTGATGGAATTGGAAGTCGACCCTAAGCTCTGGAGTTTGGGTTCTTAACTTAGAGGCCAAAGGTGGAGATCAGGGGATCCACAGGGCCAGAAGAGGCAGGCGGAGCTAGGATGATAGGCCAAGGAGGCCTGACAAAAACAAAACTAAATAGTTATTTTGACTGGAAGAGGAGGCCAAAGCAGCCAGCCCCCTCCCCCTAGGGTGCACCACACCCACTAGGGGGCAGCACAACTTCCTTTCCCTGGGACCTGGCCCGTGTGCAGGAAGAAATCAGCCGGAGGCAGTCCAGAAACCCTGGCCAGCCTGAGCCCTCCAGCTGGACTGGGGGCTCTTCTGGCTGGCGTGGGAGTCCTGTAGGGTTCTGGGAAGTGGAAATGTACCTGGTGGCAGTTAGGGCCTTGAATGGGGAAATCTAACTCATATTCTGATCTCCTTAAAACTCCTTTCTTTAACCTTCAACACCCTCAGGATAAAACCCAGACACCCACCTAGCCCGTCAATCACCCTCCTCTCCTCCAGGCTTCAGGACAACTGAACCACTTGCCTTCACCTCTCCCAGCGCCCCACTCACTCCTCTGAGCCACTGAAAGGGCCAAGCCTCCTTCCCTTCAGACTCCCCTCAGCCTCAGATAAGCCATCCCTTTACTAACTTTGAGACCTTGAGCCAGTCACCAAACTCCAGTTTCCTGGGCCTCAGTTTCCTCACCTGTAAAATGGAACAAATACTACCAATGTTATAGAACTGAGGTACTTAGAGCATTGTCTGGTGCATAGTAAATGCTGCCCAAGAGTCAGCTGTCACTACTGCTCTTACCTAACCTGACCTCCTCCCCACACCTAAGTCTGTGATAAGTTCCCATCTCTGGTCTTCCACACCCCCGGTGCCTGCACCCATTACAGAGGATTGTGGCTGGGTGGTTACTTGTCAGTCTAACCCCAGTAGACGTCAAGTTCTATGGGGAACCAAGGATGGTGTTTACTCTCCAGCACCCAGCACGGAGCTTGGCACAGTAGGTGTGACATCCATATGATGGCAGCATGGGTAGTGGGGCAGAAGAATGGGTGGCCAACCCTGAGATTCTAGGTCTTAAGATTCAGAGAAAAGTAGGGGCTGACTCCCTTGGCTTCTGTCTGAGGGAGGCTGGACCTGGACCAGATGTAGGGGCAATGGGGCACCAGGGTGTGGGACACGTACCTCCTTGTTGTCCATAGGGATCTTGAGTTTCACCACTTCATACTTCTCCTCGCCCTCATCCTCCTCACCCTTCACCAGCAGCACCATTTCCTCTTGCATCTCTTCCTCCTCCTCCTCCTCCTCTGTCTGCTGTTCGCCAGGCATCTTGGCGTCCTGAGGTGGGGAGCTGGATCAGAAGCTGAGGACCTGCCCCCCCAACTATGGCCCTGGCCCAGGCAAGGTGGTGCAGCCGTGGCTTCTCCCGCCCTGCCCTGGTCTCTAGGTCTGGCCCTCTCCCCTCCATCCCAACCCGGCTCTAGGCCCCAGCACTGCCCCGGGGCTAGTTCCAAAGACACTCGTTCACCCCACTCATCCCGGCATTCAAGGCCCTGAACAGTTCGAATCTCCAGCCCCGGCGAATCGCCACCCTCCCTGCGCTGAGTCACTCCTCAGCGCCTTAGTCGGCGGCCCGGAGCTCTAGGGCATGGGATAGAGGCGGGATCGGGGCGGAGACCCTGGGTGGGTAATGCACTCACCAGCCGCAGGTTCGCCGCTCGTGCTGCCCCAGGCCAGAGCGCCGGGCGGTTGGGCACTCTGGGAGGCCGCGGCTCTGGGGGCGGGGAGGGGCGGGACCTCTAGAACGGCCGGTCATTGGTCAGAACACCTAACCCCGCCCCCTAGGAGGAAGGGCCTAGAGGACCCAGGCGTCCGGTCCAAACTGCCCTAGGAGGGTGGCGAGCCCAGAGCCAGCAACCTCCGCTGTTCCACAACTCCCAGGGGCCCGTGGCTGCCCCATCCCGGCGTTCAAGGTCCTCGCAGCACGGTTGTAACCTACCTTCAAGGCTCGTCTCCTGTGGCCAGCTCGGAGGTCTCTGCTGGGGCCAAGCGCGTCTGCTCCGCCCGAAATAGGCCACGTGCACTCCCGTCCGGCCTCGCCCTCTCGCTGGCGCCCCGCCTGGAGGGCGGACCCTGTTGCCTCCTCACCTCGTCCCTTCCCTCTTTTTTCCTCCTCTCCCGTCTTTTCTCCTTCTTTCCTGACGTCGCCTTCCCGGTCTCCTGGTCTCTGGGATATCTTGCTCCTTGAATGTATGCTTCCCAAATCAACAGCCCCCAAGCCCCCGCTGCCGCTTGTTGTGTGGTATGCCAACTGTATGCCAGCGTTGTGCTAAGCGTTTTACACACCTGATCTCCTTAGATCCGCACAAAGGTGGATCCATGTTACAGATGAACTAATTAAACTTAAGGGAGGTAAACCGATTTGCCTCAGTTACTATACAGTAAGGGTTGTCATAGCATCCTTGACAACCAGTAGATAGGTAAGAACCTTGACAACCCTAGGTAGAAAATTAGTAGCCCATGGCCGCAGAAGTATCTTATTTGACCCTCAGGGTATTTTTACTTTTAAAAATTAGTTTCAAAAAAAAGAGCAGTCTTTCACAAATTTTAATTTCCAAGATTTAAAAATTGGGATATGTCATATAAAGATATGTATTTTCCACTTCTCTTGAAAAAGATACTAATTCTACCATTTTATGAACGAGGCAACTAAGATTCAGAAATGAAAGAAAAGAGAAACAACATTCAGTAAGTGCTTACAATCCACAGTCTCTTTACAACAGCCATGTGGAGATCAATAATATTATCTCCCTTTGACAAAGGAGGGAACTAAAGCTTAGAGAGCTTAATTAGTTTGCTCAAAGTCACATAGCTGGTAAGTAGCAGATTCCAAAGCTCAGGCTCTTTCTGCTGCACTAAACTCTCAGAAATGAAGTTACATAAGGACATTGGTGGCAGGGCCAGGACTTAAACCTGAGTCTCAGTCTGCAGAGCCCAGGGCATAATTTGGATGTTGGGATTACATCTGGTCAAATTGATGCTCTTCCCCAGAGCTGGGAAAAGGGGGCAAATGCCTGGATACTCACACTCAAGATCCCCAAAAGCCACTTTGCTTGTGTTCATTCTTTCATCAAGTATATATTGAGCCCTGCCATGTGTCTGGCGCCATTCTAGGTATTGCAGATGCAGTAGTGAACAAAACAGACAAAAATCTTGGCTATTATGGCACATCTAAGGGTGTAAAAAATGTAAACAAGTAAATAAACAAGATAATTCAGATAATGCTATGTGCAAGAAGGAAATAGGGCAAGATGATGCAACGGGGAGTGGTTATGGTTGGGGCGGCTTCTTTAACGTGGTCGAGGAAGGAATCTCTGAGGAAACAATATTTGAGATGAACTTTGATGAGAAAGGGTTAGCCATTTGAAAACCTAGAGGAAAAGTGTTCTAGACAGAACTTCAGAGGGCTTAAGGTGAGAATAAGCTTGGCATCTTTGAGGAACAGAAAGAAGGCTTGTGTGGCTGGAGCCAAGTGAGTTAGCAAGGGGAAATGTAATGTGGGAGGTGAGGAGAGGTAGGCAGGGGCCAGATTATGGCTGGAGCCCCACCTCTAGCAAAAAGTAAGGCCTTCTTGCCCTGATTCAGAGAATCAGTGAGGAGACTCAGCTGGGAACACTGAAAGTCCCTACTGGAAGGTCCTCCTGCTGTGGGAGGACTTTGAAACAGATGCTTGCAAAAGGAGGAAAAGGACTCCATCCATTTACAAACATGTACAAGAATCCACCTAGAATCAGATCTAGTTTCTGTTCTTGAGCATCTCATAGTTTAGTAAAGAAGATTGTGATAAAAGTAAATATATGAAAATAGATGTTCTGGCAGGAGAATAGTGGGATGAGTGAATAACTGAATAACTCCGTTGAAGGGAATGGATATTGGGTGCAGGCCTCACTGAGGAGATAAATGTGAAGGACCTTCAAAGATGAGTGGGAGTTTGTCAGATTGACAAGGAAGTAACAGCTTGTGAAGAGCACATCATGTTCCAAGGACACTGTTCACCAAAGTATTTAGTGAGGCCTATTGTGTGCCAGGCTCCTGTTAGGACTGGGAGGTAGAAAGTTGAATTTGGAAAAGTCTTTACCTCACTCCTCATTACTCTGCGTTTCACTATTTGCCTTCAGCCTCACTAGAACTTTACTTCAGCTCTTCAATCCCCAAGGATCTGGTGCATACTCTTCACTCTGCCTAGAACCCTCCATCTCGTCCCACCCCCCCCACCTCCTCCTTTCTTAGCTTACTCCAAGTCAGTCTTTAGGGCTAAAGATAATTGCTACTTCTTTGGAGAGGCCTTTGGATCAGGTAGGATTCTCTCCTCCGTGTATGCTTCCTGCATAGTCCTTACTACACTTGTAATGATTTGTTCAGTGTCTATCTTCTGTATAAAAACTGAGGGTAAGGACTTTGTCTTATCCATCCTTGTATCCTCAGTACGCAGCACACAGTAGGTAATGCTGTTATGAATGACTAATTATCCTCAAGAAGTCTTCGTGTGTTGAGTGCTCCGATGAAGGGGATTCCAACCCAGGTTGGAGGTTCAGGGAAGGCTCCTGGGAGGAAGTAATGCTTGAGGTATTTTGACTGGAAAGGTTGACAAGTGTGTGTTAGTATTCCAGGTACTTAAAGGAAACATTTAAGAGGCACAGGGCTGAAACCACACAAGTGGAAGGCCTTGAATGCCAACTAAGGACTTACGTTTTACACAGAAGATATGCGGAGATACGGCAGGATTTTTAATAAGGGGAGTGACATGGTCAGAAGTAATTTTACGAAGTTCACTGCAGACCGGCTTGAAGGCCGACCTGGTAGGGAAGGGAGACACGAAAACCAGCAAGAAGGATCTTCCAAAGGCCCGAAAGCCCTCCATTCAGGCCTATGGGTGTGTGTGCACTTAAGGACCGAAACCGTCGAGAACCCCAGGCCGGAACGCAAAATTCCAGGTTTCTAGTGTGTATAACGACTTGGCGGGGGTGGGAGGATGGTGAAGAACCGCACCGTCGCAAGTTTTCATTGGTTTCTAGGGAAGCCCGTCCGATGGTCAAGATATCGCGAGAGCTTCTATTCCGGGACCATTCCTGCAGATTAGCTGAGACCCCCCCCCCCCCCCCCCCCCCCCGAGAAGTTGCAAAGCCATGTACTTCATTTCCTAGATCGGCGAACCGCCCTAGCCTTCTTTGTCCTTGGCCAATCAGGTCAGTTCCTCTTTCCCCTTCCTCCCTATTGGCGCCCGCCTCGGAAGAAGCTAGGATTTGGAGTCCTCCTGATGACGCACGGGTGGCTGGGAAATACGGTTGCCTTTTCCAGGGGATTGAGGCATTCCCTTTGCCCTCCCTTTGGGCTGTGCTGCCAGATGACCTGTTTCTCGACAAATAAAAAGGGTCTCAGGGACCCTTTCTGAGTTTCCCATACGCAGAGCATCAGTGTCGGGGCCTTTCGCGCCCGTGCGAGACCGACCGGTTGCATTTCTCCCGGTACCTGTCCCCATAGCAACAGCGCTCGCTGAACACCCCTCCCACCCCGTGGGGTCGCGTGTTTTCTCTTTTAAGGGTCGCTCTCATTGCTGTGGGCAGCCAGAACTCAGGTCTGTGGTAACAGTTGACAGGCCTGGTGGCCATTTTTTAACCAGATGTCCCAGTTAGAACTCGGTTGACTATGCCAAGCCAACTTCTTTACTTGGGCCCAAAGAGGGCAAGGGACCCACACAAGTTTACATACGGCTTATGGGTTTCATCTGTGGTGACCATCGACACCTTTTTCACCCTTCACCATGCACATTCACAGGCACACAAATAGAGTCCAAGCCTCAGACAAGAAGTTGTTTATTGGTGAGAAGACACATGGAGATGTGGCTGTCAGGCCTTGGAGCTTCCCTGGCCTCTCCTTACTCCAGTCCTGCCCTTCTCCCAGCCAGTTTGTCTCTACTGATATCCACCAGGACCTGGGCTTAGCATCCAGAGCAGATGAGTGCTCCTTCTGCTGTCTCTGATCTATTCTGCCAGTGTCCCGTCTGCCGGTGTCAAGGTGGTTTGGGGTTCTCCAGGGCAGATAGGTCTGGGCTCTGTCCAAGAGTGCCCTTCCCGGCTAAGACCATATCCAGTAGCCTGATGCTGGGTACTGCCTGCCACACAGTAATACTCTCTCCATCAAAAGGATGATCAAGATGCCCCTTCCTCATTCTGTCACTCTAAACTCCAGAAGTCTCATTGTTGCAGCTCATAAAGTCAAACAAACCATGGTTCAGGATGCTGGTCTCCTAGTGGCAAGATTGGGAGGGATTAATTCTTTTTTTTTTTCTGAGGAAGATTAGCCCTGAGATAACATCTGCTGCCAATCCTCCTCTTTTTGCTGAGGAAGACTGGCCCTGAGGTAACATCCGTGCCCATCTTCCTCTACTTTCTATGTGGGACACCTACCACAGCATCGCTTGCCAAGCAGTGCCATGTCTACACCTGGGATCCGAACCGGTGAAACCCGAGCCACCCAAGCGGAACGTGCGAACCCAACCGCTGCGCCACTGGGCCAGCCCAGGGATCAATTCTTAACAGGTTAAGAGACAGCAGGAATTTAGGGTTCTTTAAGAGCCCTTAGGTTAAGGCCAGTTTATTCATTCAACAAGTATTAGAGTGCCCACTGTGTAGTAGGCAGTGCTCTAGAAGCTAGGGGTATAGACCACACTGGCAAGGTTCTGAGCCCAGGCAGGACAGTTTCCTGAGCTTCAAGGTCATTGTCTCCAATCTCTATTTCTATCTGTTCACTCCTTTCTCCCATTTCTTCCCATCCTTCTCCCTCCCACCACCTCCCAGACCCTTTCTTCTCTGCTTAAGCAGCAGACACCCTCCCTTTGGTCTCTTGGGCCTCCACCCTCCCTGGACCCCATCATTCCAGTTCTGTTGGTGGCTCTCCCTTGAGGGGCCTTGCCCGACCATCCCCTGTCCCAAAGGGCCTCAGGACCAGGTGCCCACGCTGGTGCTTGATACGGGCAGAACTGTCACCAAAACCCTTGCCACACTCTGCACATTTGTATGGCTTCTCCCCAGTGTGTGTGCGCCTATGTTTGACAAGATCTGAGCTCCTAGGGAACTCCTTCCCACAGAAACCACACACATGGAGCTGGCTGGGTCCAGAGGGCTGGGCCTGGACCCGGGGTCGAGGAGCTGTGGGTGCTGGGCCAGGGGGGTTATGTGGCCTTAGGAGAGTGGATGGTGGTGGTGGCCGAGCCCGTGCACCACGGTGGGTGCGGAGGTGCTTGACTCGGGCTGAGCTGTCAGCAAAACCCTTGCCACACTCAGGGCAGAGGTAGGGTTTTTCCCCCGTGTGTACACGATGGTGTTTCACCAGGTCTGAGCTTCGGCGGAAGCCCTTGCCACACTCAGGGCACTTGTGGGGCTTGTCACCCTCCAGTGGTGGGGGTGGCTCCCCAGCCTGTGGGCCACCGGGCTCTGGCTCCAAACCAGGCAGGCCAAAAGGCCCATCACCCGAATGTGAAGGGCTTCGAGGTGTCAGCGGGGGGCTAGTGCCAAGAGGCGGTGGGGGTGGGCTTGAGCTGGGGGGTGGGCTGGGGATCAGGGGGGCCAGGGGGTAGCCTGGGAAGCTGAAGTCCTGGGGCTCCATGTGAGTGAGGCGATGGCGGAGAAGGGTGGAGCTGAGACTGAAGGTGCGGTCACATTCCGGGCAGGCATGAGGCCTCTCGCCACTATGGGTGCGGAGGTGCTTGACCCGGGCAGAGCTGTCAGCGAAGCCCTTGCCACACTCAGGGCACAGGTAGGGCTTCTCTCCTGTGTGCACCCGGAGGTGCTTTACCAGGTCTGAGCCCCGCGCAAACTCCTTTCCACACACGTCGCAGCCAAAAGGTTTGGGCCCCAGGTGACTGCGCTGGTGGCTCAGAAGGCTGCAGCTGAGCACAAATCTTTTGCCACAATCGATGCAGATATATGGCTTGTCCTGGGCCTTAGGTCCCTGTGGAGCTGCCATAGCTGCTCGAGATGGCTGCCGTCGGGGCATCACAGGCCGAGGGGGCTGTTCCCCCCGGTGTGTCCGCTGGTGCTTTATGCGGGCAGAACTGTCACCAAAGCCCTTGCCACAGATGCCACACTTGTAGGGCTTCTCGCCGGTGTGTGTCCGCTGGTGTTTCACGAGATCAGAACTCTGCCGGAAGCTCTTGCCACATTCACCGCAGATAGTGGGGCGCTCACCACCAGGGATCCTGGATCGAGGAATCTTTGGGGGGCCCTGGGCTGGTGGTCGGGCTCTGTAGGGCTTTTCACCACTATGAGTTCGCTGGTGTTTGATACGGGCAGAGCTATCCCCAAAGCCCTTGCCGCAGACCCCGCACTTGTAGGGTTTCTCCCCTGTGTGGGTCCGCTGGTGTTTCACCAGATCCGACATCTGCCGAAAGCTCTTACCACACTCGCCACACACAGCAGCCCGATCACTAGCCTGGCCCCAGCGTGGTTCTCCCAGGAGCCGGGGACCTCTGCCCCGAGCCTGAGGTTTTCCTGGCCCCTCTCTTTGCACCCACAAGTCATCCCAAGTCTGGATGCCTTCGGGTTTGAGAGAGGCATTTCCTACTTCATGACCTGGGGCCAAATCTTCCTCTTCCTTGAACCCCAAGTCATCCTCCTGTGGGGTATGTTGAAACTCATCTGGCTGAGAAATCTCCACATTCTCACTCCCTAGACCTGGGGAAAGAAAAGGAAGTTGTAGACCCTGCCCTTTGGCTCAGCCTCTATCTTCAACAGCAACCTCCCCAGGAAGGCTCCTTGACAATCTGTGGTCACGAGCATCTCTCTCACTCTCTCTCCTCTGAACTTCTAGAGCACTTATTGTCTGTGCATCTCATTAATAATAGGAACTTCCTTTTACTGTGCCCTTATTATGTGCCAATCACTGAACTAAGCCTAATTGAATCCTTGCAAACAATCCTATGAGGTAATACTATTACTGTCTCTATTTTACAGATGTGAAGACTCAGAGAATTTAAGTCACTTGCTCAAGGTTATAAAGGCTAGAAAGCAGCAAAGCCAGGTTTCTAACTCAGGTCTGTCTGATTCCCAAGCTTGCCTTACCCACAACATTATATTGTCTCTATTTGGAAAACCAAGAATTTGCTATTTCTATTCTATCTTTTCATATTAGCTCATTCTGTAATTTATTACTTCAATCATCTTGTGTGTACCTGAGAGGACCCAGCACACACCACTCCCTCAAGATGCTCAGGGTTGGTAGGAGATAAGATAAAGCACAAATAATTATAACTGTGGGCTCAGAATAACTGTGCTGTCACAGAGAGAGGAAATAAGGAGACAGGGCCGGTCTTTAACAGCAAAGAAAAGAGTAACCATTGAGAGGAATAGAAGATTAAGCTGGAAAGGGATGTTGGGACTAGATTAAGCATGTAACGTCTGCATTCAACACTAGGTTAAGGCTTTTAATTAGCAGGCAGAAGGGAGCTAGGGAAGGTTTTTCAGAAAGGAAACAGGATAAGATTTGGACTTAGATCAATGTGGCTGCAGAGTGCATCATTGAAGAGAAAAGGGCTGAGGGGATTGCCAAAGGGCTGTTGCTATTGCCAGGATGAGACAGAATGAGGCTTGAAGTAGGACAGAGGCAGTGAGAATGGTGATGACTGTCCAGGAAGGGAAGAAAGACCATGAGATGATGCTCCTCACGGCCTGGCGCACAGAAGGTGCTCAGAAACACTGGCTCTTTTCCCTCGGCCTTGGGTCTCCTCCCACTCTCTCCCTGGAAGGAGACTTCATATCCGATTTTTCCGGGTCTCGGCCAGGCTGATCCCAGCACCGGAGTCCCCACCCAACCATTACCTTCCCACGGCGGCGCATCGCCAGGGCCCTCACCTGTGCGGGCGCCTCTCAGCTGCTCCCTCTCCTCCGGGCCATGAAGATCCGGGTCCCAGGGCTCCACTGCGCGCTCCATCGCCAGCACGCCGCCCTGAGCAAGGGGACAGATACAACCCCACGGTCACACAGTCATGTGCGGCCCGCGGCGCCCTGCCGCTGCTGTCTGCCGGCCGGCGCGGACACCGGGCAGCGTCCGGGTCCGAGGTGCGGGGCGCGGCTCTTGGTGACCCCCGCCCGCGCCGCTGGTCGCCCCTGCACCTGCTGCTCCTTCCGGCACGCAGCTGCCCCCTTCACCTCCCGGCCATCACCGGCTCCGCCATCCCGGCGCCCTCCAGAGCTCCTCGGCGGGGCTCCGGTGCCCAAGCCACTGACGGATGTGGGATACAGGATCCGGGATCCGCGCCAAACGTGGAAGGGGCTCGGACCCAGGAGTCCCGGGGGCGGCCGCCGGGGGCGGGGACGGGAAGCGGAAGCGCTGGGCCGCACCGAGCCGCTCTAGGACCTCGGAGGAGCTGCACGCCTGTGGGGGCCGCCCGCGTCCTCCCTAGCTCGGTGGCCGGCGGGCGGCCGCGTGCCGCGGAGAGGGCTACTCTAAGCCGAGGACAGTTGCCCGAACTCGGTGGTATTAACCGTGTGCCTCCTGGGCTGGAGCTGGGTGATGAGGACCGAAGACTCTTCCTAATTGTCTCCGTGTTGGGCCACCTGCGCCGACCTACCCGCCTGGCCAACTGCGCCAGCCACTCCAGCCCTGAGAGACAAAGAGATCCAAACATGGACCCAAGGAAAGGGGTGGGGGAAAGACCAAGGCAGACAAAGGGCGGCAGAGGGCGGCGGAGCCCCCAGACGGGACGGGGGCGGGGCACCGAGACGCAGGAAACAAAGCGGGGCCGGTCCGAGAAGCCAGACGCCGAGGGCTCGGGGTGGGGCGTGGGGCTGGGGGCTGGGCTAGGGGAGACCGAGGCTGGAGCGGAGGCTAGAGGAGGGCGCCGGATAAATGCTGGCAAGAGGCGGACAGACAGAATCAGAAGTGGGGCCCAGAACACAGACCCTAAGCCAGAGACTCAGACACAAAGTCATAACCTAGAAGCCCTTAATCAGAGAGGACGCAAAGGCAGAGAGAGACCGAGAGACAGCGACAGACTAAAAATAGAAGAACAAAAGATTGGCCACCAGAGACAAAGATGTAGAAACAGATAAAGTCATTGAAGCAGAGTCGGAGGAGCTGTAAGAAAAGGCAGGGAGCCTGGAGAGAAATAAGCTCAGAGGCAGAGGAACAAAGACAGTGAAACAGGCAGAGACGAGAGACACAAAGAGGCCATGGGGAGACTAGGGACAGGTTGACCGTCCTACATAGGCCAAGCCCTGGGAGAGG
This sequence comes from Equus asinus, assembly GCF_041296235.1. Classification (NCBI taxonomy): domain Eukaryota; kingdom Metazoa; phylum Chordata; class Mammalia; order Perissodactyla; family Equidae; genus Equus; species Equus asinus. The sequence goes on from NC_091803.1 coordinate 25,140,775, forward strand.
CTGAAACATGAAATCCTGTTTTCCAGCTTGGTGGGGCCCTGGCTGGGGTGTGTTGCAGCAGATCAGGGGCATGATGCCAAGTTGCCTTTGGGGAGAGGGGATTGCCTGGAAGTGTCTGCAGCCCATCTGATGATGAGGAGGGGTGACAGAGGTTTATATATTAATTCACATTTATTAGCATCTCGGTGCTAAGCCAAGGGTTTGGGATAAAGAGATGAAACACATGGAAGATTTGTTCTTGGACTGCTACCAATTTAAAGGGACAAGCACACAATTCTTGAAAAATTGAGAACTGTAAGGGCATAAGAGTTACATGGACTCATTCAAGATAGTGTGGGAGAGCAGGAAGGGTTCTATTCTGTGGGAATGAGCCTGCATGGCTCTGTGTGCCTGGTATGTACAGAAGTTAGACACTGGTAGAAACAGGGACCATAAATCAATCAGCACATACTTATTGATCACCAAGAAATATCTAGACACTGTCTATGCCCTAGAAATACAGAGAAATTCCTCAGGGAGCTGTCAGCCCTGTAGAATATAGAGATGTGCAGATGATGTGACAGATTCTATACTGACTTTATGAGAAAGGTATGCTAGGAGTGTAGTGCAGAGAAAGATACCTTCTGTAGAGTTTAGTGGCTGTGGACACTGTCTTTAAGGTCATTAATTCAGTTTGATTCCTGGCCTTGTCATTTACTACTGTTTGTTTGACCTTGGGGAAGTTACTTTTGTTTCTTGAACTGTAACATGGGGATGACAATACCTAACTTGAATGGTTGAGGATTGATATGTGTAAAGCACATAGCAGAAAATATCAGCTATTACTCTTTTGGCTGGAGTAACCAAGAAAGAAGGTAGCATTTTTGAGCTGATCATTTCAGGGCAGCTAAGACTTCAGCAAAGTCTAGAGCCTGGCTAAAGTGAGGGCTGATGAAGACCTCTAGGCAGAGGGAATGAAATGAACAGCAGCCCACATACTAATTGAAAACCTACTACTAGAAGCTTAAGATCCAAAGATGATTAAGACCTATCCTCAGGAAACTATAGAATAGTTATGTTTTAATGTGTCATGAGTTTACATAATAGGAAAGCAGTGCAAGCTAGAGATAGAATGGTAAGTTTATTCATTTGTTCCGCAAACATTTCCTGGGGAATCCACCATGTGGCAGGCACTTGTGCTGGGAAACAGAGATAAGAGGGTACCAAATGGCAAAGAGCCAGCTCCCCTTGGAGGAACCTTCCCCCAAAGGCTGGCTAGCCCACACACCATACTTACTTTCAGAGCTAGCTCTGACTTTAAGAAGACAAAGCCTGGAGTTATTGGGTCTGAATCTGAACTCAGGTCTAAAGATGCAAAAGCCCCTCCAGGGATGTCTGGTAGGGCCATAGGTAACTATGAAGACATGGTGGTGAGATGAAAAAGAACTAATCCAGATGATTATTAAATGGGAAAACTGCTGTCCACCATACACTGCCCCATAGGAAGCTCAAGGTGGGACCTTTCTTCAAGCAAACAGGCCCCAAGCCTTATCACATAAATAGTGGGGTGTAATTTGTTATAGTTAATAAGCATGTAAAAGGAATGTTGTGTCACTATTAACTCATGTTATTGCTGCACTTAACAGAAAGACCAGCCAAGAGCCTTTTCTACAGGGTGATTGTTTTTTTTTTTAAGATTGGCACCTGAGCTAACATCTGTTGCCAATCTTTTTTTTCTTCTTCTTCTTCTCCTCCCCAAAGTCCCCCAGTACATAGTTGTACATTCTAGTTGTAGGTCCTTCTGGTTGTGCTGTATGGGACGCTGCCTCAGCATGGCTTGGTGAGTGGTGCCATGTCCTCGCCCAGGATCCGAACCAGTGAAACCCTGGGCTGCCGGAGTGGAAGTGCGCGAACTTAACCACTAGGCCACGGGGCCAGCCCCAGGGTGATTTGTGAATATGCACAAATGCCTTAAATGTGTGACTTCTTTTGACTCAATAATTCCTCTTATAGAAATTAGGCCCAAGGAAATGGTTGGACAAGTGTACAATGATAGCACCACAAACATATTCACCCAGCTCAGCGTTGCTTATCACAGGGAAGATTAGGAGTCAACCTAAATACTAAGAATCTATAAAAATGATAATTTAGATATGTTTTTATTATCATAGAAAGATGTAGAGAACATATGAAGTGAGAAAAGCAGATTTCCAGGGCCCACCCTATGGCCAAGTGGTTAAGTTCGCGTGCCCCACTTTGGCGGCCCAGGTTTCCACTGGTTCAGATCCTGGGTGCGGACATGGCACCACTCATCAAGCCATGCTGAGGAGGCATCCCACACAGCAGAACCAGAAGGACCTACAACTAGAATATACAACTATGTACTGGGGGTCTTTGGGAAGAAGAAAAAAAAGATTGGTAACAGATGTTAACTCAGGTGCCAATCTTTAAAAAAAAAAGCAGATTTCCAAGCAAAGTTATTGGATAACCCTAGTTTTGTAAATATTTATATGTATAAACATAGGAGAAAATCTAGAAGGATAAAAATCAAACGGGGTTCTATAATGGTAGTGATATTAGACGTAAATTTTTCTAATCCATTTGTGTTTTCTAATTTTTCTATGAGAATATATGTTGGTTATACAATAAATAAGTAAATAAACATGTTATTTTCTTAAAGGCTATTGAATAAGTCAGGCAGAAGCTGATCAGAGTCTGAGCCCTGGACAGGGCCGTGGGGTGGAAGGTGTAGAGAGAAGGGGACCAATTTTTCTGATCGATAGGAAGGACTTCCGAACCAGTTGGATATGCTTGTGGAGAGGGAGGGAGGGAGGGAGGAGTTCGAGTTTTAACTAAGACCGTAGGGCCGCTCAGCCTGATGAGATATGCAGGAGGAAAGGCTGCAGAGGAGGGATGGGGGCGGGGAGGGGCGATAATTATCCCTTCCCTTGGCTTCTCTAAGTCCTTTGTTTATCTACATTACACTGCAGTTTTAGCACCAATGCCGTGTGTCACACTTACTTGTGGCTGGCTGTCTCCCCAGAGGACCACAACCCTGATTCACTCTGTCTGGATCCTCAGCAACTAATCCAGCAGACCAGTCACTAGATTTGAGCTGGTGGCACTGTCACACCCCCTCTGCTCTTGTAATATCAATAACTAGCATTCTGTGTGAGCTCATCTCAAATGCCAGGCACTGTACTAAGAACTTTATGTGTATTAGACCTCATCATGACCCTATGAGGTAGAATTATTAATGGCGCCATTTAATAGATAAACAGATGAAGTCACAGAGAGGTTAAAGTAAGATGTCCAAGGTGACACAGCTAATAAGATCATATAGCTCTTAATCACTATACGTCCCTATAATCATATCAACTTTACACAGCCTCTGTGAGTTCAGTGTAGGAGGAGCTTCTAATCCCATTTGATAGATAAAGAAAGTAAAGCCCACAGGTGTGACTTTCCTAAGGTTACATGAAGGGAAGGTACTAGAAAGAAGGTTGAAGTAAGGATAAGATATACACATGGCAACAAGGATGGATCTTAAAAAATAGTGCTTGGGGCCGGCCCCGTGGCCGAGTGGTTAGGTTTGCATGCTCTGCTTTGGAGGCCCCGGGTTTTGCCAGTTCGAATCCTGGGCATGGACATGGCACCGCTCATCAGGCCACGCTGAGGTGGCATCCCACATGCCACAACTAGAAGGACCCACAATAAAAAATACACAACTATGTACTGGGGGGTTTTGGGAGAAAAAGAAAGAATAAAATCATTTGTGTCAACATGTACTGTATACTACACCTTTTAAAAAATGTATACAAATCCAGAAATTACACATTAGCACATTAGAGTGGTTGCCTTAGGGTGAGGAGGGAAATGACTGAGCTCTGAGGCTATATTAGCCTGCTCAGCCTGCCAGAACAGAATACCACAGATTAGGAGACTTAAATAGCAGACAATTATTTTTTCATAGTTCTGGAGACTGGAAGTCCAAGATCAAGGTGCCAGCAGGATTGGTTCCTGGTGAGGAACCTTGGGTTGTAGACAGCTGCCTTCTCACTGTGTCTTCACATGACCTATCCTCTGTGCCCGCACAGACAGAGATTGCTGGTGTCTCTTCTCCTTATGAGGGCACCAGACCTATCAGATCAGGGCCCCACCTTTTGTCTTCATTTATCCTTAATTACCTCCCTAAAGTCCCTATCTTCAAATATAGTACCATTAGGGTTAGGGCTTCAACACATGAATTTGGCGGGGGACACAATTCAGTCCATAACAGTGGCTAAAAGGGAAATAATAAACAGAATAAAAAGGAGTGGAGAAATAAAATGGGTTTGGAGTGGTAGGCAGGATCCAGATCAAGCAGGGCCTCATAGGCCATAGTAAGGAGACTAGCTTTAAAGCCTTGGATAAGTTAATTTACTTGCCCGAGGTCTCCTAGCTCATAAAGGCTAAAGCCAGAGTTTGTATATATGACTGATTGACTCCAGAGCCCATTGTCATCCAGAACCACTCTGAATTCTGATAACAAAGTAGAAATGTGTGTAACATGAGGAACCTGGAGTTCAGAGAGGTCAAGTGACTTCCCCAAGGTTACACACTATGTGGTAGAGCTGAGGTTTGGGGAATTCTTTCTGACTCCAAAGCAAGGCTCCTTTTACGTGGTATGTAGCCTCTCAGCCCTTTGACTAATTTCATTCTTTCATGTATTTATTTACCTGCTATATTATTATTTATTTATTTTGCTGAGGAAGATTCACCCTGAGCTAACATCTGTGGCAATCTTCCTCTACATTGTATGTGATGTGGGTCACCACCACAGCATGGCCACTGACAAGTGGTGTAGGTCTGTTCCTGGGAACCGAACCTGGGCCCCTGAAGCAGAGCTTGCTGAACTTAACCACTAGGCCACAGGGCTGGCCCCTCATCTAGTATATTATTAATTGGCACCTCCTTTTTTTTTTTCTAATATTTTATTTTTCCTTTTTCTCCCCAAAGCCCTCAGGTACATAGTTGTATATTTTTAGTTGTGGGGTCCTTCTAGTTGTGGCATGTGGGATGCCACCTCAGCATGGCTTGATGAGCGGTGCCATGTCCATGCCCAGGATTTGAACCGGCAAAACCCTGGGCCACTGAAGCAGAGCATGCAAACTTAACCACTCGGCCATGGGACCAGCCCCAATTGACACCTTCTTTGTGTCAGGCCCTGTGCAAGACACTGGGGATATAGAAATTAGGAAGACATATTCCCTGTCCTCAGAGCTCAACCAGGAGTGGGAGAGACAGCCAGGTAAGAACATGTGGGCATTGAAGGGGTCTGTGAAAGGTGCTGGGGAGTCCAGAGGAGGGACAATGACTCTGCCTAGGGTGGTGGAGGAAGCTTTCATAGAGGAAGAAGAGCCCTTTGAATCAAACCTTTGCCAGGTGAAGAGGACTTCACCTGATGCAAAAGAAGGAAAAGCTCAATGTAGGCAGAGCCACGGATGTGGGCATTTGCCAAGGGCAAGTGAGAGATGGGGTGATGAGGTCAGATGGGGGAGGCTTTGGCCACCATGCCACAATTCAGACTTGATTCTGAGGTCACTGGGGGGTCCCTAAATGGTTTGTGCAGGGCAGTGCCTTAGCCAGGATTCTGCAGGAAGGTCTGTCTAGCAAGGATGTCCAAAGATCTGAAGTCCTTTTAAGAATCCTCTGCATGAGTTGACAAGGAAAACTTGACGGCTCCTCCCACGCCTAATTCTGTTATGGCTTTTGGTTCACTCAGACCCTGGAAACTTTTTTTTTTCATCCCTGACAAGGCCTTCATCTCACTTGCTAGAGAGACCAGCCTGCTTCCTTCCTCTCTGCCTACACCCCACCTCCCATCAGGGTGATGCGGCTACAGTGGGGCTTGGAATAAAGGTGTACAGAGAAGACGGATTGAAGCTTCCCATAGGGGTGATACGCAAAGGGATCCAGGAGGTGGGGACACCAGGTATTCTTGGTCTTGGCTTTCCTTACCTCTCTGGGCCAGTTCGAGCATCTCAGCTTCCTACATTGCCCGCCCCCTTGTTTGCTGCACTCAACTTCCTGCCCCATCAGAGGAAGTGGGGATCGAAAGCAGGTGCAGCGACAGCTAGCAGGGCCATGGTGAGTCCTTATGCCCAGGAATCCGGGTTCTCTGCCCCTAGCCCCCAACCTCCAGGGTAGCCAGGCCCAGGTCAACCCATAGTAGGCTGACTTCTCCTAGCTAACCAGGTTATACTGGGGGCCCTGCCTGCTGCTCCCAGCAGCCTCATATTGTCCACCCCCCACCAACAGGACAAGGAATATGTGGGTTTTGCTGCCCTCCCCAACCAGCTGCACCGCAAGTCCGTCAAGAAGGGGTTTGACTTCACACTCATGGTGGCAGGTCTGCTTGTTTTGGAGAGGGGGCTGGTGAGAGTGTCCTCAAGAGATCCTGGCTGTCCCCTCACCTGACCAGTTGGACGTGTCCTATCCACAGGAGAGTCAGGCCTGGGGAAATCCACCCTTATCAACAGCCTATTTCTCACCAACCTCTATGAGGATCGGCAACTGCCAGAGGCCAGTGGTAAGACTCTCCCCATCCTCTCCAGGCACTCTGTGTCATCCCTGCTCTGTGTTCCCAGGCTGCACTCTCTTCCTTTCCATCTGGGTCTCCCATGACTTTCTGTGGGGTACTCAGGCAGCTCACTGCTTTTCTCTGAGATTCAGTTTCTTCCCCGGAAAAGTGGGTGGGGACAACTGATACTGAGAAAGGAAATTAGTCCTGCCTCAGAACCCTACCCAGCTCCCTGACCTCTCCCCACCCCATAGCTCGCTTGACACAAACGCTGACCATTGAGCGCCGGGGTGTGGAGATCGAGGAGGGGGGCATTAAGGTGAAGCTGACCCTGGTGGACACACCTGGCTTTGGGGACTCATTGGATTGCTCAGACTGGTGAGGAGTGGGAGAGGGGATGACAGCTAAGGCTCCCCATGTGGGCACTCTGTGGAGACTGAGGGGTCAGTTACGGGACTGGTCTGCCCTGACCCTCACCCACCCTGACCCAAAAGGTGGGGCCTGTTTCTGGTGGCCTTGTGGCGCAAAGTGCCCTGTGCTTCCCAACATCTGGCCTACACCTCTGCTAGTTTCCTCTGATGTCTTTGGTTGGAGCCAAAAAACTACTTCCCAGCCCCACAGTCCTGGTTAGCCTTGCCCTCTTCCCTGCCCTGTGGCCCCTGATCTCTGACCACATGTTCTCTCCCTACACCCCAGCTGGCTGCCTGTGGTGCACTTCATTGAGGAGCAATTTGAGCAGTATCTTAGGGATGAGAGCGGCCTGAACAGGAAGAACATCCAGGATTCCCGTGTCCACTGCTGCCTCTACTTCATCTCACCCTTTGGCCGAGGGTCTGAGGGGCACCCTGGGGGTTGGGGCATTTGGCGAGGACTTGGGAGGGGGGCCTGTGAGCCCCGAAGCTGAGCCCTGACTAATCCCTGGGTACAGGCTCCGGCCCCTAGATGTGGCCTTCCTCCGAGCGGTGCACCAGAAGGTCAACATCATCCCAGTCATTGGGAAAGCAGATGCCCTGATGCCTAACGAAACCCAGGCCCTCAAGCAGAAGGTATGTGTGGTGACCTCTGACCTTCGGCCCACATGAAGCCAAAAGACATCATCAAATGTGAACTCATCTTTGACTTCTTTGCTCTTGGGGTAGCCTTTTCAGAGCATGATGTGTCAGGCAAGACTGTAGGAAAGAGTTTCTGAAGAAAGTGGGTAATAAGCTGCCTGAAGGAGCCATGTCTCTGGAGGCTCAGAATAGAATTCCTGGACTAGATGCTTGGCTAAGTCCTGTCTGAGGGCAGGGGCATAGTTATGATGGTCCCTGATATCCCTCTGGCACCAGGATGCTGATGACGCCCCCTTCAGTGTCTTCAGAGCCCTCTCCCACTGTTTTTGCTATGTCTCTCTCTCTTTCTTGGTCTTTTGGTGTCTGCCTCATCTTAGAATCTTACAAGGCTTCAGCCTTTCCTGTTAGAGTGTCTTTGTCTCAGGTTTTCACAATCTATGTCTCAGTCTCTCACTGTCTGAGATTTTGTTTTTGGTCATCCTGTATGTCCATCTCTCACCATCTCTGTATTTCATGTCTTCTTCCCTGTCTCTGACCACCCAGTATCTGTACCTATACCTCACTGTCTCTGGCCATCAGTGTCTGTTGCTCACAGCCTCTTTGTTTCTCACTGTCTTTGCCTCTGTCTCTCTGAGATCCGGGACCAGTTGAAGGAGGAGGAGATCAACATCTACCAGTTCCCGGACTGTGACTCTGATGAGGATGAAGACTTCAAGAGGCAGGATGCAGAGATGAAGGTGCTGAGGCAAAGGAGGAAGGGGCAGAGAAACAGGGGAGGTAGATGTGGAGGTGGAAGCTAAGAAAGAGGTTTCTGCTCAGCAGTGGGCAATGGTGATCCCTGGACTCCTGCCCTCTAGGAAAGCATCCCTTTTGCAGTCGTCGGTTCATGCGAGGTAGTGAGGGCAGGCGGGATCCGACCGGTGAGGGGACGCCGCTACTCCTGGGGTACCGTGGAGGGTGAGTAAGGCGGGGCACCCGTTCTGAGGCCGTCAGGGAGCCAAGGCCACCTCTGAGTCAACAGCAGCCAACATGTGAAGTTGGGGCGAGCTCTGGTCCCGAGGGTCTTAGCAGCCAAAAGAGGGGTCCTTGGGTTGGAGACCCGACCCAGGGCTGGACCCGAAGCTCCCTGACGCTCGCCGGTCCGCCCCCCAGTGGAGAACCCCCATCACTGCGATTTCCTGAACCTGCGACGGATGCTGGTGCAGACACACCTGCAGGACCTGAAGGAGGTGACGCACGACTTGCTCTACGAGGGCTACCGGGCCCGCTGCCTACAGAGCCTGGCCCGGCCTGGGGCGCGTGATCGAGCCAGCCGTAGGTAAGAGCCGCAGCTGACTCAGGTGCTTCCAAGGCCCCGCCCTCACCATCTATGACCTCGCCTTCACCATCCAGACCTCTCTCGCAGTCTTTCCCCACCCACTTGGCTTACATCCCTAACCTCAAAAACATGGCTCAGCCTCTCAGACCCCTACCTGGCTCCAGGCCCTGCCTCGCGACCGTGACCCACAACCACAGGTCCCACCCTTGATTCCTATCCCTTTCCCCTACCCCCCAGTAAGCTTTCCCGGCAGAGCGCCACAGAGATCCCGCTGCCCATGCTGCCTCTGGCCGAGACAGAGAAGTTGATCCGCGAGAAAGACGAAGAGGTGAGCAAGCACCTCGCTTCCCCCGCGACCAAAGCCCCAAATCCTCCTCGAAGTCCCTCTCTGGCCTGGCCCGGTCCCACTGCCTGCAATCTTGCCCCACACAGCTGCGCCGCATGCAAGAGATGCTGGAGAAGATGCAGGCCCAGATGCAGCAGAGCCAGGCTCAGGGCGAGCAGTCGGACGCTCTCTGAGGTCCTGGCCGGGGCCCTGCTTTACCTCTGCTCCCCCTTCCGTTCGTCTCTTTTCCAATCCACAAACCCCCTCCCCCGCGCCCCAGCCTAGATTTGCCCTGGGTTCTTGGGCTAACGTGTTCTCCGGATCCCGGACTTTGTAGGCCCGCCTTTGGCTCCGCCCCCAATCCGCCCTCCGCCCACTTCACGATTCCCTGACTCCCCCCGACTCCCGCGCCTCTTCATCCAAGCTGTGACTTCAATAAAAGATTTCCTTGAGGCCACGCGAGTCTTCTCTTTCTCGGCAGAAATAAGTAGCGGGCGTAGCCAGTGGAACCGCCCCGCCCAGGCCTCCGGGCTACTATTTATTCATTCATTTGTTGGGTACTGGCTTTGTGCCAGCCAGTTTTTCAACCCGGCCTAAGCACCTCTCGCACGAACCCGCCGGTAAGAAACAAAGACCAGTTCAATTTTATTAGGAGTTGAGGCGCGGGGTCTGAGTGGCAGGAACGCATTGGCCAGCGGAGGCCTGAGTGACTTCCCTACTCCTGGTCCTTGGCGTCACCATGCGTGATGACGTAGCAGATGTTCTTGTAGTCCACGTTGCCGCCCACGTCGGGGGGGAAGGCCGCCCACATGTTCTTGATCTGGGGAAAGACACAGGAGCATCTCCTACCGGTTCCTTATGCGCCCCCTACCCCTAGCTTCTTCCGGGCCTCTCCCCCACTCACCTCTTCCTGGGAGAAGCGGTCACACTGTGTGGTAAGCAGCTCCTCCAGGCTGGAAAGAGGTGACATACGAGGAATTGAGATTGGGCTTTGTGATTCCTTTCCACTGCCTCCTACCTCGTCCTTGTTGCCATTCCTCGTCTCACCTTGAAAACTGGGGGCATTCTAGATCCCTCACTGGTCTCCCAGACACTCTGGCTTCCCGCTTTTCCCCTTCTCCCTATATGTGCTGTGAAAATTTAATCCTATCGCCCATTTCCACAGACCTAATTTCTACCTTACCTCTGGCAGTGGCTAAGCCTTGGTAGGAATTTAAGGAGGCTTTCTGTGTGGGAGCAGTTGGAGGCGGTCACTTACAACTGCTTCTTGATGGTGCCCTTCCCATCAGGGTCCAGGACCTTGAAGGCTCCAGTGATCACATCCTCAGGGTCGGCACCTTGGGGGTCAGAGGGCACATGAAGCTGAAGGGTCTGTCCCTGAAAGGTCTGGGGAGGGGCAGCTGGGGGCTTGGACCCAGAACACTTCATTCACCTTTGAGCTTCTCTCCAAACATGGTCAGAAAGACGGTGAAGTTGATGGGACCGCTGGCTTCCTTCATCATAGCATCTAGTTCCTCATTCTTCACATTGAGGCGCCCTGGAGCAGGGTCGGGGAAACATGGGCTGGAGTGGGGTTCTTCTCATAAATTCAGGTCATCCCACCCATTTTTCATCTGGGTAGACTGAGGCCCAGGGTGGAGCTGGCAGGGCTGGAACCCACGGCTGTTGAATTCCCAGGACTCTGCATCCTTGAATCTTTACAGGCAGGATGGGGGACTCACCCATGGCTGCGAAGGTGTCCCGCAGGTCTTCCTTGTCAATAATGCCATCACGGTTTTGGTCGATTACCGTGAAGGCCTGTGGAGGGCAGGGGCAAGGAGGGATTATGTCCGCATGGCCAGGCTTCAGCATCCCTACCCGAGGCAGATCAGATCCTGGCCCCAGCCAGCTGTCCTCTTACAACCCAAGCAGGGAGGGAAGCAAGGAATTCTAAACTCTTCCCCTCCCCCCAAACAGGTGCACATTCCAGGGAAGGGGTGGGGGGAGGGGCAGCAGAGGATGGCTTTGGTCAGCCTTCAGTCTCTCCTCTCCCCTCACTCACCTCCTTGAACTCCTGGATCTGAGTCTGGTCAAACATGGAGAAGACATTGGAGCTTCCACCCTCTGCTGCTGCCCTTCTCTTGGCCTTCTTGGGTGCCTGGGGGGTGAAGGTTGGGCAAAGGGGTCCATGGGCCAATCCCTATTCCTCTCTGGAGGCGATGGATTAGATTCAGTGCTCTTTGAGTCCATTCTTCTAAAGCAACTTTTCTGGTTCCAGGCTTCCCCCTCCTTATGACCTCTTTGCTGAGGGCACTTGCTTTACTTGCATCCCCAAATTCCTATCTGTAGACGTTGAGTCCCTATCCCTCCATCCTACTCAACAAGTGGAAGGTTCCTTCCTCCTCAGTGCCCTAAGCCTGCCTCCTCTGAGTCCCAAACTTGCGCTGTGACCTTGATCCACTCATTCACCCTGTCTGAACCTCTGCCTTTCATTTGTAAAATAGGAGTGGGAATCCTCACCTGGCCAGTCTCAGAGGTTTTTAGGAAGATGAAGCGCAGGAAGGTATAGAACTTGCTTTGAGAGAGGGACTGAGCTTCTGTGAGTGGAGTGTCTGGGCAGATTATCCTTGAATGGGTCCTTTAGGCCATCATTCTGTATGCTCCCCATTAGTGATACTAGGAAGGGAGGATTCATCTTTTTTCCTCTTGCTGGACTGGGGACCAGCTACCTTCTTTCAAAGGGTGAGGCTGTTCTGAGGTCTGAGGGATCTGGGCAGGGGCTGGGGGAGTCTCACTCACCATGTCTTTCGTCTCCTGGGGGCAAGGCAGTGGCTCTGGCTGGAAGGAAGCAAAGAGTCGCCTTGGGGAGGTCCCTCTGGGGTTATATAGTCCTGCCTGAGGGAGCCCTTAACATACCAGGGTAACCTTAGCCCTGTGGGTGCCCACCCCAGATACCAAAATAGCCGGCTCAGCGCCTCTCCTTTCTTGGAGGGCTGGCAGCAGCTGGAGCCCAGGGAGGCGGGGGGAGGGAGCAGGTCTTGGGATGCATGTCTCACTAGGACCTGGGCAAAAAGGGATGTTCTTTCTCCCAAAAGGGGGCTGGAATGTGCCAGAGTTCAGAGAGGGCACAAGCTGAGCCACAGTACTGGGAGAGAGATAACCAGGCCCCTGCTCCCCATGGGGTGGGCCCAGATTTAAACCCAGCAAATTTATTGAGCACTTACAGTATGCCAGGCGCTGAGCTGTGCTTTGTGGGTGCACTTTGGCAAACGCAAACCCCCCACGTTGTGGAGTTCACAGTCAAGAATGTGTATGTGTAGGGATAGTGGCAGAGCTTAAAGGTGGGAGAGAGCAGTCTGGGGAAGCCGAAGGATCAGGAAGTTCTTCTACATCCCCTTCAAGGAAAGGGGGGATTTTGTGAGGAAAGATGGAATTCCTGGGTATGAAGACACCAGAGAGCCTGGAGCAGAGAAGCTTGCTCTGTGATCTTGGGCTTTGTGCCTCAACTCCCCATCTTGGTTTCCCCCTCTATAAAATGGGGATGTAATTCCCATCCCACGGAACTTTGGATGTGAACACTATTTGGAAACAGTTTACTGAAGTATAATCATTATAATTAATATTTAGGCCTGGCCTTGGTGGAACTTACAGGGTAGCTGTGGAGATGGGATAAATGCAGAAAAAGACATACCCACCTGTGAGGAGTGCGGAAGTAGAGGGCATGGCAGTCCTGTCTAGGAGTATTGGGAATAACTTTATGAAGGCCAGTAGAAGTGACTCAGGTGAAAGTGGAGGAGCAGGTGTGCTAAGCAGAGGGCACAGATAGGCAAAGGCCTGGAGAAGTGAAAGATGACAAGTGTTCAGGTTGCCAGAATTGTGATGGGTCTTGAGCAGAGGATGCAAGGGGCTGGAGACACTGGAGGGTCTTCAATGCCAGGCTAAGGGCTGAGACCTTGGGAGCCTTGGAAGGATTTGAAACAGGAGAAGAACATGGTCTAGTGTGACTCTACAATCACTTCTTTGGATGCTGGTGTTAAAGTTGGAACTCAGAGGAGGGGAGTCAAAGATATCAAGAGGGAAGCTAGTTGGTCACCTCCTCCTAGGTGGCTGGGATAACCAGTGGCTTCTCTCTCCATTCTGGGCAAAAACCAGCTTGTCTTACTGTGTGACTTTGAGGTACCCTCTCCCACCCCTCTGGACATCTGTGCCCCAGTCCTCTCTATACAGTGGAGGCCTGGGGAAATAGTAGCTGAGGAAGCCCCAGGAGGCCCAAGGTTGGCAAGGACACCCATCTCCTCCTCCTTCTGTTCCCTCTAGGACCCAATGTCCTGAGGAAGGTGCCTCCTCCCCTCCCCCTCCTTCAGACTCATGCCAATGTCTCTAAGACATTTTCTTTTCTGAGCAGTGGGGCCCAGCCACCTGTTGTCTCTAAGAAGAGAGAAGGAGCCACCCTAAACTTAGCAACTGCTCTTGGCCTCCTGCACTGGCCCCTCCCTGCCTCAGTTGACAGCTGCCTCACCTTATACGGTTACCATGGGGATCCAGGCCTAGGGAGGAGCCCACTTATTACTGGGCTCTGGGAAGGAGGAAAACTCCAAAGAGAGGAATGGGGGAAGTGCTCAGGAAGCTTGGGTCAAATGGAAAGTGGGGAAGTTGAAGAGAAGGAGATCAGGAGCGATCTATGTCAGACAGTGAATGGAAGTTCACAGGATCTGAGTCTGAGCTGGGAGTGAGGAGCCTCAGAGAACTCAGAAAACCAAGAAGGAACTGGGAAGTTAGGAGCTAGGCCTGACTGAAATTTCAGGATGGTGGACTCTGGATGGAAACTGGGGCCCTCTAACCCTGGGATTCAGGGGAATGAAGGTCAAAGAGGAGAGAGGCTCACAAAGTCAGGGCCTTGTGTTTGTGGTCTAGGGAAGCCTGCAGGGGGCTCAGGAGATTGGGGTCTGGTTTCTTAGCAGAAAATGAGGAGCACAGAGCGGTGTGGCAATGAGGGTAAAGGAGTTGATGGGAGGGGTCCTGGGTCCCCCAAAGAATAAGAATATAGATATGGGAGTTCATGGTATTAGGAGTTAATGGTTTGGGGTCTGGGATTCCCCAATAGAATGGAGGAGGGCACTGAGGGGATGAGGTCTGAGGAACTGGAAGCCTGGATTCTGAGGAGGAGTTCAGATAGATGGGCGGCTGTGGAGAGGCACTTGGGGCTTGGAATTCTCGCAGGAAATAGCAGATCCAGAGGGACGGGTTGCTTAGAGGATTTGGGGACTCTGGTGATAGGCGTCTGGGATTGGAGTGTTGGGGTTGGTTGCGGGCAGGGATGAGAATTAGAGACAGAGTGGAATTCGAGAGTACTTGAGCAGGGCTCTGGATCTGTAGTGGGGTTCGGGGTCTCACACACCACCAGAATGCCGGGGCTCAGGAGCTGGATGGAGAATGGGGGCCCAGGAAGGACTCAGGCAGGGCAGCGCGGCGCTCTTATTGGCCAAGTGCTGCACTAATGCCTCCGGCCCCCGCCCCCTCTCCGCGCTGTCCCCAACTGTCACGCTCCTCCTGCGTTTGTCTACAGTTGTCACCGATATCCCTGGGCTGGCACCGCCTCCCGGCAGCACCCCTGCCCTTTGGATGCTTCCATTGGCTGAGACTGAGCTGTCTATCTTCCTCCCCTGTTGCTAAAGTGAGAGAATGCGCTCATTGGCTGACGAGGCAAATTAATTGTAAATTTGGCCCGCCCCCCCCATCATTCCTTTCTGACCTTCTCGGGAGACCTAAGAATTCCACAGCTCTTCCTATTGACTGCAGATGCTGTCTCTCACCTCCCAAATAGACGTCACTATCTGTCAGCTGACCTCCGCCTACTCCTCTTTTCATTGGCTCCCTTTCTGCCGTTCCTGGTAGCCAGGCCCGCCTCTTCTCGCACAGCACCCGCCTCCTTCCGCGGTCATTCACTCTTCAGCCATCTTTATTGGCCAGGAGGTTCAGCTTCCCGCTTTTCTATTAGTTACTTCTTTCGTTCCACCGCCTCCTGCCGTCACTCGTCCCCTCAATTGGTCTTATAAGCCTCCGCCTTCTTCGTTTCCTCTTTCCAAATTACCCACCCACTTCCCACCGCAGACCCTGCCCACCCTTCCAACGATTGGCAGAAACCCGGTTCCCTCTCTCCTATTATTCGTCCAAGCCTTCTGACGAGGCGGGAGAAAAAAGGAGCGCGATGGGGCGGCCCGCGCGCAGGCGTAAAACGCCGAAACGCAGTCCGCTTAGCCGGCGCTGGGGCATGTGCGCAGGCGCGAGATTCGCCGCTCGCCCTAAGCTGGAGGGAGGGGGCGGCGGCGAGAGAGCGCGAGAGGTGAGAGGGCGCGAGCGAGACCCCGGCGCTTGGCGCCCCAGGCCCCTGCCCCGCCTCCGCGCGCCCGGCAGCCGCTCGTGCGCCGCCTGTGGCCCCGGCGCGCGCCGGGCCGCGCCCTTCGCCCTCTCCCCTTCCTGGGCGGGCGGCGCGGAGCGGCCTGAGGGGCGGCGCCTTCTGCGGCCGCCCCGGCGGGGGGATGTGAGGGCCGGCCCGCGGCCATGGAGACGGGCCCGGCGCCCCTGGTGGCCCCGCCGCGCCGTCATGGCGCCCCCGCGGCCCCCTCGCCTCCGCCTCGCGGCTCCCGGGCTGGGCCCGTCGTGGTGGTGGCTTCGGGGCCGCCAGTGACCACGGCCACTTCGGCCCCGGTCACCCTCGTGGCCCCCGGGGAGGCGCAGCCCGCCTGGGTACCGGAATCGACCCAGACCTCGGACCCGGCCCCAGCCCCTGCCCCGACGGTTACAGGCAGCACGGTGGTGGTGCTGACTCTGGAGGCCTCACACGAAGCCCCGAGGGCGCCGGTCTCCCCCGGCCCGGAGCCCCTCGTGCCCGCGGCAATGGCAGGAGCCGAGAGGTCGATGGCTCTGGCCCCAGAGGCAGACTCTCCGAAGACGAGGGAGGCTAGAACCTCACCCGCCTCTGGACCAGGTACCCCCACCGGGACTCCCACCAGGACCCTTTCCAGAACGACTCCTGGGGCCCTCTCCGCCAAACCCCCGCTTGCCCCCAAGCCGGGAACCACAGTGGCCTCAGGAATGACTGCACGTGTTGCAGCAGTGACAACAGGACAGGTGACAAGTGGACATGGAGCTGCAGCAACCACATCAGCATCAACAGAACAGGCTCCAGAGGACCCCTCGGGGCCTGGTACAGGCCCTCCAGGGACATGTGAGCCTCTGGTGGCGGTCGTGACGGTGACCCCCGCCCAGGAGCCTGCTGAAAACTCTCAGGACTTAGGCTCCACGTCCAGCCTAGGACCGGGCATCTCTGGGCCTCGAGGGCAGGCCCCGGACACTCTGAGCTACTTGGACTCCGTGAGCCTCATGTCTGGGACCTTGGAGTCCTTGGCGGATGATGTGAGCTCCATGGGCTCAGACTCGGAGATAAATGGGCTGGCCCTGCGCAAGACTGACAAGTATGGCTTCCTTGGGGGCAGCCAGTATTCAGGCAGCCTGTGAGTATCCAGTGGGCACCCAGTGGGACTGCTTCAGGAAAGCAGATGTTGGGGGAGGGGGTATTGATACACCTTGCCCAGACTCTGGCAGCCCAGCCCTCTCTAAGGATCCGGAGGGTGATTAGCATGAGTGAGATTCTTGGCGACCCCCATCATGCCTAGAGCATCCTGAGGTGTCTGTGGCACTTGAATGTTAGTGAAAGTTTCAAACCAGGTGTCAGGTGTTCTGAGTTTGAGTCTAAGCCTTGCCTGTGGTGTGTTTATGTGCGCTTGAGGTAGTGTCTTCCCCATTTCTGTGCCTCAGATTCCTTGTCTATGAAGTGAAAGGTTGAATGAGATGATTGCCATCGTACCAGCTCTTCGATGTGAAGCTCCAGCTATGGGCAGGATATGCAGGAGCGTTGGCTGGGCAGGGGTTCTGGTAGAGATCTTTGGTACCTTGGGGGAAAGAGTCTGGGAGGGATGCAGGCATCTCCCCTCCACCATAGCCCTAGGTCTGATGGGGTGGTGGGGTGGGGAAGGCTGGTTGATGGAGGGGAGACCCTGAAGGCTGGGCTCCTCTGCGAAACAAAGAAGGGCAGTCTTATGTTTTCACTGAAGGAAAGGGGGTGGGGGAGGCCTCTTCACCATTTCCTCATCTCCCTGGCCTGGCTTACTCTTTCCTAGTTCCCTCCAGGGGCCTGAGTCACTCCTGAGGTGGGGGTGTGATCTTCTTTGACTTCTTCCTTTTCTCTCTCTGGATCCTGCCCATGGTTCCTGTACCCTTTAATCTGCTGGTCAGTTCAGCCGACAGCATCACCTGAGCACCCAGGTGCCGGGTTCTGTGTTGGGTGCTAAGGATGACATAGTTGTTTCAAGGCGCTCATCATCCCGAGGGAGAAACAAATCCTTAAACAGTTGATTTTAAGATGTTAGTTAGCTTTAGCCTAGAGATCATCACAGGATTTTGTGATCACCTAGGGAAGAGATCTTTTGCCCAGTCTGAGAATTCAGCTGAAGCTGATCTGTATCGTGAAGAATGAGTAGAATTTAGTCAGGGCTGTGCTTGTTGGGGCGGCGCGGGGGGTGGGGGGACCTGCGTGGTGTTGGGGGGAAGCCCTGTGGGAGGGTATTCTAGGCAGGGTTTATAACCCAACAAAAAATTTGAAAACATTCGAGCACCAACGTTTGTGATCCTATGAGGGGAAGGCAATTGAAGTCTGACGCTGGTGCTTTCCCATGCAGGAAGGATGCATTGTTGTACCCAATTTATAGGTGAAGAAACAGGATTACTGCAGTTGAGAGAATTGTCCCCCTCAAATAATCCAGATCTGTGTGACCAATGGCTCTCTCCTCAATACCATGCTACTCTAAGGAACTTGGATTGAATTGGATGTTACTGAGCCCCTCTTGTGTGCCAGGCACCAAGCTGGATGCTATTACTCTGCTTTGTAATTTTGTTCCTCTAAAATCCATCTTCCATGGTGGAGGATCTACTTCTGAGGCAAGGCTGAGTGGGGCACGTTACCTTAAAAGCTTTTAGCGGCTCCTCACTGGCCACAGGAGTAACGTCCCAGTGCTTTTTAGCCTGCATATAGACTCCTTATTACCTGGCTCTGCCAGCCTCTCTGGTTTTCTCTCCCACCACTCCTCACCATGCACTTAACGCTATGATCCTGTTGAACTGATTGTAGTCTCTCCCCCTTCATATTCAGGCTGTCCCACCTGCCAGGAATGCCTTTCTCCCCCTTCTTTTCCTGCTAAGTTCTACTCATGACTCACCTCAGATGCCCCCTCCTCCTGGAAGCCTTCTTTGATATCCACTGCCCCTACTCCAGTTAGGTGCCTTTTCTGTATGTTTTTGTTACTTCATTTCCCGTACCATTTTGCAATTATATCCCCTGCTAGTTTGTGACCTTCTTGAGAGCAGGAAAGGTAGTTTATTCTTTCTAGTCCTTAGTAGAGTTTGGAACTGACTTACGATAGAGATTAATGAGAGATGGTCTCTGTTTAAGGAGCTTCTAGGACAAAACAAACTAATATTTAATGAGCCCTTCCATTTAACAGTCTTTCATACACAGTTTCTTAACAGTCATCTCATAACTTTGTGATGTAGGTGGTGACATCCCTTTTTACAGATAAGGAAGAGACTCAGGTTATCACTTGCCAAGACTCTACAACTTCTAAGGGACAGACTGGGATTTGAGTTCAGGTCTGTCTGGAAACCCAAGCTTGCTCTTCCATTCCACTCACCTCCTGGTTCTAGCTCCTTACAAGTAACTGTTTCAAGACTGATGCGGCATCTTGAGTGTGAAGCTCTGACAGATCAGTGGGCACACAGTTCAAGGAAAGCTTCATTTGCCTGGGAATCTGGGGTGATTTCAGGGAGGAGGAGGTAGAGGGACATGCAGATGGCCCAAGGGATCTCAAGAGTCTAATAGGAAATTCAGATGGTTGCTTCTAAGGAGACAGAGAAGTATATTTGTTCCGTATTTTATTTTATGGATAATAATTGCTATTACTTACTGAGCCCCTGCTATATGTTATCTCATATAACCTCTCAGGTAGATGTTGTTTTTCTCGCCATCTTACAAATGAGGAAATTGAGGCTTAGTGGAATTAAGTGACTTGCCCAAGGTCATGCAATGAATAAGTGGTAAGGCTAGAACTTGGATCCAGGTCTAATGCAGACTGTGGCTTTTAAATATTCTGTACTGTCTCCCCAAACGTGTGTCAGAAATGGGATTCGAACACACCTCTGTATAAAAATCCAATATGAGAACACAAGCTCTGTACAGAGATTCCTTCCAAAGAGAAGTCCTTTCAGTGTGATGAACTAGGGCCTTGGATGGCCAAGTGGCCAGACATCTGATGTGTGGTAGCTCACAAAATGCTTTTATGTCAGTCTCATTTGAGCCTGGGGAGGTTGCTTGCCTCAGTTCCCCCAGCAATCCAGGTTTTATTTTGCTGCTACTGACCCCTTCCATGCTCCCTCCATCCTTCAGAGAGAGCTCCATTCCTGTGGATGTGGCTCGGCAGCGGGAGCTCAAGTGGCTGGAGATGTTCAGTAACTGGGATAAGTGGCTGTCACGGCGTTTCCAGAAGGTTTGAAAAGGCTGAGTGGTGGGCAAGGCAGGGCAATGGACACGGGGGGAGGGGGGGAGGGGGAAAGGGTGGACTCATGTGCTCCAGGGAAGCCCAGGAGCACGAGAGTATCTGCTTTCTGGACCGTGTTGGGGGCAGGTGGTACATGGGCCTGGGGGGAAGAGTAGCTTGAGAGATAGAAGGCCACACCAGGTCCAGTGGAGTGAAGCCTCTGAGATTTGGGAGGAGTGTCCCAGGGAGCCTGAGGACTGCTCGGGAGAGCTTGGAGGCTGTGCCAACCCCTGAAGCTGTCCTTGCCTGCCACTCTGCCTTAGGTGAAGCTGCGCTGCCGGAAGGGGATCCCCTCCTCCCTCAGAGCCAAGGCCTGGCAGTACCTGTCCAATAGCAAGGAACTTCTGGAGCAAAACCCGGGCAAGTTTGAGGTGCGTCCAGAATGTGGGGGCATGTGACAGTGTCTGTGTGAAAGGTGTCATCAATTTCCCCAGATCTGGAGATAATCCCTGCTGTCCCACTGCAGGAGCTGGAACGGGCTCCGGGGGACCCCAAGTGGCTGGATGTGATTGAGAAGGACCTGCACCGCCAGTTCCCTTTCCATGAGATGTTTGCTGCTCGAGGAGGGCATGGGTGAGGTGGCCTGACCATGTGGGTCAGTCAGCAAACATTTGTTGAAGGCTCCAGTTGGATACAGGACTGGGTTGAAAGCAGTTCTTGCCCTCTAGGCCTTCTAGAAGAGTGGTCCTTAATGGATTGAGTGTCAAGCCATATTGAAGAAAGTGTCCTGGTGGGGAGACTCTGACTTCGGGTGGGGAGTGAGTTGGGAAGGGGGAAGGGGAGGCACATCAAGGGCTCATTGAAGAGGTTGCATTTGAACTGGGTTTTGAAGGATAGATGGGAGCAGAGCAAGGGGCAGGTTTTTTTCTGGCTGGGGGTTTATATGAGCTGTGTCTGGGCAGTGGGGTTGGGTAGAGATGTGGCTGGAAAAGCAGTTTAGGGCCAGGTCACCAAGGGCCCTTAAATGCTGTTCCAAAGCACTTGGATTTTTGTTCTGTATGCCAGGCTTCCTCAAGGTGTAGAGATACCGCTCCCTAGTAGTATGCAAGATAGTGGTTCTTAGATGAACATTTTTTATCAATAAGTTCATCCTTTCAGCAAATATTTATTGAGTATCTGCTATCTGCCTGGCACTTTTCTAGTCACAGATAACAGCAGTGAACAAAAGACAAAACTCCTGTCCTTGTGAGGCTTATTATATTCTAGTGGGAATAGACAATAAATAAAATAAAGGAAGGTATGTTGCATGTGAAATGATGGTAAGTATTAAAGAGGAGTTTAAAGCAAGAAAGGGGAATAGAGAATGTGAGTGGAGATGGGTTATAAGTGACCTGATCTGACTTGTGTTTTAAAAGGAACATTCTGGCTGCTGTGCTGAGAATAGACTCTAAGGAGACAGGAGCAGAAGCAGAGAGACCAGTCAGGAGACTCTTTCCATAATCCAGGAGAGGGATGATGATAGATAGACCAGGATGGTAGCAGTGGAACTATGGGGAAAAGCGGTTGGATTCTGGATATACTTTGAAGGTAGAGCCAAAAGGATTTGCCAATGGATTAGATGTGGAGTGTGAGAGAGAGGAGTTAAGGGTGACTCTTAAGGTTCTTGGCCTGAGAAACTAGAAGAATGTAGTTGCTATGTACTGATACAGATGGGGAAAACTGGAGGAAAAGTAGGTTTGGGGAGTATATCAGGAGCTCAGTTTTGGATCATGAGTTCGAAATGCTTAATGGACATCCAGATGGAGATGTCAAGTAAGTTGAATGTAAGATATAAACAAGTCTGGATTTCGAGGAGAAGTTTAAACTGGAGATAAATTGGAAGTGGAGAATTGTCAGCCTCTAGATGGGACTAAATCTCACCCGTGGGACTGGATGAGGTCATCAAGGCAGTAAGTGTAGATATGAAAGGAGACTCAAATATTGAGCTTGCAGCTCCAGCATTTCAAGAATGGGAAGATGAGAAGGAACCAATAAAGGAGGCTGGAAGGAGAAGCTAGAGAGGTAGAAGGAAAACAAGGAGATTGTGATTCCAGGAAGCAAAGCAAAGAGGGGTTTCAGGATCAGCTGTACGAAATGCTGCTGATGGGTCAAGTCAAATCTGCAAATTGATCTCTGGACTTAGCATTGTGGAGGTCATTGGTGACTTAGGTAAAAGCAATTTTGTGTGGAGCAGTGGGTTAAAGCCTGACTGGAGAATGGGAGGAAAAACCTTGAAGACAGTGAGTGTATACTCCGGAGGAGTTTTACTGAATAGGTAGGGAAAGAAATGGTGTGGTATTTGGAGGGGAAAGTGGGGTCAAGAGACTTTTTTAAGCTAGAGGAAATAACAGATGTTGGTTTGCCAATGAGAATGATCTAGTAGAGAGAGAAAAATTGATGATGCAGGAGAGATGGGAAGGTTGCTGGAGTGATAACCTGTGTAAGTGAGAGGTGATGGGATCAAGTGCCCAGGTGGAAAGGCTGTGGTTGGCCAGGATCACAGACAGTTCACCATAGCAATGGGAGAAGGCAGGCGCACAGAAGCAGGCAGGTGGGTGAATGTAGCTTGAGAGCTTGTAGAAGTTACATGTTTATTTTAATATGTATTTGGTAAAATAACTAGTATATGAAACCTGTCATTTTGTGGATGCTCTTGCAAAGTGGAGAAAAAATATTAAGTAAATAATAGTAGGGGTGGTATATAGCACAAATGAAGATCACACTTCAATGTCTGAATTTTGGGAAACACTATTATAAGCACGGTCAGGAGTATGTGGGTGACTGGAGGCAGGGAGAGGATCTGGGAGGTCAGAACTATTTTCTGGGTAAGAGATGAAGGTCTGAGCTGTGAAGTGACTATCGAGGTGGAGAGAGGAAACAGACATGAATGAAAATCAGGATGTGGTATTGATAAGACTTGGTGATTAGCTATGGGGAGTGAAGGAAGGCACTTGGTTTATTGATGTGAGGCTGAGTGGATGGAATTCCCAGACACAACGACAGGGCCCCCCTCAAGGAAGAGGAGCAGGTGTAAGGCAGAGATTTTATTCTTTTGGGTGAAGAGACAAGAGAAAGGTCTGAGGAACAGCTGGCTTCCCAAGCCTTCACCAAGAACAAGGGCCCTTGGACATGCTTGGGGGGAACTGACAAAATCCAGTGAGACAGATAAGGCAGGCCCTGCCCTGGGAGAGCTCCTGCTCTGGGGTGATAAAAGTATTCAGACAGTGTTAGAGGAGGGCTGATGCTGTGGATATTGAATGCTTCCTGGAGAAGAGGACCTTCAAGGTTTATGAGATGGTGGCAGATGAAGGAGGGAGAGAGCACACAGCCTTTGGGAATGGGTAGGGAACATGTGGGGTGTGCTGGCAAGGATGGAATACTGGAGCCTCGAATGCTTTGATTTTGGTGTGAGTCTTTGGCTTAAGCTTGATAGGCAGGACTGGGAAGGTGGATGGAGGTGTGTGGTGGTAAAGCTCTGAGGTTAATCTGGGACTGGATCTGGGAGGGGTCTGAGCTGGGGCTGGGGCGAGGTGCAGGTTTAGTTTGGGTCAGAGAACTCCCACCTCCTGTGACTGCCCTCATGGTCTTTCCCAATACCCACAGGCAACAGGACCTGTATCGAATCCTGAAGGCCTACACTATCTACCGGCCTGACGAGGGCTACTGCCAGGCCCAGGCCCCAGTGGCTGCAGTGCTGCTCATGCACATGCCTGCTGAGGTCAGCAGACTCTGGTCCTGGTTGGGGAGGGGCTGGGAAGATCTTGGCCTACACTGGTGATGGGGGAGCTCTCTGCTTACTGTTTCTCAGGCCTCATCCCTCCTTTCTTGTTCTTGCCTTTCTCAGCAAGCCTTTTGGTGCCTGGTGCAAATCTGCGACAAGTACCTCCCCGGTTACTACAGTGCAGGGCTGGTGAGTGTCTAGAGACTGGGTGCAACTGGGGCAGTGACTTTTACCCAAGGTCCTTGTCCTGCCCAATCCTGTGTCCTTCTGTCCCTCTCCTCTGGGCCTCTCCCACTGAGGTGAGGATCCCCTACCAGGGCCATTTCTATCCCAGGTGGGTACAGCAGGCATCTTTTCATGGCTCGTCCCATTTCCAGGAGGCCATTCAGCTGGATGGAGAGATCTTTTTTGCACTGTTGCGCCGGGCCTCCCCACTAGCACATCGGCACCTGCGGCGGCAACGCATTGACCCCGTGCTCTACATGACAGAATGGTTCATGTGCATCTTTGCCCGCACCCTGCCCTGGGCTTCAGTGCTGCGTGTCTGGGATATGTTCTTCTGTGAAGGTACTTCTGTAGCCATTCAGGCCGTGAGGGGACTGGGGTTTCCATGCGGGCTGCTAGAGGGTGGCCCCCTGACACTGTTGGGCCTTGGCTTCACTGTAAGCCGGCTGGGGGGCTAGAGAAACTGAGGTCTGGTCTTGGCTCTGCCACCAACCCAGAGTCTGCTCTCCCTCCCAGGAACCTGAAACCCATGGCAGCTCATTTCCCTTCTTGGGGCCTCAGTTTCCTCATCTGTAAAGTTGGCAGTAGACAGGGATGACAGCTATGAGTCCCTTCTAAATGGGACCGGCTGAGATCCCAGGTCTGGTCACCCATGCTGTCTTCTCTCTGATCCTGCAGGCGTCAAGATCATCTTCCGGGTGGCCCTGGTGCTGCTGCGGCACACGCTGGGCTCAGTGGAGAAGCTGCGCTCCTGCCAAGGCATGTATGAAACCATGGAGCAGCTGCGCAACCTGCCCCAACAGTGCATGCAGGAGGACTTCCTGGTGCATGAGGTAGGCTCTGGCCTTAGCACACTTCACACCTGCTTCAGCCCATCCCCATCCCCATCCTCATCTTCATTCTGGTACTCATTTCTTCTCCATCTAGGTGACCAACCTCCCAGTGACAGAAGCACTGATTGAGCGAGAGAATGCAGCCCAGCTCAAGAAGTGGCGGGAGACCCGAGGGGAGCTGCAATATCGACCCTCACGGCGACTACATGGCTCCCGGGCCATCCATGAGGAGCGCCGGAGGCAGCAGCCACCCCTTGGCCCCTCCTCCAGCCTCCTTAGCCTCCCTGGTCTCAAGAGCCGTGGCTCCCGGGCAGCTGGAGGGGCCCCCTCCCCACCTCCTCCTGCCCGCAGGGCCAGTGCTGGGCCTGCCCCAGGGCCTGTGGTCACTGCTGAGGGACTGCATCCATCCCTTCCTTCGCCTACTGGCAATAGCACCCCACTGGGTCCCAGCAAGGAGACTCGGAGGCAGGAGAAGGAGCGGCAGAAACAGGAAAAGGAACGTGAGAAGGAGCGGCAGAAACAGGAGAAAGAGCGGGAGAAACAGGAGAAGGAACGGCAGAAGCAGGAGAAGGAGCGGCAGAAGCAAGAGAAGGAGCGACAGAAGCAAGAGAAGAAGGCCCAAGGCAGGAAGCTTTCGCTGCGTCGAAAGGCAGATGGGTCCCCCGCCCCCCAGGATGGTGGGGACAGGTCCTTGGCATCTGAGGCCCGGCAGGATGCTTACTTCTGACCTCTGCCCTGGGGCTGGACTGCATGGCCCCCTTCCTCCCTCAGCCAAGAGCAGGCCTGGCCTGGGGTGCTGCCTTCAGCTCCCTTGCCATGCTGTCCGCCTTTTTGAGGGGAGTGGCTTGATTCCCCATCTCCTTGCCAGCTGCTGATCCCTGCACAGCCAGGACAGTTGGAGTGCATGGGGCAGCTGCATTTCCCTGGGGCAGCCGTGAACAAGTCTAGAGCCCCTCACCTCCAGTTAGGCCCAGCTTGGGTCTCTGTCACTCCTGCCCCAATTCCCTCTGGGGTCCCTTCCCAGGTGCTGTCCTGATTGGCCTTTTGTCACTACAGGGTGACTCTTGGCTATGGGTGTCAGCAGTTTTCAGATTCTCACACTCCAGTTTGCTCCTCTTACCCATGAAGTGGAGCTGGGTTCCTTTTTCCCTTCAGTCCTGCCTGTCTCCCCCACTTCCTGGCTGGGGGCTAAGGCTCTCCTCGCTCTATTTCTTGACATCTCTGTGTTATAATGATATACAGAGGACCTGGTTGGCCCAGGGTGGGGGTGCTCATTTTATCTTCTGTCCTTTGGTTCTCCTGCAGTGTTCTTGCACTCTGGTTTATTTAAGGGGGGACATGCACTGGAACAGGAAATGTCCCTCACTTCCCACCCACCACCCTCCTTGCTCTCCTTCCTCTTCACCTACCTTCCTCTGTATTCTCAGGCCTCCCCTGCTTTGTCTCACCAGGGTCCTCACCTTTCACCTATTCCCTTCCAACCCTCCAGCCTCTTATCTGGGTAAGGGGCCTGAGCTCCAGGGGGTGGAACCCAATGTTTACATTCTCTTCTGTCTCTGCCCCCACCCTGTGTGGCGCTTTGAGGAACCAGAAAAGAACCTGCTGTTGTACCTGGGCCTGTCTCCTGCTTTGTTATTTGATGACAGGGGTTAGAATAAGGACTAGGGAGGGACAGAGTGAGCCAGAACCTGGGTGTCTACTGAAGCAGCTGGCTGGTCTTGGCAGGTAGGTGCCTCTTGACCTTTGATCCATCTCTCAGTCACTCATCAACAAACAATGGTTAGGCTCCTGCTTCACCTTTACCTGGGATCTGCTGCCTCCATTGTTACTGGCCTGGAATCCTCTGCACACCACCTGCAGTGCCCGAAACTCCTTCCCAAAACGCTCGTGCAACTCCTGGAAGCCGGAGGGGGCACTCAGGGTGGCTAGAAAGCCACAGTCCTCTGTGAGTGAGCTGGGCTCTTGGCCAGCAGCCTGGCACAGCTCCTGGTATTGGGCCTCCAGGGCAGGTAGCAGCACAGCCAGCTGCCTCCAGCTCACCACTTGGAGCCAGGCTCCAAGTTCTTCCTGATTTTTTGCTGTTTGTAGACCCGCCCACCTTCTGTGCCCTCTACCCTGGGAGTCAGGATGGTAAAGGCATAGGGTTCTGTGGCCCCACGGCATGGCTCCACCTGGTAGTTCTCCAAGAGGATGAGGCCTAGGGGTGTGCGGTCTGGTGCTCCAGGTAGAAGAGATTTCCCCGGAGGATGAACAAGCGGTACTGGTAGTGGCATTTCAGGTCCACTCATTTAGCAAGATGCCTTCTTGATTTGGAGCCTGTGCTCTGTACTCACGGAAGACACTGAGCACAGACTTTCGGTGCAGTTTCATAGTAGTCCAATCTGGGAGGAAATCCTGCGGGCAGTAGAGAAGAGGGGAAGGTCTGTCTTGTTACCCAGGGGATGCCCATGCTGCCCTCCTCTGGCTCCAGTAGGCTCCTCCTGGGCACAGCCTTAGCCTAGTGGCAGTCAGACTGTGTCCTCAGGAGCTGGAGGTCCTGTCCCCACAGCACTGGGACCCACTCCTCCCATCTCCCAACCCCAGCTCTGCCCCTTCGGCCAGATAACCTGGGCAGGCGATGCTGGGCTGGGGCCGTTTGCTAAGAGGAAGGCTTTATCCTGTGGCTTTGGTTCAAGAAAGAGAGGCACTGTTGCCCTTCTCCAGGCCTACCTGATGGCACAAGGGGCTTCTGGCCTGGGTAGTGGGCACAGGTATCACTGCCACTCTCCAGTGATGGCTCTTCCCATCTCAGAACTGGGAATCCAGGGGCTTGGCGCGGGGTAAATGACTTTCCCTGGGTCCTAAAGGGAGCTGGTTTCGGAAAGTGTCCCAAGAGCAGTCGGAGGCCTCCAGGCGGGCCATCAGGAGAGCCGGGCTTCCCTCAGGGAGAAGAGCAAGGCGGCACTTCGGACCGGGAGAGGGCACACAACTGGACGCTAAGAGTGGTAAGGGAGGATTTCTGATGAGATGGTGATGGGCGCAGAGCCCTTGGCCAGTCACCTTTGATGACTCAACACTAGAAAGGGAAACTAGAGCAGTAGCCCACTGGTTACTCGGACTTTGCTCCTCCGTCGTGACCCGGGGTGTCACTTTAAGTAGAGCGTTCCACTTTCACCCCAGAGCCTCTACTGCTGTAAGAGGGAATCGAAGCCACTTCCGGATACTCCTCTCTTCCAATCGTGGTCTAGACGTTCACACGTCCCCTCTTCTCGCCATTGTGGCCCCACACGGGTCACGTCACTTCTGGGAGGGAGGTGTTTCTTCGCCCACCACCCCGGCTCATCGCGCACTTCCGCCCGCTCTTCCAGTTAGTCCTCTAACCCGAGTGAAGCCACTTCCGGCGCCAGCCGCAGTTCTCTTCCGGGTGATGGCGGTGGGTGGCCCGGATGTAGCCCTGGTGAAAGCATCTTTCCTTTTGTTACCCCGCCTCCCGTGGATCCTTAGGTGAGCGCGTACCGCTGGCTCTGCTGCCTCCCTGGTTTGTACACATAGCCAGGGACAGTTAGGAGTCACCCCGTGGAGTTGGGAATTCGGCATGGGGAGGAGCAGGGCGAACAGGGCGCCAGGTCCTGCGTCCGCCCGGGCCCCGCGGGCTCTGAGGGAGCCGGGAGTAGAGAAGTGGGTGTCGCCCGGCGGAGCCCCGTCGCGCCCAGGACTGCGGCGTCCGGAAATGGGGATAGTCACGTGGGGGAGCCTGTCTCCTTTCGTCAGGGGTCGGGGCGCCCATGGGGAGCTCTTGCGCGCGTCCGCCTCTCCTTCCCCGCCCCAGCAACTCTTTCACATGGCAAAACAAGTCCCGGGAGCCTCCTGACTGCTAACATCCCTTTTGGCCCCTGATTCTGTGCTTCCTCCCCTCTCAAACTGGATATAGTACCAGGTGAAATATCTCTTGTGCTAGGGGCCCTCTCTCGGTGAGTATCCTAGCCCAGTTCCCTTAATCTGCTCCCTTTCCCTCGGCTCAGCTTGGGGAAGGCCCCTCTGTCCAGTCATGCCAAAGAGGAAAGTGACCTTCCAAGGCGTGGGAGATGAGGATGATGAGGATGAAATCGGTGTCCCTAAGAAGAAGGTGAGGGGGCTAGACTCCTGCGTTCTGGGGAGAGAAAATGAGGGGAGAAAAAAGGAACTAGAAACCAGAAGAGGAAAAAAGCCGGAGGAACAAAGAAAGGGTGGAAAAGGCTAGCTTTTCTGTGTTCTCTGAGAAATGGGTTTGGAGGATTTTCAGTTTGAGTCCAGATGCTAGACTGTTTTGAGGAATAGCCACTAACGTGCATCTCTCGACTTGCTGGCTCCTGCTCACAGCTGGTGGACCCTGTGGCTGGGGCAGGGGGTCCTGGGAG
Organism: Equus asinus; assembly: GCF_041296235.1. Classification (NCBI taxonomy): domain Eukaryota; kingdom Metazoa; phylum Chordata; class Mammalia; order Perissodactyla; family Equidae; genus Equus; species Equus asinus. The sequence goes on from NC_091803.1 coordinate 25,169,773, forward strand.
CCGCTTCAAAGGCAAACACTCTTTGGACAGCGATGAGGAGGAGGATGAGGAGGAAGGTTCCAGCAAATATGACATCCTGGCCTCAGAGGATGTGGAAGGTGAGCTGTACCCAAGAATTGACTCTCTGCTGAAGGAACAAATGGGAGTTTTGGAGGATATGTGGTGAGGGAGGCTCCTCTTTTTTGCATGCCTAGCGTGGGACACCTGTGTCTTTGATGCAGGTCAGGAAGCAGCCACACTCTCCAGTGAGGGAGGTGTGCGGATCACACCCTTCAACCTGCAGGAAGAGATGGAGGAAGGCCACTTTGATGCTGATGGCAACTACTTCCTGAACCGGGATGCTCAGATCCGAGATAGCTGGCTGGACAACATTGACTGGGTGTGGCCCAGGGGCTGGCATGGCTGGGGCCTGGAGGTAGCAAGTGTGCTGGCCTTGCGTTCTGCTGGCAGTTTGTAGGAAATAAATCCTCCTATTCTCACATTACAGGTGAAGATCAGGGAGCGGCCACCTGATCAGCACCCACTGTCAGACTCAGAGGAAGAGGACAGCCTGGGCCAGACACCAATGAGTGCCCAAGCTCTCCTGGAGGGCCTTTTGGAGCTGCTGTTGCCAAGGGAGACGGTGGCTGGGGCACTGAGGCGTCTAGGGGCCCGAGGAGGAAGCAAAGGGGGCAGCAAAGGGCCTGGGCGGCCCAGTTCCCCCCAGCGCCTGGACCGGCTGTCTGGGTTGGCTGACCAGATGGTGGCCCGGGGCAACCTTGGTGTATATCAGGAGACAAGGGAACGATTGGCCATGCGGCTGAAGGCATTGGGGTGCTGGACCCAGGGAGCCCCTGACCCCACACCCCCACCCTCTCTTGACATGTTTGCTGAGGAAGTGGCAGAGGAAGAGCTGGAGACCCCAACCACTGCCCAGAGAGGAGGTAAGGTTGAAGGGCCGAGGAAGGGTGTTGTGGGCAGGGGGCAGGGCACTTAAGTCCCAAATGGCTTTGCCTGTTATCTTAGAAGCAGAGTCGCCTGGAGATGGTCTGGTGGATGTGATGTGGGAGTATAAGTGGGAGAACACAGGGGATGCTGAGCTGTACGGGCCGTTCACCAGCACCCAGATGCAGGTAAGCCCCTTCTACTTCGTTCGGCCTCTTCTTTCCGTCCCTTATGCTGTCAGTTCTCTCCCAGCTCTGCCCTCTCTTCCTGCAGACCTGGGTGAATGAAGGCTACTTCCCGGATGGTGTTTATTGCCGGAAGCTGGACCCGCCCGGTGGACAGTTCTACAACTCCAAACGTATTGACTTTGATCTCTACACCTGAGCCTGCTGAGGGCCCGGTTTGGTGGCCCCTTCTTTCCTGGACTCTGGAGGAGGCCCCACGTGCCTCAGGCAGTGAGGATATTGGGGGCCACTTTTCAGTCAATTTTCCTTTCCCAATAAAAGCCTTTAGTTGTGTATTATGGCCTTGGCTGTGCTGAGGGCCAAAAGCCACAACCTTCTTCACAGCTCCTGTGGACTCACCTCCATCCTTGAGTGTTTCCTCGTGAAGTTCCTCCTTGGGAGTTTCTGTTCCTTTGAACCACTTCACCTTTGTTTGCTGCCTATGGGCAGAGCCAGGGCTGTCAGGTGGCCTGTGGTCTCTCCACCTGGACTCTGCTCGTCATCTAAAAATCCTTCAATTCACCTGAGGTTCTCCGATATCCTCTGGGGGTTCCTGTGTTGCTATTCTGAGGTCTTTAGACTTTTAGGACCTTAGAGTCTCTTTCTTTGCAGCCAGTACAGCATAGAGCCCCGGAAATGGAGATTTTAGGCCTGGAAGGGCTGGGACATCTGTTAGGGGTAAGCAGGAAGCCTGCTGTTCACTACCTCTCCACTGTCTCTAGCTCTTTCAGTGAAGTGCAGACTCAGCGTTAGCACTTGAAGGATCCTCCAAGGCCACCTGGGCTAACCATGCATTGAACAGGCACAGAGAGGGGCAGTGCCTCGCTGGAGGTCACACAGTGAATCAGAGGGCTGGCCCAGACCCAATGGGCTCCCTTCCCAGACCTTTCTTGGCACCAGGCCTTTTCTGCCTGGCTTTTGAGGCCCTGAAGCTTAGATTTCTTGGCTCCCACAGTGTGCCTGGCACAGAGTTAGTGCATTGAGGGAACTGAGGTAACTGGGCTGGTCCCCTTCCAGGAATTCAGAGTCTGGTGGCAATTGGGAGGGAGACAGACAGGTATAATTGTATAGTCTGGACCTAACACTCCCCTACCTCCCACCAGTGCTGCTGCCAGTATGCCTCTCCTCACTGGCACCAAGTTAAGTTCATTCTTCCGCTTTCCCATCTTGTCTGTCCCTTGGAATCTCGTGGGGAGCTGTAAAATTACTCCTCAGAAATTCCAAATGAATTGGTCTAGATAGTGGCCTGGTGGTTGGGTCTTTTAAAAGCCCCCAAGTGTTTCCAGTGTGTGGCCAGGTGGAGAACCACTGGGCCTGACTCCCATGACTGAGGTTCCACCTGGGGAGAGGGGTTGCTTCCTGGACATTGCTGTGGTAGCAGAGCTGAGCATGTATGTGGTGGCCAGGGCTCTGGGGAAGTCTGTTTGTTATAGGAGCCAGAGCTGTGGGACACATGGGAGCGCCAGAGTGGAAGGAGCCAGGCTGGGAACTAGGAAAGACTTGGGGGCAGGGTGGGGATATTTGATTCTCTGTGAGGTCTCCCACCTTATGTATAATTAGGCCCACTCTAGTGCTAGTCCAGACCTGGTTTTCATTGATTCTTAAGATGCCTTCGGTTGTTAAGATATCTTACTTTGTGTGTCACTAAGAAAGAAAAGCCCGCCAATTACAAGTATAAGATGTCATTGATTAAAAGGTACAACATTCTGATTTCAGAAATGTTCAGCACTGAAAAGCAGATCTCTTAGGACCAGTAAAATACAGTGTTCACCTTTGTGTCTGCAGTGACTGACTCATGGGAGGTGCCTCGTGTTTGTTGAATAGATGGAAGCCAAGGGGGCAGTTCCCCTGCATGTCCCATAGGCACCCCAGGTTCCACCTATCCAAAGCTGACCTCACTTTCTCATAGCCTCCTGTGTTCATCTCCCTCATGGTACCCTGTGTGTGCAGAGTAATGGCCCCCAAAGACGTCCATGTCCTCAACCTCAGAACCTGTGAATATGTGACCTTACATGGCAAAAGAGACTTCACAGATGGGATTAAATCAATGATTTTGAGATGGTGGGATCATCCTGGATTATTGAGGTAGGCCCAATGTAATCACAAGGATCCTATAAAGTAAAAGGGAGTCAAGAGGGTCAAAGTGAGAGAGGGAGGTGAAGATGTTGCTGTTGGCTTTGAAGATAGAAGAAAGGGCCATGTCCCGGGGAATGCAGTGGCCTGTAGAAGCTGGGAAAAGGAAAAAACTGATTCTTCCCAGAGCCTCCAGAAAGAAATGCAGGCTCACTGAGGATTTTAGCCCAGTGAAAATCATTTTGGACTTCTGACCTCTAGAGCGTTAAGATAATAAAGTTGTGTTGTTTTAAGCCACTAAGTTTATGGTCATTTGTTAACAGCCCCAATAGGAAACTAACACGGACCCCATCCAGCTGATTGCCTCTCCCCCTCATGAACATCATTAAGTTCTCTGCATGTGGCCATGTCCCTATCTCAAGTCTCTATCAGCATTTAACTCCCTTGCCTTTTCTTAAGCTGTATGTATATATATGTGTATGTACATGTATATAATTTTTATTAAGTAAGTTTTTTGTGTTTTACAATAGTCCTGTAGATTTGCAGAAAACTTACAAAACTAGTCCAGAGAATTCACCCAGTTTCCCCTATTGTCAGCATCTTTCAGTGGTACATTCATTACAGCTGAAAAGCAATATTATACTGTTTTTAAGCAGCTTTATTGAGGTATAACCCACCAGTGGTTTTCAGTGCGGCCATCACTACAATCTAATTTTAGAACATTTTTGTCTATCCTAAAAGAAACTCTACCCGTTAGCAGTCCCTCCCTGTTGCTCCCCAGCCCCCCTTACCTTCCAGACTCTGGCAACCACTAACCTCCTCCCTGGCTCTGTAGATTTGCCATTTCTGGGCATTTCGTACAAATGGAATCGTAACGATATGTGCTCTTTTGTGTCTTATGTGTCTGCTTCTACTTCGCATGTTTTCAAGATTCATCCATGTAACGTGTAGCAATACTTTATTCTTTTTTGTTGTTGAGTAATATTCCATTGTATGGATACATGGTGTATTACTATTAACTAAACCTCATACTTTATTCGGATTTTACTAATTTTTCCCTAATGTCCTTTTCATGTTTCAGAATCCCTTCTAGAATACTACATTACATTTAATTGTCATGTCTCCTTACCTTCCTTGGTTTCTCAGACTTGTTTTTGCTGACCTTGACAGTTTTGAGAAGTACTGGTTGGGTATTTAGTAAAATATTCCTAAAATTTGGGCTTGTTTGGTATTTTTCTCATGATTAGATTTGGACTATAGGTGTTTGGGAGGAAGACCACAGAAGTGAAGTCCTTTGCCTTTTGCTGAAAACCTTTAATGGCTCCCCGTTGCCCTTAAGATAAAATGCAAAAGCTTGAACCTGACTGAGAAGGTCTTCCGTGGGCCAGTCTGAGCCAGCCCCTTCAGCTCCATGTCTGCCTTGCCTTCCTTTTCACTTCTCTCTCCCTACTCCAGGCTCCACCCTGCTCCCAGAACAGGGCAGATCATTGCTCTTCTCCAGGGCTGGCCAGTGATGCCTTTCTCTCTTTTCCGTCTATCTGGGAAAGACCAATTAACGGATCTGTTGTGACTTGGCTGTAGGCCTCCCTTTTCCTAAACTCTTCCTCACCCCCACTCCCAGCTTCCAGGCTGGTCATCGTTTCTTCCGGTGCCCAATAGCACAGATGTCTGACACACCTAGAGCAGTTTCTCCTGGGTCTGTCTCCATCAGTTAGCCGGAGGCAGGGGATCAGTGTTGATGAATGAGTAGGGAATGAGCCAATTTTTTCCTTTTCCTGTGTGTCAGGGGGACAATCCCTTCCTGAGCCAGACTGGAAACTGGGGGCCTGTGGGGCTGTTTCTCTTTGCTGCCCCAGAAGGGGTGAGGCGTGACCTGGATGGGCAGCATACAGTTGTCTAGACCCAAGAGTCTCTCAGAGGACGGGGCTGAGGGGTCATTAGAGTCTTTCTAACTCCTGGGGGTGTCACTGAGCCAGGGGAAAATTTATAGAAGGGGCCCGAGGACAAAGCTGCAGATGTCATCACTGCATCCAGGATACCAGACCCTCTGAAATGCAGCCTCTTGCCTTTGGCAGGCCATTTTCCAGAAGAGTAGCAGGAGTGGGGAAGGGGAGTCTGGGCGCTCCTGGTTGAGGGCTGGGGTGCCACACTCTGCCCTGGACATCTGGTGGGGTCCTGGGAGAGACGAGGAATGTGGGGGAGCCCAGAAAGGGGTCAAAATAAATGAAGGGTCAGGCTCCACAAAGCCTGTGGACTTTGGGGGGTCTTATGCCTTTGACACATCTGCTGCCCCTTGCAGACCCACCCAGCTGGCTTGATGACTCTTTGCGTAGTCACTAAACCCCAGACTCCCAGGCAGCGGGCAGACCTGAGACTGACAGCTTGCTTTCCACTCTCTTCCAGCCAGAACCAAGCTGGAACCCTGCAGAGGTCCAGCTCTTCCTGATGCTGAGACTCAAGAGGAATTTCTTGTAAGTGAATTTAGAAGCAGATGTTTTGTTCAGGGCCCAAGACAGGATAATGTTCAAGTCAGTAGTTATTTCGGAACAACCCATGGAGGCCGGGCTGCCCTTTGGTCCTTTTCAGCCCTTCCCCAAGGTCAAGGGTGTGCTCTTCAGTGGTAGGTTCCGTGGCTCCCACACCACCTCAGCCTCCTCTGGGTGTCTGTCCCAGCACACATCTCCAGTTGGCTGGCTGCGGGCTGCTGCTACCCTGTCCCTACCAGACCCCTGTTCTCCAAGAGGCTTGTCTGGCCCAGCCTGCCCTTTATGTAAACCACTTCTATCTGCATAAACACTGCGAGTGACAAGGCTGTAACATCCAGCTGCAAACGCTGATGCTGTTTGAGATTTGTTCCGGCAGCCTCTGGTTTTCCTGTTCTGATGCTATCATCCTTGCTCTCACTTTCCTGTTCCCCACCCACTACCTGACATATCTCTGCCCTGCTGCTCTCAGTGGTGTCAGGCTCTACAGCTCCAAGGCCCGGTTTTGGACAGATTTCTCTGTCTCAATCTCTTCATACTTGCTTGGAAACAATGTGAGCATTTACCTTCTGGCCTAAGGCACTGCTGCCTCTTATTAGCCTAGTCTTCCCAGGCTTAAGACATAGTACCCTCTCTATTTGACAAAGAGAAGAGGAGGCGACTGGAATGTCTTAAGTATCTAAACAAGTTAAGAATATTATGTTTAATTTTCCAGACTACCTACTATTTCGTTACATATTTTCTCCATTTTGCTGATGAGAAAAACGAGGCTGAGAGGTGAGGCAAAGTAACCCGCCCAATGTCACACAGCTTGAAAGTTGTAAAGTCAGGATTTGAATCCAGGTCTGTGTGGTTCTAAAGTCCAGCCAGAATTTTTGGTGAAATGTCTGTTACTACTTTTGCCTATTTTTAAAATTGGGTCTTATTATTGAGTTGTGAGAGAACTTTATACATTCCAGATACAAGTCTTTTGTCAGATGCATATTTTGCAAATATTTTCTCTCAGGCTGTAGCTTGTCTTTTCGTTTTTTTAAATCAGCGTATTTCGAAGAGCAAAAGTTTTAAATTTAGAGGCCAGTCTGGTGGTACAGCAGTTTTCTCACGTTCTGCTTCGGCAGCCCAGGGTTTGCTGGTGCACATCCCGGGTGTGGACCTATGCGTCGCTTGTCAAGCCATGCTGTGGCAGGCATCCTACATATAAAGTAGCAGAAGATGGGCATGGATGTTAGCTCAGGGCCAGTCTTCCTCAGCGAAAAAGAAGAGGATTGGAGGCAGATGTTAGATTAGGGCTAATTGTCCCCCCCTGAAAAAAAGTTTTAAATTTTAATCAAGTTCAATTTGTTGATTATTATAGTTTGTACTTTTTGTGTCCTACATAAGAAAGCTTCATCAAACCCAGGATGACTAAGATTTCCTATGTTTTCTTCCAGAAGTTTTATAGTTTTAGCTCTAACATTTGGGTGTATGATACATTCAACTCAGCTTTTGTATACAATTCACTTTTTTTGTATATGGCTATCCAATTGTTTCAGCATCATTTGTTGGGAAGATTATCCTTTCCCCCATCAAATTGCCTTGCCACCTTTGCCAAACATCAACTGACCACATATATGTTCCTCTATTTCTTCTTTTTTAAAAGTTTTTAAAAAATTAATTAATTAATTAATCTTTTTTGAGGAAGATTAGCCCTGAGCTAACATCTGCCACCAATCCTCCTCTTTTTGCTGAGGAAGACTGGCCCTGAGCTAACATTAGTGCCCATCTTCCTCTGCTTTATATGTGGGACGCCTACCACAGCATGACTTGCCAGGTGGCGCCATGTCCACACCCGGGATCCGAACCAGTGAACCCTAGGCCGCCGAAGCAGAACGTGCGAACTTAACCGCTGCACCACCAGACCGGCCCTATGTTCATCTATTTCCAAATTATTTATTTTATCCCATTGATTTATATATTTATCTCTACACTGATACCATTATGTTTTGATAACTGTGGCTTTATAGTGAGTCTTGACATCAAACAGTGTACATCCTCTAACTTTTTCTTTTTAAAAATTGTTTTGAAGGGTATGGGGGGATGGGCAAAATAAGTGAAGAGGACTAAGAGGTACAAACTTTCTTTTTTTTTTTTTAAAGATTTTATTTTTCCTTTTTCTCCCCAAAGCCCCCCGATACATAGTTGTATATTCTTTGTTGTGGGTCCTGCTGGTTGTGGCATTTGGGACGCTGCCTCAGCGTGGCTTGATGATGCTTACTGGTCTTACCAAGGTGATCATTTTGTAATGTACATAAATATCAAATATTGTATCCCCGAAACTAATGTGGTATTGTATGTCAACTAAATAAATTTAAAAATAAATAAATAAGAAGAAATAAATAAATAAATGTTTTATGAGCATTAAAAAAATTGTTCTGGCTATGTCCTTGGCATTTCTATATAAATTTTAGAATCAGCTTGTCAATTTCTCAAAAAACGTTGGGATTTGATTGGGATAATGTTAAATCTATGTAGAATTGATATTTATTTATTTATTCTAATAATATTCCTTGATATTATTTATTTCTTCCTTAAATATTTGGTAGAATTGACCAATGGAGCCATCTGTACCTGGAGTTTTCTTTATAGGAAAGTTTTTTTTCCTGAATATTTCCATTTATTACCTCCAGTTTATGAGGAATGTAAAGTTATTCAATTGACTTTGTCAAGGTCACAGCAAAGAAAGGTGAGAAATCTGAGAGTGAATCCTTTCTGCTTCCAAATATTTTGAAAGTCAGCTCATGTAAAGACCAAAAAAATAAAAAACCAAAAACACACCAAAACATCGTATAGAGAAAGATTATTCCTGGGAATAAAAGAGAAAGACTTTGTCTTTCAGTGCCTAGAGGTCCATGCTAGTTTCAAAGATCAAGCTTTTATTTTAGGCACAAAATTCAAATTTAACTACAAATTCAGTTTCATTAATTATATGTAAGGCTATTCAAGAGTCCTATTTCTTCTTGAGTAAGTTTGGTAGTTTGTTATTGTTAAGGAATTTGTTCATTTCATCTACGTGGTTGAATTTACTGGCACAACATCGTTCATGAAATTGCTCTCTTAATTTCATTTTGTCTGGTTGCACATTGGATAGTCATTCTCCTGCCTTCTGGCTTCCATTGTTTCAGGTGCAAAGGCAGCATATATCAGTAGTGATGTTTTGCTGTACATAGTGAGCCTTTTTTCATTGCTTCTTTTATGATCTTCTCTTTGTCTTTCAACAGCTGACTACGGTGTGTCTGACTGTGGGTCTCTTTGTATTTATCCTACATGGTATATATTGAGTTTCTTGGCTATGTAGATTAGTTTTTCATCAGATTTGGGAAGATTTGGCCATTGTTTCTTTTTTTTTCTTTTCCCTGATAAAGTACTTTATGCTATTAGTTCCTGTGAGGACATATTCTGTGAGCAAAATGGTTAAGGTTAAGATTTTTGTGTCTTAGCCAGACAGTTGTGGGTTTGAATCCTAGTTCTGCCATTTAGTCACACCATCACTTTGTGTCTCGATTTATGTTCACCAGTTTATTATAAAAGATATTATGAAGGATACAGATGAACAGGCAGATAAAGAAGTATATAGGGCAGTGTCTGGAAGGGTCCTGAGCACAGGAGCTGCTGTCCCCATGAAACTGGGGCATGCCACCCTCCCAGTATATGGATACGTTCACCAACTATGGAAGCTCTACCATTGTTTCTTCAAATATTTTTTCTGCCCTTTTCTTTTTCCTTTCTTACTAAGACTCTTATTATGCTTACATTGGGACATCTGATGTTGTTCCATAGGTCTCTGAGGAAAGACTAATTTTTCTTTGCCTTTTTTCCTCTGTGTTCTTCAGATTGGATAGTTTCTGTTGACCCATCTTCAAGTTCACTGATTCTGTCATCTGCCATCACAAATCTGTTGTTGAGCCCCTCTAGTTAATTTTTTGTTTCAGTTGTTATTGTACTTTTCAACTCCAGAATTCCTTTTTTTCTTTTGCTTTTTTTTTTGCCATTTTAACAATTTTTAAGTATAGAATTCAGTAACATTTAAGTACATGCACAATGTTGTATAACTATCATCACTGTCCATTTTCAGAAGTTTTTTTATCATCCCAACAGAAACTCTGTACCTATTAAAGAATAACTCTCCATTCCTTTCTCCCCCAAGCTCCTGGTAACCTCTATTTTTTGTCTTTATGAATTTGCCTATTCTATGTAACTCATATAAATGGAATCATACAATATTTGTCCTTTTGTGTCCAGCTTAGTTCACTTAGCATAACATTTTGAAAGTTCATTTATGTTGCTGTAGGTATCAGAACTTCATTCCTTTTTAAAAAAATGATTTCTATCCCCTTATCAAGATGATCAATTTTTGATTCTTTGTTGACACACTTTCCTTTGAGTCTTTAAATATGGTTTACTTTAGTTATTTGAATATATTTATTTTAGCTGCTTCAAAGTCTTTGCCTGCTAAATCCAACATCTGGGGAGACTCAGTTTCTCCTGATTACTTTTTTTCCTGAATTTGGACTCGATTCCAATGCCCCCTACAGGCTGTTTGGTCATTACTTTTTGTTTGTTTAATGATTTGCCTAGGCGAAACATGTGGAATCTGCCTCTCCTGTGATATGTGGCTACTGATGTCTCCTCCTGTTTTTAACAATTCTCATTTTCATTGTTAAGCTTGGGTTCCTGGGAATTACCCTGTGTCTGTGTAGCTTAATCGTCAGCCAATTATTGGATAGAAGTTGTATCAGTCACCTTGAGCCAGTGAGAATTCTGTCTCTGCCAATGGATCTGAGTGTGGGCAGAAGAGCACAAAGTTCAGGCTGTTTTCAAGTCAGCCCCAGTTTTACTTCTCACTGAGCCCTTTTCAGTCTTCTCTATGCGTGTAGCCCCAGGGTCGGCCAAGAGTGTATGAGTAACATGGGCTCTCTCTGCTGTAAATCCATGCAGCCTTGGCTAGGAATATGCTTGCCTCAACCACAACTACAGCATCAGGCTAGTAGAGCCGTTGGCTCTCCTCACTTGCTTGCCACTAAGATGACTACTTCCGCTGGCAACATCACTGGGTATGGGCATCATCTGCATCTCCAAGTCAAATGAACCCCTTTCAGCAATGAAGCTACTCGTCCTTAAGGTCTGCCCCACCTTGGCAGAACCTCTGCACCTAATGAGCTGGGAAGTGGGAAAGATGGAGCAGCCCCAAGCAAGAACACCATGGGCTCCCACTGTCCTAACTCAAAGTTGAACAGTTTTCACCCCAATATGCTTCTTGGATTGTGGTATGTGTTTGGTAGATTTCAGAGCACTGAAATGACTGTTTTGTCCAGCTTAATAGTTGCTTTTTGGGAAAAAGATTTGCTGACTTCCTCACTCAACCATAGGTGGAAATCTGCTTTAAATGTTTTGAACTTTGTTCTGGAAAATAGTTATGTTACTTGGCTGAGAAGTTTGGGGGGGTCTTAATGCTGATAAATGAAAAGCATTAATATACATTGGAGTATATGAGGCAGCCTTTGGTTTAAAATTAATTTGGCCTGAGCTTGTTTTTCTAAAAGAGCCTGACGTGGCCTGTTAAGCCTGCATTGTACATCTGCTTTAAACATTTATTATGTCCCAGAGACAAGAAAGATGCCCTTAAAGATAGGGATGTAGCTTCCCCCCATATCAGCATTTCCTTAAGGACAAGTATCTCTTCCTGGGAACTAAGGATTAGTTACCAACATGCTATGCTTACCTTGTGACCACCAACCTATTGTGACAGTAGTAAAAGAGATAGTCCTGTCATATGTGATGTGTGCTCTTTGTTCCAAGATGGTATATAACCACTCTGTACACTCCACTTCTTTGCTGCCTCTTCCTTGGGGAAGGAAGGTTCCGAGCTATCGTCCTGAGATTGGGCTCACATAAACTCACCCCAATTTTGATTTATAGGTTGGTTATGGATTATTTGCATCAACAATGCCTTGGAAGCAGTTTGATTCTTTCAAGGCTTGCCTTTTCACTTTGTTAGGCAGGATCAGAATAGCCTTTAGTCTAAGGTAAATCTGGCCCCACTGCTGAGGCAACACCCTTCTGAGTCCTCTACTAGATGCCCGCGTGTTTGGTGGTCTTATCACTCTGGCTGGTGGAACCATGAGGTACTCCCTCCCTGTGCGAGCCCTGGGGATTGTTTCCTCTGCTCAGCACTCAGCTGAAGACTTGTGACAGCCCTCTACCTGTGTCTAGAGTTTTCTCTTGATGCTGTTCTCTCCTCTCATTCCTCAGCCCCGTGAATGCTGACTGCTTTGGCCTCCCTAGATTCTGAATTCTGTCTGCTTAACACACAGAGACCACTGGAGCCTATTTGGGTTCTCTCTTCCTGCGCTCCCTGGAAGTTCTCTCCAGGCAGTAAGCTGGGGCAGTCCTAGAGCTCACTGTCCTGCACTGCGTGTTGTCCAATGTTTGAAAATCCTAGATTTTGTGTGGCTTTTTCTTTTTTAAGGATAGGCAAGTCCATCTGGCCCCTATTACTCCATTCTGGTCAGAAGCCTCAGTCAGGCTCTTTGATGACACTAGTGACAAACAGAATTGGCAAACAATAGGATTTATTGGAGTATATGAGGAAACTATTTGGTGTAAACCTAATTTGGCCTGACTTTGTTTTTTCCAAAAGGGTCTGACATGGCCATTGAGCATGCATTGTATATCTGCTTTAAACATTTGCTATGTCCCAAAGACGAGAACAAAGACCCCTAAGATAAAGGTGCAAATTCGCCCCCAATTTGGCATTTGCCTAAGGATAAGCATCTTTCCTTAGGCTAGGAACTGATTGCTGACCTCACCTGTGACCACCCAGCTCTACCCTGCTGTGTCTACCGAGACAACAGACCTGCTACCTGCTGTGTCCATCAATCACTGTGCCAACAGAGCAGTCTCACGACTGTTATAAAAAGGACATTTCAATCATACGTGAAACATCCTCTTTGAGGGTATATAACCACTCTGTACACCCCACTTCTTTGGTGCCCTTCCTTTGGGAAGAAAGGCCCTGGGCCGTGGTCCTCACATTTTGGCTCAGAATAAACTCACCCAAATTTTCATTTATAGATTGGTTATGGATTATTTTCGTCAACACTATGCTGGATCCTAAACCAGACCTACATGTGCCCTAGTATCAGTTGGCAGTATAGACGTTAGAGGGCAGCTTCTAGCTTTCCACAATTGTCCCCAAAGTTTTCCATGGAGGTCAGCAATGTGTTCATGAGCATTCATGAAATGTTGGCCAGAGGCAGGCATGGAGGATCAGTGTGGTGGAAGGAGCCTGGCCTTGAATGTCGTGGCCATGGGCTCCCTGTGATCCTACTGCCACCAACTAATCTGAGATCCATGGGGAGTAGGACATATGACATCTACCTGAAGGCTATGGAGGTGTGTCTTCTGGGAAATGAACTTTGGTCTGATTGTTCCTTAAGTTGCCTTGGTGACAACAATAATATCTAACATTTATTAAGTGCATTTAGGCACTAGGCTAAATTTTATATATGATAAACAAATGGCAAGCAATAGGATATTGAAGTATATGAGGAAGCCATTTGGTGTAAACCTGATTTGGCCCAACCTTGTTTTTTTTTTTTCCAAATGGCACTGCCATGGCCGTTGAGCATGCATTGTATATCTGCTTTAAGCATTTCCTGTGTCCCAAAGACAAGAACAAATGCCCTTAAGATAAAGGTGCAGCTTCCCCCCACATTGGCATTTCCGTAAGGATAAGCATCTCTTCCTAGACTAGGAACTGATTCCTGCACCCACCCTGTGACCACCCAGCTCCAGACAACAGACCTGCTACCTGCTGTGTCCACCAAGACAGCAGACCTACTACCTGCTGTGTCCATCAATCGCTGTGCCGACAAGGCAATCTCGTGACTATTGTAAAAGGGACATTTCAATCATATGTGATACATACTCTTTGATGGTATATAACCACTCTGTACACCCCTACTTCTTTGGTGCCATTCCTTCCTTGGGGAAGGAAAGCCCTGGGCTAAGCTAGTTCTCAGATCTGGCTCATAATAAACTCACCCCAATTGTCATTTATAGATTGGTTGTGGATTATTTTCGTCGACGTATACATTAGTCCTCAAGATAACATGGGGGGGGGGCTACTATTGTTATTTAGGTGTAAACCCATCAGTAGTGGGAATGTGGGGCCTTCTGAGGTTTCCTGAAGGAGTGGCCAGAGTGACTGGCATGGGGGGTACTGCAGGGATTGCTTGAGCCAGAACTATTTCAATATCTTAACAACTGGGACAGCTGTACTAATGTGTGCCAGCAGAACTTGACTCCTATAAGGATGTCAGGGAGACAATGGTCTTTGCAAGTTCTAGCATGGGCAGTAGGTGGCAGGACATCAGCATGATCGTTCCTGTGGTGCCATTATGGTCAAGACTGTACGTGGACCCTGAGGCTGCTACAGAATAGGAAGCTTGGCAGGTTTGCTATCACCTTTCTTAACAAGGGCCTACAGGCCTATGTTTACTTCTGTCACCACTTCTCAGACCCCACACTCCAGCCACGTTGAGCTCCTCCCATCAACTTCCACACCACAGCTCTTTGTTGCCTCCAGGCCTTTGCTAAAGCTCTTCTGTCCTCCTGGAGTTCTCTTCCCTCTTCTCTCTGCCTGGCTAACTTCTACTATTCATCCTTTAGGTAACTGCGTAGGCATTACTTCCTCCAGGAAGCCTTTCTTGACCCCTCAGATTTCAGCAGGGGCTCCTGTAATGTGGTCCCATAGGTCCTTGTGCTTCCCCTTCATAACCCTTATTGATGTTGCGGTGGGTTCCATGACAGTGGGAACCATGGGGAGCCCGTGTATCCCCAGCACTGAGGGCCATGCCCAGCACACATCAGGTACTCGATAAATACTTGTTGCAAAGGGTTTAGAAGAGTGATCTGAGATGGAGGTCAGGCCTGCTAGAGCCCCATGGTCTCAGCGGATTGATGATGGTCGGAGAGAAGAAGTTGAAAACTGGGATCCAAGGGACCTCGACAAATTGAGAATTGGGGTACAATGGGGTCTCAACAAGACTCTTCCTGTTCCAAACGCCTGAGTTAGGAGCCCCGCCCTAGCTTCCAACCTTTTCTTCTTTATGCTACCTTCTTATCCGATGCTCACGCCCAGCCAGCCCTGGCTCCTTTCTGCCTCTCTGTAGTTCAGGGTTGTCCCCTCCTCCTGGAACACTCACTCCAGACTCCTCTACAGAGCCTTCCCACTTCTTCTCCCTCTGCACCCCTCCCACGAGGATTGATTTGACCCTTTTTTGGGCTCATGGAGCACTGTTTTTGTCCCTCAATGGAAGCAGGGCAGACAACTGCCTCAGCCAGCTTATTTATATGAAAATCAGTGTCTTGAGTACATAGGCCTCCAAACCCAGGGGGCCGATACTAAATAACTTCTTCTTCTTCGTTTTTGTTTTGCTAACGAAGATTCACCCTGAGCTAACATTGGTTGCCAACCTGCCTCTTTTTTTGCTTGAGAAAGATTAGCCCTGAGTTAATATCTGTGCCAATCTTCCTCTATTTTGTATGTGGGCCACTGCCGCAGCATGGCTGACGTGTGGTGTAGGTCTGTGTCCGAGATCCGAACCCCTGAACCCAGGCTGCCAAAGTGTAGCACATGGAACTTTAACCACTTGGCAACAGGGCTGGTCCTCTACTTCTTTTTTATGGATTTTCCTTTTTTGGAAATTGCAAATGAATGGAATCATACAATCTATTGTCCTTTGTGCCTGGCTTCTTTCACATGGCATAATGTTTTCAAGATTCATCCATGCTGTAGCACAAATCCTTCATTCTTTTTTAGAGCTAAATAATAGTCCATTGTATGGATATACTCATTTTTTTTATCCATTCGTCAGTTGATGGACACGTAACTTGTTTCCACTTTTTGGCAATTATAAATAAATATTGCTTTGTGAACAAATTTTTGCGTGTGTATAAGTTTCTATGTTTTCAGTTCTTTGGGGTATATATCTAGGAGTGAAATTGTTGGGTCATATGGTTATGACCATATGGTTAAAAGCATTTAGCATTTTGAGGAACTGCCAGACTTTCCCAAAGCAACAGCAGTATTACATGTTCCCATCCGCAGTGTATGGGGGTTAAACGTTATGTCTTGAGTGCCTGTTAGAACAGCTGAAGACCAATGACAGATTAAACTGGATTCCCAGATATGTAAACCAGATAAAAGTTCCTTGGTGCTGATGGACGTGGGAGCATGTACTGGTCAGTCCCAGCAGGAAACAGAATCCAACTCAAATAGTTCTAGAGAAGTGCTGTCCAATAGAATCTTTTGTAATGATGGAAATTTCCAAATCTGCACTGTTCAAAGTGGTAGCCACTAGCCACATTAGCTATTGAACACTTGAAGTGTGGCTAGTGCCACCGAGGAACCACATTTTAAATTGTATTTAATTTTAAATAATTTAAATTCAAATACCCACGTGTGGCCAGTGGTTATAATGGACAGCACAATTCTAGAGGCTTTAATATAGGGATTCCTTGTAGAGATATGGGTATGGTTAAAAGAACCTACAAGGGATGTTGAAGCCCTCGGAAACTAGCAACAATGGGGAGCTGTGACTCCTTCTAGGGCTGAAGGGGAAGGAGAAGAAATCTCGCCACCGAAACTCGGTGACAGTTGGAGACATAAAGGAGGGGCCAAAATTCAGATCACCTATTCCAATGTGTGTGTGAGGGATTTGGGGAGCTCTGTGCCAGAAAAGAGGACAAAGATCAAATATATATTTCTCATTATAGATCACGACATCATGGTCCACCCCCTGGTCTTCAAACATGGATCCTTTATAGCAAAACAATTATAAAAGTCAAAACATTACTAGAATCTCATTCAGTCACTAATAACTATCCAGTCCATCATCATATGGTATGAAAATGTCTCCCAGGGTGAGGCCCTTTAAGTTTGCAGCTTCCATTCAATCTTGTCAGGTTCCAGAAGCAGGAGTGGTCTCAGCAATATATGAGTTCACCCCTTCAGACATCTGGTGTAATCGAACTAAGAGACAGTATCATCTCTTGCTCTGAGCTTCTTTCTAGGTATTAATAAACCATTTATTCATTCCTTTACCCATAGCTACTCTTTTTCCTTCTCTCTATTTGTACTCCAATTTTTCCACCTTTGGAAGGGACGTGAGGTTTGGCCTCTATGCAGGTCTAGATTGCAGAAGCAACACTAGCCTAGCAAGTGCCCCCCCCCCCCACCCGCTCCTTGTTCACATAGCGTGAGGTGGCACAGATGCAGAACCAGTGGGCTATCTTTAGCACCCGGCAATATAGCTGCATTCGCTGTTTGCTTCAATTTTGCCAAATGGGGTGAAGGCACATGCTGCCCCATCGGGCCCTTAGGAATCTGACATAGAGGTTAAAATATAGTTACAGCTTCCTGCTTAGGAATCACCCCTGCTAGCAGCCCTTGTGGTCACAGCCTCAAGTCGGGGGGAAAAGAAAAAAAGATGAAGTGATGTGGGGAAGAGAAATACCAGCACCTCCTCCTCCTCCTCTTCCCCAGATCCACCAGAAAAACAGAGAACCCTATCCAGTCGGGACACTCCTATAGCCCCACTCAGGTTCATGTCGAGTGTGAGCACACACTCGTGAAGGGGTGTCAGCTAGCCCTTCATGCCTTTATTTCCCCTTTCTGGACAGCCCATGTTTTAATTGCCCGTTCCAATTCTCCATCAAACTACTACTCCGAGGAGGATATCTGTCTGCCCATTCTTGGACATTATGGCTGTAAAGTGAGTCCCATGGTCTGAAGAAATGATGGTCAGCCATCTGAATCAGTGCAAGATCTTCTGTTCTGGTTCTTTCATAACATTCTGAGCAATTGCATCTACCACCGGTAAGCAAAGCTCAGTCCAGGGTCGTGTCTACTCTTGTCAGGACCTACTTGTAGCCCCCAGGGATACCAGCATCAGTTTCACTTGCCAGCTACGTTCAGGGCCATCCCGCCGGGGAATCCACCACATAGCCATCCGCAGTCTCTGTCTCTTTCACTGGCAGACAGAGCAGCTCTTATCGGCATTTTGTGCCTCAGAGGGTGCAAGAGGAATATGTGTGATTCAGCCCATCTCCGCATTGCTGCAGGGCCCCCATGGCCACTCATCTCAGGGACTCAGGTGGCCATCTCAGGGGAGCACATGAGGATATCTGCTTGCTCATTCCAGTCACCTTCCAAACCTGGAAAGGAGTTCTGACGGGCATCAATAAATCCTACTTTATTGCACCCTCTAGTTTCCAAATGGCCATGGACCCACGTGGGCATCCCTTTAATAGGCCAGGTTCCCATTGACCTCCTGCCAGGACTTGTCCATACCCATGAGTCAGTAAAAACCCAGACATAGGGACTTTTTATCATTGTTCAATTCTTCCATCACTGCTGGGGAAACAGCATGCGATTCAGCACACCAGGCTGATCTGTTTCTACCTTCTTCAATCAGAGTGGTAGCCTTCAGAACAGAATGTTTGGCCATTCACTGTGGAACTGCCGTCCCCAAGCCAAGCAGCTCTTTGTCGCTCTGTCGAGAGCTCTTTATAGGCACTGTCCACATGATAACAGAATCCAGCAGCTCCTCACACAGTTCCAAAGTCAGTCCTAGGGGGAAAAACTGCTCTCTGCTCGAGAGTATCTCCTCCTCGCATTCCCCAGGCAGCATAAACCATTTCCATTTCCATATATGTGGAACTCTTCTGGGCACTGCTGTCCCCAGTAGGGCATCTCTCGAACATCATCCTAGACATTATGGATAGTTCAGGTTTTAAGATTATTTTATGTGTTTCAGTCATTGGGGTAGCTTCAATTAACGTTCAACGGCAAGCTAGTAAACGGCCCTCAAATGGAAATGTTCTAGTTCAAAGTCCCAGTAGTCACTGCTGGGAAGCGCTTGCAGGCTTTTGACGTAAGCCCCAGCCTGTGCGCCACATGAGGTCATTGCACGGAGAATTTTTCTCTATCAGCACTCAGCTTCTGTTCCACACTGTGTGGGCTCCGGCAATCTTACTGGTGCCCATTTAGCGTGGGCAGCTAACATTGCTTGAAGGGCAGATTGACAGGCCTTCTGTTTTATAGCGTTAGGTAGGGGACACCTTCCCCGGTGAGATACCATATCCATCCCCATAACACAGTCAGGTAGAACAGATGCAACCACTTCACAGAAAGCCTGTGCAAACGTCCCAATCCTCCTACAAACTGTCACCTTACTTCCACCAACCCTTCAGTTCCTAACCGTGGCTTCTATTAGGACTTCACCCACAGGTTTTGGTTTGACAGTACTGGGTAGAGGAAGTGTTCCCCGGCCATACCCATTCCCACAAAACATTCAGGTAAAGTTGATATAACTTCTTTACGGAATATCTGCTTAAACATCCCAACTTTCATAATCCTATCAACCATTACATTTTTACATTCTCTCATTCTAACTGTAGCCCAAGCCATGGCTTCACTGATGGGCTCTGGTATCACAATTCATGGGACTCCTGTATCAAGGAGTCCTGGAAACTTCTCTTCTCCCCCTCCTGACCATTTTACTCACTCTTCTGCAAAACACTTTGGGTCTTTAGGGAGGGGGCTGAGCCAAGGGACCCGGGCCCTTTAGTCAATCTTTAACCTGGTTAATCTGCCTAACCATTGCGCAAGCGATTGCTGGTCATGTTTCTCATTGTAATTTTTGCTTCTGGCTTTTCAAATTTCTCCAAACTGGGGTAAATAGAGTGCTCTTTTTTGTGCCCATTAATGTTGGAGGACTAACAGGGGGTCCCTTTGGCCCACCCAACCTTTGGTAGTGCTGTATTAAAACCTTTGTTTTAACCCCATCAATGTCTGTTTTATTCACCCCATTTCTTAACCAGCTAAAGGCCCCCCTACTGGGACAACTCCCATGACTCCCTCTTTCTGTTTCCTCCTTGTTTCCTTCCTATCAATATTTGCTTTATTCACCTTATTTCTTAAAAATCATTAAAAAATTTCCACTTTTGGGCTGGTGGCGCAGGGGTTAAGTGTGCATGTTCTGCTTTGGCAGCCCAGGCCAGGGTTCACTGGTTTGGATCCTGGGTGTGGACATGGCACCGCTTGGCAAGCCATGCTGCAGTAGGCATCCCACATAGAAAGTAGAGGAAGATGGGCACAGATTTTAGCTCAGGGCCAGTCTCCCTCAGCAAAAAGAGGAAGATTGGCAGATGGTAGCTCAGGACTAATCTTCCTCGAAAAAAATAAAAATTAAAAAATTAAAAATTAAATAAAAATTTCCACTTTTTTGGGAAGTCCCTTGACTCTCCCCACAGCCTCTTCCCGTTCTCTTGTTACTTGAACTAATGTTTTTATTAGCATCTGTAAGACCCATGGACAGCTTCCCAAACTGTCCCCTGGTTTTTCAACAATAAGGTGATGTGGGGTGCCCAGGTGAAGTGGCCCCCTTAACCACAGCATTAACCATGACCTGGGGCATATTCAGTGGGTGAATATCCCAAACATCATAAAGCCAGCCCCACGGGGCTTGCGTCTGAAGCGTATCAGCTGCTCCCTCGGGCATACTCCACTTGGCATTTGTAGGAGATGGACAGCCCCTCTCCTCGGGGTAAATAGACCTCACAGTGGCCACAGTGGCTTTCATCCAGTCCACCAGGCTGGCTGTTCCCTCAGGACTAACCTCCCGTGTGTCTGGGTCACATACAGCCATCCGTGATTGTTCCATGGGGAGCTGTGCGTCCTGTACCAACCCAAACATGCTCTTCCATCTGCAGGACTCGAAAGCAAAGACACAGCCCCGAACTCATTGCTCTCACCATCCGTTTTAGTAAAGGTCCCTCAGGAAGCTGACGATACTGATCCACAAAATGCAACGCCTCCTTCACACGGTACCCCTGGTTTCAGTCATTTCTTGGCTTTGCCCTTCCCCCGCATTGACTATTTGGTGACCAGAGGTCTTAGAGGTACTTTCTGCTGTCCCTGCACAATTTTTACCTTGGGGGCTGCTTTGAGGCTAGTGGCCAAAGCTCGGACTCACTGAAATCTGAGCTGGGCTCAGCATCAAGGCCCAAACCAACACATTCTTTTGCTTTAATGTTAGCTATTATGGATAACAATAACCCAAGGATTGACTATTTTGCCTTTTTCTTATTAGGTTGTATTTCCTTATGCATCTAGTGAACCAGCTCCCCAGGAATTGGACCAACATCTAAATTCCATTTGTACTTTTCCCTTTAGTAACTGATTGTAGGGCAGCTGCTGCTGATCCATACCATGGGTGACCATATGGCCACCCAGGAATCAAAGGTTTTCACACTCCCCCCTTTCATCCTTTCTATTCTCAAACAACGTTTCCATGAGCCAGGGCTGTCTAGCAAATTCTGCTTCACTGACATCAGCTAAGCATTCTGCACCCAATTCCACCGTGAGTGGAAGGGGTTTCCCACACCAACAAGCAGTGCTTGGACACCAGCTGGGTGTCCGACAATTCAACCCATTTCTGACAGTATCTACCTGAACATAGCATCAGATCTCACAGGTTGAGGGTCAGTCCTACAAGACTGCGCCCCTATCCCCACCCCTGCTACCCCTGCCTTTCAGACACCAGTCACCAGTCACAAGTCCAAGTTGTCACCTGGGCTTCTGACCAACTGGCTGTAGATCAGAGGTTCCCATGATCCCCTCCTCAGGTTCAATTAATTTGATAGAGTGGTTCACAGAATTCAGAGAAACATTTTACTTACTAGATTACTGGTTTATTATGAAAGGATATAACTCAAGAACAACCAGATGGAAGAGATGAACAGGGCAAGGTATGGGAAAATGGCATGGAGATTGCACGCACTCTGAGCTCGCCACTCTCCTGAAATCTCCACGTGTTCACCAACTCGGAATCTCCCTGAATCCCTTTCTTCTGGGTTTTTACAGAAGCTTCATTGCGTAGACACGATTGATTAAACCATTGGCCATTGAACTCAACCTCCAGGCCCTCGCCCTCCCAGGAGGCCAGGGCGTGGGACTGAAAATTCCAATATTCTACTCACAAGATCGGCTCCCCTGGCAACGAGCCCCTACATCTTTAGGAGATTTCTAAAAATTACCTCATTAACCTAAACTTAGTTGTAGTCGAAAGGGGCTTATTATGAATAATAAGACATCCATTTCACTTTTTCAGCTTTGAAGCAATTTCAGGAACTGAGGACAAGAGACCAAATATTATAACAAAAGATGATCCCATTGCTCTTACTGCTCAGGAAATTCCAAAGGTTTTGGAGACTCTGTGCCAGAAACGGGATGAAGACTAAATACATATTTCTTATCATAAACCACAATATCACAGGCGGCCACCTGACGGACACTACAGACATAAGTAGGGAGATGAAGCCACTGCCAGAGCCACACCCCAGAGCGGGAAGGGAGCTGGGAAGAAATGGCCTGACTCTCTTCTCTCTCCCTCTCATCTCCAGCCTGTCCTACCTTTAGCTGAGCCCAAGGGGAAACCAGAAGGCAGGGAGACTGCAGGGCAAAGAGAAGGGCAGAGATTGATCTCAGGCGTGGGGGACAACGACAACCATCCCAGGGTGACAAGCCCTAAAGTGCCACCTCTGAAACCCAGGGCTCTGAGGAACTCTGTCTGAAAACCACTTCCTGGGGGGACATGTCAAACTGAACAGATACCTGGGGCAGATGGGAACCCCTGGAGGTCAGATGGCTTCTGAGGGATCTTAATGGCTGAGGCAGGAGAAGAAAAAGAAATTAAACTCTGTCCCAGGCCTTGCCACAAGCTGGGTGATTTCACCGATATTTTCTCGTTTAACCTTATAACAGTCCTGGAGAGGGGAGCAGCATTACTTTCAATGCAGAACTGGGACAAGGGCAAGCAGCTGGCGACACCTATCTTGATGTTTTTCTGGACCAGAGGAAGGGCTGCTGGGTGTGATGCGAGCGGGTCACTGATTGTTTGGGGGGTGGGGCAGGTCCAAAATCATGTCTTTACTGGCCAATACCCAGGTGGCCAGGTGCTCCACCTTTCAAAATATGTTGCTTTGGCTCGACTTCTGCCACCTCTGGCTTTGCGAAGCACACAGATCTGCCTTGTTTCAGTGTGTGGGAATCCCGTTGGAGCTCCAGGGCCAAACTTGGACTCCTGATTCTCCAGATCTTCTCAACACTCAGCTCAGAAACCACCTAGGGCTTCAGAGCCTGAATGAGCGGTAGTTAAATTCTCTAAGTAGTTTAAATTATAGTCATGGGTCAAATCAGATCAACAGAAGCCTACATAGACGACTCTGTGGAGTACAAAAAGATCTGAACTAGAATCCGATTCTACTCCTTACCAGCTGTGTGACCTAAGGCAAGTCACTTAACCTCTCTGAGCCACCAAGGCCCTCTCTAATTGGAGTAGCACACATCTCACATATCAGTGCTGGAACTTTTCCCTTAATGAACACTCATTCTGAGGTAAATTCATCCAGACTCATGGCTTTAAACACCATCCAAATGCTGATGTCCCCCAAATTTACATCTTCAGTGTGGACCTCTTCTAGGAGCTTCAGAACTGCTTACTTGAAACCGCCACGTGGGTGTCTAATAGGCATCTCAAACTTAACATGTTCCCAGATGAACTCTTTATCTCCTCCCTCAAACCTACTCCACCCCAGCCTCCCCATATCAGAAAATGACAATTCAGTTCTTGTGGTTAGTCAGGCCAAAAACCTTGGCGTTGTGCTCCATCCTCTCGCTCACACCTCATACCCAATATGTTAAGAAACCATGTTGGTTTTACCTCAAAAGATATTCAGCAACTGACCACATTTCCCATGATCCTCGTTCAGACTTGGTCATCTCTCACCTTCCTGGGAGCAGGAGCCTCCTCACTGGTCTCCCTGCCCCCACCCTCAGCCCCACAGTTTGTCTTCCCCAAAGCAGCCAGATGGAGCCTTTTCAAAGGAAAATTCTTCAACAACTCTCCAGGGACTCCGAGCAAAAGGCCTTAAGATCAACTCACAGACTCTGGCCTTCTTTCCTCTGTGACCTCCCTTCCCGCCCTCTGCCTGTTGTGTGCTTTGCTCCAGCCTCGTTGGCCTCCATGAGATTCCCAGAAGGATGATCTGGCTTTAGGGCCTTTGACTTGGCTTTGTCCTCCTCTGGAAT
This sequence comes from Equus asinus, assembly GCF_041296235.1. Lineage (NCBI taxonomy): Eukaryota > Metazoa > Chordata > Mammalia > Perissodactyla > Equidae > Equus > Equus asinus. The sequence goes on from NC_091803.1 coordinate 25,193,673, forward strand.
TCCCTTCTCTGGGGGTGGCCTAATTGGCTCCCTCACTTCCCTCAGGTCTCTGCTCAAAAAATTATCGCCAAGACTGGTGTCAAGGAGCTTATCGCCTGTGTTTTCTCCTACGAGTTTTATGGTTTCAGGTCTTACATTCAAGTCTTTAATCCATTTTGAGTTGATTTTTGTGTATGGTGTAAGACAGGGGTCCGTTTTCATTTTTTTTTCATCTGGCTGTCCCTTCTTTCCAACACCATTTATCGAAGAGACTATCCTTTCCCCATCTGTATATTCTGGCTCCTTTGTCATAAGTTAACTGACTGTATATATGTGAGTTTACTTCCAGGCTCTCTATTCTGTTCCACTGGTCTGTGTGTCTATTTTTACGCTTGTACCATACTGTTTTGATTACTATAGCTTCATAATATAATTTGAAATCAGGTAGCATGATGCCTCCAGCTTTGTTCTTCTTTCTCAGGATTGCTTTGGCTGCTTGAGGTCTTTTATAGTTTCATACAAATTTTAGGATTGTTTGTTCTATTTCCGTGAAAAATCCCATTGGAATTTTTCAGTGCGATCATTGACTCTATAGATTGCTTTGGGCAGTATGGACATTTTAACAATATTAATCCTTGCAATCCATAAGCACAGAATATCTTTCCATTTATTTGCGTCATCTTCAATTTCTTTTATCAGTGTCTTATAGTTTTCAGTGTACAGGTCTTTTACCTCTTTGGTTAGATTTATTCCTATGTATTTTATTCTTTGTGATGCAGTTGCAAATGGAATTGTGTTCTTAATTTCTCTTTCTGATAGTTTGTTGTTAGTGTATAGAAATGCAACTGAATTTTGTGTATTGATTTTGTATGCCACAACTTTACTGAATTTGTTTATTCTGACAGTTTTTTGGTGGAATCTTTGGGATTTTCTATATATAATATCATGTCATCTGCAAATAGAGAGAGTTTTACTTCTTACTTTTCAATTTAGAAGCCTTTTGTTTCTTTTTCTTGGCTAATTGCTCTGGCTAGGACTTCCAATATTATGTGGAATAAAAGTGATGAGAATGGGCATCCTTATCTTGTTCCTGATCTTAGAGGAAAAGCTTTCAGCTTTTCACCACTGAGTATGATGCTGGCTGTGGGCTTGTGTATATGGCCTTTATTATGTTGAGGTACATTCCTTCTACATGCACTTTGTTGAGAGTTTTTATCTTAAATGGATGCTTTATTTTGTCAGATGCTTTTCCTGCATCTATTGAGATGATCATATGATTTTTATCCTTCATTTTGTTAATGTGGCATATCACATTGACTGATTTGCAGATGTTGAACCATCCTTGCACCTCTGGAATAAATCCCACTTGATGACGGCGCACAATCCTTTTAACACATTGTTGAATTAGGTTTGCTAATATTTTGTTGAGGGTCATTGCATCCATGGTCATCACGGATATTGGCCTGTAATTTTCTTTTCTTGTGGTGTCCTTGTCTGATTTTGGCATCAGAGTAATGCTGGACTCGTAGAATGAATTTGGAAATTCATTCTACTTTTTGGAAATTTGGAAATCCTCTTCTACTTTTTGGAAGAGCTTGAGAAGGATTGTTATTAATACTTCTTTAAATGTTTGGTAGAATTCACCGGTGAAGGCATCTGGTCCTAAACTTTTGTTTGTTGGGAGGTTTTGATTAATGATTCAATCTCCTTACTAGTAATCAATCAGCCTGTTCAAATTTTCTATTTCTGGGGCTGGCCTTGTGGCACAGTGGTTAAGTTCGCACGTTCCACTTTGGAGGCCCGGGGTCCATCAGTTCAGATCTCAGATGTGGACGTGGCACTGCTTGGAAAGCCATGCTGTGGCAGGCATCCATCCACATATAAAGTAGAGGAAGATGGGCACGGATGTTAGCTCAGTGCAGTCTTCCTCAGCAAAAACAGGAGGATTGGCAACAGATGTTAGCTCAGGGCTGATCTTCCTCAAAAAAAAAAAAATTTTCTATTCCTTCATTATTCAGTCTTGGTAGGTTGTATGTTTCTAGGAATTTATCCGTTTCTTCTAGGTTGTCCAATTTGTTGGTATATAATTGTTCATAGTAGTCTTTCATGATCCTTGGTATTTCCATGGTATCAGTTGTGACACCCCCTCTTTCATTCTGATTTCATGTATGTTTTTTGGACTCAGCTGCCTCCTATTCCTTAGGAAAGAGGTAAGTCATAAATGACATCTTTGGGGTGCAGTGTGCCTGGGCATGTGTCTTCTCTTATTGGGAAGGCACTACCTGGGCTTTTCAGTCTCACGATGCATGTTTTCCAGGTGAAGGAGAGTGTCTGACGTCATTTCTCTGATAATATTTCCCCTTTCATTCTTTTGGTTCCCTCTTCCTGGCACTGCTGGCTTGGGCCTCTTGGATTGATCTGCTGTGTTGCAGGCTATTCACTGCCCACCAAAATCCAGTGATCCCCTCTCCCCATGGGAACATGGCCGAACTACCTTTCCCAGCCTCCCTTGCAGTTAGGCATGGTCATCTGACTAAATTTTCACCAAAAGAATGTGATGGAATTGGTGTTTAGGACTTCTAGTCTTAGGCCTAAGAAGTGGACAAGGCGTGCTTCCTCCATGCTCTCTTTTCCTTTCTGCTAGAACTTAAAACAGCAGATTCATCCTCATGGATAGCAGAACAATGACCTGGAAAGGGCCAGGGTCCCTGAATGATGTGAGATGCAGAGCTGCCTCACCAACTACCGCCACTTAACCTGGACATGTTCCATTAAAGAGAAATGATCTACTTTGTTCTTTAGGCCACATTACTGGATCTCTTTGTTACAGCAGTATAGATTTACCTGAAATAATGCAATCTCATATATTGTCTCTCATATTTTCTCCCCCGTCTTCCACTCTTTGGGGATTTTATTTTCTAGGATAATTCCTTGATTTTATATTCTAACATTTCTATAAATTCAGTATCGTGGTTTTAATTCCTAAGAATTTGGTCTTGTACTGTACTTCTTCTTTTTCTTAGCATCCTGTTCTTATTTTAAGGAAGAAATATCTTCTCAAATTTCTCTAAGAATATCAGATTTTTCTTTTTTTCTCTTTTCCTTATACAAATTCTATTATTTCCTCAAGAATTGCTTTTCATTTTGTTCATGTACTTATGATGCTTTTGGATACAAAAAACTAAAGATCCAGCTTATAGGACACTCACAGAATGGGCTAAGTGGGATTTCAGCTTTTACAATGCCTCAGGTATCCCCTCCTCTTGTCTCCCTGCTCTGCCACCCAACTGTTGTCATCATCCTATGGCTGGTTCCTCTTAGACTTGCACGATGTGTCCTTAATCATGTCTGATGGGAAAGAGAAGTCACTGCCCCTGGTTTTCTTTCCAAAGTAAGAAAGAAAAGACAGTAGAAAGGATCAATGAAACAAAGAGGTGGTTCTTCGAAAAAATTAACAAAATCAATAAACCCTTAGCCAGACTCACTAAGAAAAAAAGAAAGAAGTCTCAAATAAATAAAATTAGAAATGAGAGAGGAGAAATCACAACAGATACTGAAGAAATACGAAGGATCATAAGAGAACACTATGAAAAACTATATGCCAACAAATTGAACAACCTAGAAGAAATGGATAAATTCCTAGACTCTTACAACCTCCCCATTTGAATCAGGAAGAAATAGAGAATTTGAATAGACCAATCACAAGTAAAGAAATAGAAACAGTAATCAAAAACCTCCCCAAAAATAAGAGTCCAGGACCAGACGGTTTCTCTGGAGAATTCTACCAAACATTCAAAGAAGATTTAATACCTATCCTTCTCAAACTATTCCAGAAAATTGAGGAAGATGGAGCACTCCCTAACACATTCTATGAAGCCAATATCACCCTGATCCCCACACCTGACAAGGACAACACAAAGAAGGAAAACTACAGGCCAGTATCACTGATGAACACAGATGCAAAAATCCTCAACAAAAGTTTGGCAAACCAAATACAGCAATACATCAAAAAGATTATACACCATGATCAAGTGGGATTTATACCAGGGACACAGGGATGGTTCAACATCCACAAGTCAATCAACGTGATTCACTACATTAACAAAATGAGAAATGAAAACCACATGATCATCTCAAAAGATGCAGAGAAAGCATTCGACAAGATCCAACATCCATTTATGATTAAAAAAAAACCCTCAATAAAATGGGTATAGAAGGAAAGTACCTCAACATAATAAAGGCCATATATGACAAACCCACAGCCAACATCATACTCGATGAACAAAAACTGAAACCCATCCCTCTGAGAACAGGAACAAGGGAAGGGTGCCCACTTTCACCACTCTTATTCGACGTAGTACTGGAGGTGTTGGCCAGAGCAATTTGGCAGGAAAAAGAAATAAAAGGAATCCAAATAGGCAATGAAGAAGTAAAACTCTCCCTGTTTGCAGACGACATGATCTTATATATAGAAAACCCCAAAGAATCCATAGAAAAACTATTAGAAACAATCAACAGCTACAGCAAAGTTGCAGGATATAAAATACATACATAAATCATACATAAAAAACATACATAAATCAGTAGCATTTCTATACGCTAACAATGTACTAACAGAAAAAGAACTCAAGAACTCAATCCCATTCACAACTGCAACAAAAAGAATAAAATACCTTGGGATAAATTTAACCAAGGAAGTGAAAGATCTATACAACGAAAACTACAAGACTTTCCTGAAAGAAATTGACGACGACATAAGGAGATGGAAAGACATTCCATGCACATGGACTGGAAGAATAAACATAGTTAAAATGTCCATACTACCTAAAGCAATCTACAGATTCAACACCATCCCAATCAGAATCCCAATGACATTCTTTACAGAAATTGAACAAAGAATCCTAAAATTCATATGGGGCAACAAAAGACCCCGAACTGCTAAAGCAATCCTGAGAAAGAAGAACAAAGCTGGAGGCATCACAATCCCTGACTTCAAAGTATACTACAAAGCTACAGTAACCAAAACAGCATGGTACTGGTACAAAAACAGGTGCACAGATCAATGGAACAGAATTGAAAATCCAGAAATAAAGCCACACATCTATGGGCAGTTAATCTTTGACAAAGGAGCTGAGGGCCTACAATGGAGGAAAGAAAGTCTCTTCAACAAATGGTGCTGGGAAAACTGGACAGCCACATGTAAAAGAATGAAAATTGACCATTCTTTTTCACCATTCACAAAAATAAACTCAAAATGGATCAAAGACCTAAAGATTAGGCCTGAAACAATAAGTCTTCTAGAAGAGAATATAGGCAGTACACTCTTTGACATCAGTTTCACAAGAATCTTTTCGGACACCATAACCCCTCAGACGAGGGAAACAATAGAAAAAATAAACAAATGGGACTTATCAGACTAAAGAGCTTCTTCAGGGCAAGGGAAAACAGGATTGAAACAAAAAAACAGCCTACTAATTGGGAAAAATTATTTACAAGTTATTTATCCGACAAAGGGTTAACCTCCATAACATATAAAGAACTCACACAGCTCAACAACAAAAATCAAACAACCTGATCAAAAAATGGGCAGGGGACATGAACAGACATTTCTCCAAAGAAGATATACGGATGGCCAATAGACACATGAAAAGATGCTCATCATCACTAATCATCAGGGAAATGCAAATCAAAACAACACTAACATATTACCTTACACCTGTTAGAATGGCAAAAATATCCAAAACCCAAGAGTGACAAATGTTGGAGAGGCTGTGGAGAAAAAGGAACCCTCATACACTGTTGGTGGGAATGCGAACTGGTGCAGCCACTATGGAAAACAGTGTGGAGATTCCTCAAAGAGTTAAAAATAGAAATACCTTATGACCCAGACATCCCACTACTGGGTATCTATCCTAAGAACCTGAAATCAGCAATTCCAAAAGTCCCATGCACCCCTATGTTCATCGCAGCATTATTCACAATAGCCAAGACGTGGAAGCAACCTAAGTGCCCAGCAGCTGATGATTGGATAAAGAAGATGTGGTATATGTATACAATGGAATACTACTCAGCCATAAAAAAGGACAAAGTTGTCCCACTCACAACAACGTGGATGGACCTTGAGGGTATTATGTTGAGTGAAATAAGCCAGACAGAGAAAGACGAATTCTGTATGACTCCACTCATAGGTGGTAGTTAACATATAGACAGGGAGAACTGATCGGTGGTTACCAGGGGAAAGGCGGGGTGGGGCGAGGGCACAAAGGGTGAAGTGGTGTACCTACAACATGACTGACAATAACGTACAACTGTAATTTCACAAGGTTGTTAACTATCATAATCTTAATTTAAAAAAAAAGTAAGAAAGAACTTTCCAAGAAGCCTTGCATCTCAGTGGCTGGAATTGGATCCCATGGGCCCAATCCTGGGCAGGGGTGGGATGGTGACTTTGGGGTAATCAGACTTTCTCCTAGAGCTAAGGAGGAGGCAGTGTCCCTGATGCACATGGAGGGTGGGCCTCTGAACAAACTGGGGTTCTGTTAGGAAGGAGGGAGTCAGAATGGATGATGGGGTAGGTTTATCTGGGTGCTTTCCTGTCATGCTGCAGAGCTTTTCTGAATGTCTGGTATTTCTTTAAAGTCCGTACTTTAGAGGGAGCTAATAAAAAGCTAATTGGGACTTTAGGTATTGGTGTAGGGCTTTCCAATTTGAAGGCTGGATTTCAAGTTTTTCCTTTTTTTCCCGAAAAAAGTTCTTGGATTAGCATCAAACTTTTCATCAGCAAAATCAAGTATCCAGATTCTAGGAACTGAGATATGCCTTCTAGGTTCTAAGGAAAAATTATTTTTAGCCTAGAATTCTATATCAAGCAAATATGATTATGAAATAAAGACATATTTAGGTGCAAGATTATTTAGAAAGTTTACCTTCTTCTCAGGAAGGTCTCTTTCTTAGGAAGTGACTTGAGGATGTGCTCCAGCAAAAATGAGGGGATAAGCCATGAAAGAGGAGGATGTGGGGTGCGAGAAATAGAGGACCCCATCTGGGAGCAAAATAACCAGCAGTCCCAAGTTGAAGCTGTGTAGCAACTGGGAGAGACAGGGGACAGGTAGGACACTCAGAGGAAGGAATTATGAAAAGCAATTAGAAACTCCAGGAAAAAATAAAAGATGTATAATTAAGTATAGATAGCCATAATAGATTATTGGCTGCACACTGAACAAAATTATGTAATTTTTTTAAAAAAAGAAAATTAATTGTTTTCCATTTTCAGACTCAAACTCCAGACCAGACAGTGCTGATCTCGGAATTCTCAGATGATGCAAATATCCTACTTCTGTGCTATCCAGTACAGCAGCCACTAGCCACAAGTGGTTTTGAGCACTTGAAATGTGGCTGGCTAGTTGCAAATGAGGAACTGAATTTTAAATCCTACTTAATTTTAATTAATTTAAATTTAAAGTAGTCCCATGTAGCTAGTGGCTGCTGTGTCGGTACAGCTCTGGACACTGCAAAGAAGAGAATGCAAGCGTTAGCTACCTTGAGCATTATAAAAGTAAATGTACACATAACAGAAATTGGGCAGAAGAGAGAGAAAGGAAGGGAAGCCACAAAGTGACAGTCAGAATTTACAACCGCCCACCTCTGTTTACTTGGCACTTGGGGCTCTGGTGCTGTTCTGCCTGGCCTAGATCGTTCAATCTTGGGACAAGGCTGCCTGGCAGATACTTGTAGTGTTAAGCTCTCCTCACAGATGAGCAGCCAGAGACCCAGGAAGGTTACATTTGTTGCCCGGGGTTACACGTTCAGTCAGTGACTGAGCCTGGGGCTGGCCCAGGAAGCCCGGCTGCCGAGTCTACTCCCTCAACTACTGTGCAGCTGGCTGTGCCTGACGACTGACACTGAACACGACCATAGACAGCTATTATTTAAAGTAACAAAAGCTAGGGGCTGCCCTGTGGCCAAGTGATTGAGTTCGCGCGCTCCGCTTCAGCAGCCTGGGGTGTGGCCAGTTTGGATCCTGGGCACGGACGTGGCATTGCTCATCAAGCCACGCTAAGGCAGCATCCCACATGCCACAACTAGAAGGACCCACAACTAGAATGTACAACTACGCACTAGGGGGTCTGGGGAGAAAAAGCAAAAATATATATATATATAGGTAACAATTGTTAGCTCAGGTGCCAATCTTTAAAGTAACAAAAGCAAATTTAGTTACAAGGGCTTAAAAAGAGAGAGGTAGCTGACCTGGGAGGTGGGATGGGCGGAGTGGGTCAGGTGCTCTTCTATTAGAGCTGGAGGCTAGTAGCTTACGGCAGAACAAAATGAATACATCGAGAAATAGCATAATTAGCATCTTGTTTACGGACTCACCAGGAGAACTGAAACTAGAATAAGTTAAAAGAATTAAAAATGGTTCCTTTCCAGGAGCATGACCTGGGAGGGAGAAGGGAGGGGTATTACCATTCATGATGAGCCCTTTGTGCTCATAATATGCGTTACTTTGATAAAATTATGTTCAGTGAATAAACTTGTACAAAAACATCTGACTAGATGGAAATTCCCCAGAGGACAGGGCTGCCTGCCTTGTCAGTCCTGTTCCTGGAGAGGGTTGTGGATGCGAAGAAGGGGCCCCAGGCCTCCAAGCCAGCCCATCCCTGTAGCCCTGGATTCTGACCTGAAGGATCAGAATGGGGCTTAACAAGCAGTCTCTTATTACATCAGCTATTACTTATTAGGTTCTTACTACGGGCCCTACACTACCTAATTTAATTCTCCAAGAACTTTTAAAGTAGTATTACTATCCCTATTTCACAGATGAAGAAACTGAGGCAGAGAGATGAAATGACCAACCCAAGGCCACATGGACAGTAGGTGATACAGCTCAGGTGGCCCTGACCCCTCTTCTGTGGCTTCCCGGGGCTTGTGCACAGGGGCAAGGAGGGGCAGGCTCCCAGCTGCCAGCTCCTGTGTGCTTTGGTGTCTGGCAGGAAATGGCCCCTCAAAGATCTGCAGAAGGTCAGAGCTGAAAGTCTGAACCCTGGTGCGGGGCGGGGCCTGGAGAGGCGACACAAGTTGGTCGTATCACTCCAGAGCATGCAAACCTCTCATGACCTCCTGGAGGTCTGCGGGCTGGGTGGCGCCTCACAGCTCAAGGGCACACCCAGTGCTGGAAGCCTCCCACCACTGCCTCCTCCGTCTCAGGCCTCCTTGCCTTCTCTGGCGCTGGTACAGTTCTTCAGCCTGATACCCTCTTCCTTTTTTCAGCCAGAGAACCCCTCTTCAGCCAATAAACACGACTGAGCACCCACTGTGTACCAAGCACTTTCTAGATGCTGGTGGTACAGCGGCCAGCAGACACACACTCATGCTCTCACGGAGCTTACATTCCAGTGGGGACAGAAAGACAGAATAAGAAAGTAAATGACACAGTATTTGAGAAGGTGGGAAGTGATGGAGAGAAAGCAGGGGTGGGGGATGGGGCGGGCAGGCCAGGCGGACGAGGTACAATTTTAAACAGGGTGGGAAGGCAAAGCCATACTGAGCAGGTAACGTTTGAGGGGGCCATGGACAGCATGAAGGCCCCAAGGCTTGCATTCTCTGGGAACGAAGTGGAGGCCTGGGTGGCAGAAGCTAAGGGAACAAGGGCAGGAGAGGGAGGGAGAGTCCGATCCTGGGGGTCTTTATTGGCCATTTTGAGGACTTGGGCTCTCACTCTGAGTAGGGTGGGCATTGTCTCAGGGTTCAGAGCAGAGAAGGGATAGGCTCAGATGTTTGATCCAGGCCCCTCTGACTGCTCTGTGGAAAAGAGCCTGAAGGAGGTGAGGTCACACAGAGGGGACTGGTGAACATTCCAGGTGAGGAAAGAGGAGGCTTGGGCCAGAGGAGTAGCAGTGAAGGTGGGAAAGAGTGGTCAGATTCTGGATCTTTCTATTTTTTCGTATGTTGTTTTATTTTGAAAATTTCAAACACAGAAAAGTTGCAAAAATAATACCATGAGCACACATAGACCCTTTACATGGCTTCACTACCTTTTTTTTAAAAAAAAAAAACAACGCCAAACATGTCCTGTGTCCTGTGGTTATATGCTGAAACAATTTATAGGTGGGTGGTAGAATTACATTTTCAGTATGGCATCTGGATACATCCTAAAAACTAGTTCTCAGAAGCTTTGTCTGGGTCTTCTTTGTTCTTGGCTTTTGGGAAACAGCCAAACGGATGACTCCATTCGGTGTTTTTGTTAATGGTCAGTAACTAGAGGCCTTTTTCTCTTTTATGAGCACCTGAGGAGAGAATTAAGATTTGTAAGACATGCATTCCTGCTTTTCCCTTCTATGGTTGAGCTCTTCTCAAATATCAGCTCAGGTGCTAAATAGAGGGAAATGGTGGCTCAGGAAAATGTTAAAATATATTAGATTACTGATTTTTTATAAAAGGATATAACTCAGGAACAACCAGATGGAAGAGATGGAGAGAGCAAGGTACAGGGCAAGGTATGCAGAGCTTCCATGCCCTCTCTGAGCGCGCCACTCCCCCCGCATCTCCACCGGTCCACCAACTCGGAAGCTCCTTCACTACCTGTTAACATCATGCCACATACGCTTTATTTTTATCTCTTATGATATTATTTGTGTGGAACTGTTTAAGAGGAAGTTGCCGCATTGTACACCTTCATTCTTAGATACTTCAAACATGCATTTCCTGTGAACCAGGACATTCTCTTTCATAACCATAATATGCTCACCAAATTCAGGAAAGTTAACGTTAATACTCTTAACTACTGTACAGTCTGTATTCGAATTTGCCGCTTATTCCCATGGTATCTCTTCCAGCACTTTTTTCCCAGTCCAGGATCTTATCCAGGATCCCGAATTGCATTTAGTTGTCACATCTGTTTACTCTTTTAAGATTTGGAAGAATGTCTCAGACTTTCCTTGTCCTTCCTGACTCTGACATTTTTAAAGAGTACAGATCAATTTGTAAAACACCCCTCAATTTGGGTTTGCCTCCTATTTCTTAACAGTTAGATTCAGGTTCTGCATTTTTTGCTAAAATTACCACAAAAGCGATGTCATGTTCTTCTCAGTGTGTCCTATCTGGAGCCACCTGATGTTGGCTTGCCCCATTACTGGTGATGTTAATTGATCACTTGGTTAAGATGGTGTCTGTTAGATTTCTCCACTGAAAAGTTGCTACCTTTCCTTGCTAATGAATACATACCTTGTGGGGAGATAGTTTAAAACTATAAAAATATCCTATTTGTACCCCCCCGTCACCCCAATTTCACCCAATGGTTTTAACATCCATTCTTATCTGAATAAATGATTATTATGGTGGTTGCAAATTGGTCATTTTAAAACTCTACATTCCTTCTACAATTGTCAGTTAGCTTTCCTACTATAAAAGAACCTTTCTGGCTCTTCTTTCTCCCTCCCACCCTCTCCCTTCCTCCTTCACTTTTTGTCTCTTTCTAATATTTTCAGAATCAGTATGAACCCATAGGTTCTTTCTTTATTCAATGCATTAATCCAAAACGCCCACAGGCCAGCCCGGTGGCGCAGCGGTTAAGTGTGCACGTTCCGCTTCTCGGTGGCCCGGGGTTCACCGGTTCGGATCCTGGGTGTGGACATGGCACCACTTGGCAAAAGCCATGCTATGGTAGGCGTACTACATATAAAATAGAGGAAGATGGGCATAGATGTTAGCGCAGGGCCAGTCTTCCTCAGCAAAAAGAGGAGGATTGACAGTAGTTAGCTCAGGGCTAATCTTCCTCCAAAAAAAAAAATTGTTTTACCCTGTAATTACTTTGCAGCCAATTATTCCTACTTTTCTGTTTGAGATAGCAAAATGTTGAAACAACCTAAATATTTGACAATGGAGTGGTTTCCTTTCTTCCTTTCTTTTGTTCAGTAAAAAAAGAAAAGTGCGGAGGCTGGCCCGGTGGAGCAGCGGTTAAGTGTGCACGTTCCACTTCGGCAGCCCGGGGTTCACCGGTTCAGATCCTGGGTGCAGACATGGCACCACTTGGCACGCCACGCTGTGGTAGGCGTCCCGCATATAAAGTAGAGGAAGATGGGCACGGGATGTTAGACCAGGGCCAGTCTTCCTCAGCAAAAAGAGGAGGATTGGCGGCAGATGTTAGCTCAGGGCTAATCTTCCTCAAAAAAGAAAAGTGCAGAACAGTATGGATAATAAAATCCAATATAATAAAATACATGCATATACGCGTCTACCAGCCATTGTTACGGTGTGTCTATCTGGTGGTGGCGGTACAAAGCCTTTCCCGTTATATCTCCTGACTGTTGGGAGAGGTGTCTACCCACGGCCCTGAGCATCCTGGCGCAACTTGCTGATAAGCCAAGAATGAAGGTCCTGACCACTCTATATCCAGGCTGTTTCTCAGGGTGGTGAGGGATGAAGTAATGCCTCCCTTCAGGACAAAGAGTAGGCTTGCTTACCACCTGCTTGAAAGAGGGAGTCCCCCAAGCTCAGTGTTCCTCGCCTGCAGGACAAGCCCCTCTGTGTCGCCCCTGTGAGACTTGAGGGCAGGGAGAATTGATGCAAACATAACGTTCGTACTGCTCTTGCTGTGTGGTGAGTAATGGTGTCCTGCCTCCCTGGCCTGCGGTCTCACATCTTTGTGTCAGACTAACTCGTTGGCTTGTGTGTGGGCACGAGCCCGGGCCCCGACGCTGGTGTGTTTCAGTATTCCATCACGCACATGTATTATCACTTTTACAATACAAAAATCAGTTCGTTTGTTTTTTTTAAGGAAAAGCAAAAAACGAAATAAAACAAAACCAAAAAACCACACATGCACCAAAAGTCATAGCTTTCAAATTAGAAGAAAGTCAGAAAACAGCAGCCATCCAAAAAAGACAATGAACTACTCATATTTATCCAAAGAAACTTGGTTAATTTCAGACTGTTTCCATCTTTCTAGTCTGTTGGATTGGGAACTGTCTTTCCAGACTGTTTTCCATATAGGTTCCCACATCTTTATTAGTCTTCTACAAAAATAAGATCATAGTGTATGCAGTGTTTAATTACCACCTTCACTTAGTTAAGCAGCTCACAGCTGGGGGCCATTGTGGTGACCCCCAGCTCCTTGAGAAGTCCTGAAGAACTCAGCAGGGATCACATGCAGCCTGCAAAGGCTTTCACTGCCCCCAGCCAGAGTTGGGGGCTTCCTCTTGCACTGGGACTTCCGGGGAACTTTTGGGGCAGTGCCACCTTGGGTCTTGGCCTAACAGCTTGGGGATGGCAAATGCAAAGGAAACCACTCTCCCCTCCCATCTCCTCCCCCACACCCCCTAGTTTTCAAGCATACATTCTCATCACCCCTGTTCTGACCCACCCTCACCCCTTGCAATTCCATTCCCCAGCTAAGACCCAGGAATCCGCATTCCAGACCCCCCCACCCCCACCTGCCTCAGCTGGGACCCCAGAGCCCCTGGCACCATCTCAGACCCCGGAAAGAGATAGTAATGGTGCTCTCATCGTATGGCAGCTGTGGGAGCAGGGCGGGTAGAGCAGGATGCTAGGGTGGGGTGGGGTGGGGTGGGTGGAGCCAGGGCCACTTCCTTTCCCCTTGGGGCCCTGTCTCCCCACTCCTGCCCTAGCCTCAGAAAGAGTTGGAGCGACCTGGCCCCAGCCCTGTGCTCTTATCAAGTGAGCTGGTAAGTGGGTCCAGCTTGGTGGGGCAAGGGCTTCAGCAAACCTGGGAATGTGCCTATGGCTTGGAAAGACCCTGATAGGTGATGGGAAAAGAGGATCAGGAGCCACCAGGGCTGAATAGGGTCAGGGAAGGCCAGAAGGGGTGGCCATTGCTGGGGTCCAAGCTGTCAAGGCCTAAGTTGGGGCCATGGGATAGAATTGATGGGGGAGCTGCCAGCATCTGCTCCCTTGTTATTTCTGATAATGGTAAAAAGCAAGGGTGGAAAAAGCCGTTAAACCTCAAGTTGGGCCTGGCAGTTGGCAGGGAAGTGGGCAGGAGGGGAGAGCCCGGCTAGATCCTCCCCCAGGTCCTTGCGTGTTCTATTTCTCCAACTTCCCCACCCTCAGGTCCAAACTCCTGCTCATGCCTGTTGCTGTGAAAATGATCCTGCTTCTCCTCCTCCTTGGGGGCCTCTGGACTCAAGAGGTGAACTCTCTGGAGACTACAACTACTTTGCAGACATCTGCACCCAGACAGTCTTCTGTTTCTTTGGCCTCAGATAACACAGAGGCCCCAAAACTCAACTCAGTGACCTCCAACACTACAGTAACGAGGGACCCAGATAAAGGTGACGGCACCAGGCATGAGAGCTCTCCTCTTTCCTCAACTCCCTATACAGTCAATGAAGTATCCTCTCCTGAGACTTCCATTGCTGCCACCAGTGGCCTCTCTGTACCTGAGCCAACAACCTCCGATGAAGTTTCCACCAAAAAGTCATCAACGCTCCTGGAAATCTCTAATGCAGCCAGTAACCCTGCTGTCTCAGCAATGAACTCTCTGGGATTCCTTGCTACGACTGATGGAACCACAGTAACTAGCTTCCTGGAGACCTTCAGTGGGACCAGTAGACTCCCTGTCATGGCAACTATCCCTCTAGAGACCTCCAGTGTACCCAGTGCTTCCCCTGTCACCATAGCAACTAGCTCTCTGGAGATATCTAGTGTGATCAATGGAGCCCCTGTCACCATGAAAACTAGCTCTCTGGTGACCTCCAGTGTGACCAGTGGACCCCCTGTCACCACAGCAGCTAGCTCTCTGAAGATATCTGATGTGATCAGTGGAGCTCCTGTCACCATGAAAACTAGCTCTCTGGTGACCCCCAGTGTGACCAGAGGACCCCATGTCACCATGGCAACTAGCTCTCTGGAGACCTCCAAGGAAACCAGTGGACTTCCTGTCACCACGACAACTAGGTCTCTGGAGACCTACAAGGGGACCAGTGACACCAGCAACATCAGGGTAAAAACATCCACCACGACTACCCCAAAGACCTCCACAAGCACACGCAGTAGCACCCCGCCAATTTCAAGTCAGGGAAAAAATGGCACCCTGCTGGTGGCTGCGCTTGTGGCCCTGCTGGTGGTCATTGTCCTCATGGCACTACTTGTGCTGTGGCACCAGCGGCGGAAGCGGAGGACAGGGGAGCTGATGCTGAGCAGCAGTGGAAAGCGCAATGGGGTGATGGATGCCTGGGCTGGGCTAGCCCGGGTGAATGATGAGGAGGCCATGACAGCAACAGCAGGAGTGTCTGAGGGGGACAAGGGCTCTGTGGCCCCCGAAGGGGAGGGATCTAGCCGGCGGCCCACACTCACCACTTTTTTTGGTAGGAAGAAGTCTCATCAGGGCTCCTTGGCACTGGAGGAGCTCCAGGCTGGGTCAGCCTGCAGCCTAAAGGGAGAGGAAGAGCCACTGGTGGGCAGCGAAGATGGGGCTGTGGAGGCCCCCACTTCTGATGGGCAGAAGCAGGAGATGTAGAAACGTCTTAGAGCTTGCAAATAACAAGACTGGAGGCCAGAATCATTTGAGCTTTCATCACCTTCCCTCCTATCATCACTTCCAAGCCACTGTCACCCAGCGTCCTCTGGATTTTCACCCAGCATCTTCACGCTGAATCCTCATCCAGCTTCTTAACCCTGGACCTTCCAGCCAGCATCCACAGCCAGCATCTGAACCACCACCTACGTCAGGGCCTACACCCACGGAATGCACAAACCTGCCTCATCAACCACTACTTCTCCCAGTCGCCTTTTCTCCATGTTTTTGTCTCTGAAACCAGCAGCTGAGTTTCCATTATGCCAAACTTCCTTGACCTATGATTTCTCAGAGGATTCCCCAGGGGTACCAGAGTCTGGGAAGAAGAAGGAAATGACAACCCAGCAAACTCTCTTCTAGGATTACTCTGGAAAGTGCATTTGGCCCCATAGGTTAGGACAGTCCTACTGGGTCAGCTCATGAACCTCCTTTAACCCTGGCCCCCAGTGCTCTGTGCCACGCCAGTCTGGAGCATGGGCTGAGTGGCATCTCTAGGTGTGCTCTCGGGTGTGCCTGTGAGAGCACGTGGACTCTAGGCTTGCCCACAGCCCAAGCCACCGCACTCTCCCCCACCTATGGACTGAGGCAACCAGAGGCTTCAGCTATTTCTCCTCCCAAGGGCAGAGGTAAGAAGAGTTTCTGGGCAGGTGTAGTTCTCAGAAGCCCCAGCACCTGCATGTGTCCGTTCATGGGTGCAGTCTGTGCACAAGAGGCAAGGATTTAGCGATGTTTGTGAAGGGCAGTGGTGAGTACAGACGGTATGGGGGAGGGGGCAGGAAGGGCTGCAGAGGCTGAGCAGTTGCTGACTTGAGGAACTCCTGAGAAAGCATGTGCCGCGTCCTTGCTCAGCTGGGGTAGAAGTAGTGCATTTAACTCTGTCTGCAGCCCAATAAAGAATGCTAGTTTGACAGAAAGACTGCATGTGTGACCTGAGTGTGGCTCTTCAGCTCAGCCGCTATGTCCCTCCCTCAAACCTCCCCCACCCCAGCACCCACAAGAGGGGAGACCCAATAGCAGGGTCTTGCTGACTCTGTGACATGTTTAATCTGTTTGTCTATATCTCCTCTTCCGTTCTCTAAGGCGAATCAGTGAGTGAGCTAAATGAGAAGCAGTGACAGGCTTGCAGAACCAGACACTTCCATATTCCATATTCCACATTCCAGGCTCTGGGATGGAGAGAACAAGACTCAACTGCGCTGTCTCTGAGCCCAGCCCGGGCCAGAGCCCAGGGGGCCACAGGGGCCATTGGCAGTTGGTGTTTCCTCAAGGCAAAGAGGAAATTTGCAAAGAGGAAGTTATTGAGTCAGAGGGCGCAGTGGCCAAGAGCAGACAGACTGACCTACAAAAAGAGAGGCCAATGGGAACTGCATGAGTGTGACTGCCGTGTGGCCTGGACTGGTGGGGAGGCAGGAGAGAGGCGAAGGGCCCAAGTGAGTCCGTTCATGGTGGGGGATGAGGGACAGAAGAGGTAGAAAGTGGCCACAGATCCACCTGGCCACCATGCAGTTGTGCCACCTGTGCTTGGTCTGTGGGACAGGCTGAGCTGGTGTGAAAGTCTAGCTCTCACCAGCCAGGCTAGGCACCCACGGGGCATGTGTGGGCACCTTTTCCCACTTCTCACAAGGCACTGTTAGGGCTAACTGTGGCCTCGGCATAGCACAAGTGAGTTCCAAATGTCCCTTGTGGACACCACAAGTGTTGTCTTAGATTTGTCAGACCAAGTGCCCTAATTTCAGGCATAGAAAATACTGTTGCTGATCTCAGAGGCCATCAGCTCCTCCTTTCCCCCTCAATAGATGCATGCAGTCATTTTCTGAACTATGACTGGCTTCTGGGTCCTGGGCGAATCCTGAAGGAAATGGGGTGGGAGTGGGTAAGGCATCCATTAGGGGTCTCATAGCCCGGAAAATATCAAAATATGTGAAAAGTGTTCAAATAGAGGCACCAAAAAAATTTTATGAGTGCATCGACAGAAAGGAGTGCCGGGGTGGCCTGGTGGCACAGCGGATAATTTTGTGTGCTCTGCTTTGTGCTCAGGGTTCACTGGTTCTGATCCTACACGTGGAGCTATGTACCATTTGTCAAGCCATGCTGTGGTGGGCGTCCCACATATAAAGTAGAGGAAGATGGGCACGGATGTTAGCTCAGGGCCAATCTTCCTCAAAAAAAAAAAAAAAGAGAAGGGAGTGCTGCACTGCTCCTGGGGATAGGGTAGGAGGCTGCCCCCAAGAGTTTAAGTTGCACAGGGTCTTTGTCATATTCACTGATGTGCTGGTGGCTGTGGTGCCTGGCATGGAGAAGGTCCTCAGTAAATTTTCCTATGAATGAATGAATGAACGGAGATGACTCCTCAGAGATTCTGGAGGCTGAGAAGGACTTTGTCAGGCTGAAAGGGGGGCAGGGCACCCTCATTGGAGGGGATTTGTGTAGGCCCAGTGAGGAAAGAACGAGCAATTCAATGTAGATTCTTCTTTGAACAAACACAGAATGGATGCCTTTCAATTCTCTAGAGGGAAAAAAAGCAAAGAAATCAGTAGATTTTGTAAGACCAAAAGGAAAAATAAAAGGCCAGAGAGAAACAATAAGGAAATGTAAAATATGGTGAGGACCAAACATATTAGTTATGAAAATAATTGTAAATGGCTTATTAAACTTATCGTAGTTGCTAAAAGTCATGCTTTCAAAAACTATTTAATGACTTTGAAAAATGTCTACAATATAATGTTAAGCGGGAAAAAAGCTAGTTACTAATCTACAAATACATATGATTCTAGTTTTGTAATAAAAATGCAAAACCTTAGACTTTTATAGAAAAAAAGATTTGAAGGAAATATCCCAAATGTTTATTGTGATTGTCTGTAAGGTAATAGGTATACAGGTGATTTTTATTTTTTTATCTTGCTTATACTTCTCTGTATTTTCCAAATTTTATAAAATAAATATCTACCACCTTTACAATCAGAAAAATATTAACAAAAGTATTAACGGGGGTGTGTGTCCGGTTCCAGGAGGGATGTGGGACGTGAGGCTGGAAAGGCAGATGGGAGCCATGCTATGAGAGCTCCAGAGTTTGAATTCCCTTCTAACAGCAGTGGGGAAGTCAGCAAACCATGTCTGTTCTCCTCTCTTCCCGGGTCTCAGCAAGTGGTAGACACTATCATGGGGCAAAACACGTCAAAACCACCATCAAGCCCCATTCTCTCCCCTGTCCTCACTCCCTGGATGCCAAGTTCAGCTGATTTTTCTTCCACAGCCCCTGGGCGTCTTTCCTTCTCTCCAGGCCCCATCACACCTTGCCTGATCCTGCCGAGACTTCCCTTTCAGCTTCCTTCCCCCAATCAGATCTATCCTCTGCCCATGATGGTCCCAGTGCCCCTTCTAAAAGACCACTCCGTCCAGATTACCCCTGCACCCCCTAAGGCCATCAGGATAGAGCCCACCTTCCTTAGCTTGGAGGATAAGACCCCCTTCCAGACCTGGCCCCGCCAGCTCAGGCCCTGGCCCAAACGCTCTACGCCCTCCACCCTCATCGGATTCCGTGTAGGCTTCCTGAACATGCCACGTGTTTTTCTTGGTGTGTGTGTAGGAGTATAGTTGAAAATGTTTATCTTGTCTGGACAATAAAAAGTTAATTACTTGTTTTGCAAAAGTTAATTACCGGCACATTCTAGTTTCTTAAATAACACACACACAAGCATGTACAGTGAAGTATACTTCATCTTTCACTTTAAAATATATATTTCCATTCTATTCTCAAAAGCGCACATTGAGATCATGGTTACAAGTAAAGCTTTGTCATCCAAAATGAAAATTCCAGATGGAAGAAGGATTTGGACAGGGGAGGCCTTGAGAAATCTATTAATGTGGTTCACTTTTCCAGACAGGAAAAGGGCCTCCAGGCATGGTTCTAAGGACATTTCATTTCTAAAAATGGACATTTACATCTAACTTTCCTCTGCATCCCCGTTTCTGACCTTACTCACATTCAGTGTGGCAGGAAGAACCTGTGAAGGAAGGGCTAGCTGGGGGCTATAGGCAGAGTTGACCCCTTGGGCTGAGGGAATGGGAAACAGACCCCATTCCTGAGCCCCAAGCTCAGCCGCTGTGCCAGAGGGCAGATCAAGCCAGGACTGTTAACAGGACAAGAGAGGAATACAATCAGAAGGTTGGAAGATTCCCAAAGTAGTAACAAAAGTAGACCCCAATCAAAACCAGAGAGAAAGCTTTCAAACTCCAAGAGGGTATTGGTGGAGGAGCCCAAACAGTGGGTGACTGTCCTGTTCTGGGGTGGCTTGGGGTAGAGCCATTAGACGTCAGAAACCCAGGATAATTTGGAGACAATCTACCTGCTCCCGACAATGAGCTGCCAATGGGTGCCCGTGCATCTCAGCCCCCTAGGGTGCTCAGCACCTGCCTGCCTAGCTTGTGGCATCTAGACATCCAAGCTGGACCATGGCCCAGATCCCAAGAGGTGTTGGCCATAGAGAGGGTCACATAGTCCTTCCTGCACTTTTGCAAGCTCTGCCTGAAGCTAGTCCACCCTCAGCTTGCCCTACAACACACACATCTTGACGTCCCGCCAAACTCCTCCTCAACAGTCAAGATTTAACTCAAATGTCACTACCTTGAGAAGCTGCCCTTGCTGCCTCCACCCCAAACATTTCTTGTCCACTCCTACAGTGCCTTATGTGACAGAACAACTGGCTGCAATTATGTGAAAGTGTAGCCCCTCCAAGTACACGTGTCACCCCTGGGGCTCCAGAATCCATGGCCTGGCACAGAGTATCTATCTAATACGTGTTCACTGAATGGAGGGATAGATGAATTAATGAATAAACAAACCACGTTTTTTAAGTAAACTTATGACAAGATCAGATCTATCTTTTGAGCGAACCTGGCATCCAGCAGTGTGGCCCAAGATGAGAGTCATTCTAGATATAGTGGGAGTCTGGCCTAAGGTGAAAGAAGAGGTCAGATTTGAAATGTATTTATTCAGAGAATAAGACTTTTTGAAAATTACATATTATTTTATTT